>NW_020455754.1:10077495-10235060 GCF_003342845.1 Nothoprocta perdicaria
AAAAGAAAAAGAAAAAGAAAAAGAAAAAGAAAAAGAAAAAGAAAAAGAAAAAGAAAAAGAAAAAGAAAAAGAAAAAGAAAAAGAAAAAGAAAAAGGAAAGAAAAAAGAAAAAAAGAAGGAAAAAAGAAAAAAAAAGAAAAAAAAAGAAAAAGAAGAAAAAAAGAAAAAAAGCCAAGAAAGCAAAGAAATTGGCCACCTTCAAATGCAGGCCAAGGTCTTGCAATTCCAGGATTTGTGGGGAACTGAAGCCAGGAGGAGACCAACTCAGCTGGGAATGGGAACAAAGCCCTGGCAGGGAAACTGCAGAAGAGACAGAATTCATCTCAGACAAAGGAGTTAGAATCTGCCAAGCAAAATTCACACTGCAGTGGAATTTATGGAGGACAGGCCTGCGGAATCAAGTGCTTTGATTCCACAGGGAGTAGAAATGATCTACTGATATTTCAAGAAAGGAGGCCTAAAGCAAGAATATAGACAAACCTCAGTGTCAAAGCTCATGCAGAAAGTAACACAAGGAGGGACACACAATACCATAGACTTGACCCAAAATTCTGCTGATGCCTGGAGAGAAACGCACTAATGACAAGAGATTATATAATTCCACATGCCCGAGCAGAGCATGTGCTACAACAAAGCTCATGACAGCATCATTAGCAGCTCAGAAAAGTTTTTAGTGGAGCAGTGAGCAACACTATGGCAGAAGATAAATGGACTAACCRCTTGAGAGGAACAGAGACATATTAATTTTAAGTTGGATTCTGGCGCACAAGCCAATGGGATACCCAAAACAGTCCTGTTAGCAAAGAAAGAAAAAAAAAGACACAAAAGCAGGAGCAGGAGAAGCTAAGTCACTGCGCTTCAGARCATTTGATGGTGAGCTCACACGTTCGGAGATGTGAACTGGGGAACAGCTACACACGGCATTTGCTACAAGGAAAAAAAAATACCTGTTGTTCCGTTGCTGCTCTTGATGATACCTCTGGGGGGAAGAAAAAAAAAAAGAAAAAAAAAACGAAATTCAAAACACATAAGGAGGATATGTGATGATCTTTTGGGATAGGGGAAGTTTTCAGAAAACAAGATAATTGAACCCCTAGGAACATGCCTTTCCAGCTCAATTTTAAAAAAAAATTCTCCTTTCCTTATTGCTGTTTTGCAAGAGGACTATTCCCCAAGGATTGGAGAAATGGAACTTTTTCCTTTTGAGTAAATCAGAAGAAACTAAATGAAACATGAAACAACTGAACATGAGCTGAAAACGTTTTTCTCAAAGGGACATGAATGCATGAAACACGATACATCTTTCATCGTGCATCACCAGGCTCTAACACAGGTCTGCAGGGAGAGCAACGAAACGTAACRTAGGCAAGAAGACATCTGGAGCTCTTTCTGGATTGAGTAGGTGGCTTCTGGCCTATGACTGCAGTTCCTCATTTGTGCACATTCAGCGTGCCTCCCAGGTGAAGCACAGCTTCTTCCATCCTTCCAAGGACTTTTTGATGGAAATCATAACAGTTGCTTCATAGCATAGCAAATATGAAGATTTTTGCGATGGCCAAGGGGAAAACATAATATAAAGTCTCCAAAAAGCTTTGGATATCATTAATGTTAAAAGACTCCCCAAATAAAACTACGTAGATTCAATGCAGCATAGATAACACATCTGTGAGAGGCAAATGGAGCCAGGAAGATTCTCCAGTAACAGGATAAACCCGTTCCTCTAGCACACAAAAAGAAGAAAGGAGAATTCTTTGAATTAATCAATTACCAAGAGTTGCTTATGCTTTTATATGACTTCTGAAACCTAAAGCTTGTCAATRGAGATGGATTTTGACTTGCCAGGCATCATAATTTGAGGTGGACAGTTCTCATTTTAGGAAATAGAGCTTTATTAAGGGCTCACCCATTTGGAAACCAGTTGGTCCATCTCACAGAAAACAGACTGTCCATTCTTATTTCTACGCGTTTGGAGGAAATAGTACCATGGGAATGGTACTATTCTGCCTGAACCCCATTCTGACGTGGCAAATGTACCCTGTATTGCCAGCCATGGCAAACTGTAGTCCATTTAGAAGTCTGTGACACTATGATAGAGCAAGTAAAGTTATTTACACGTTTTCACCAAGAGACTAGTCAGTTCTCTCTCTGGRGGCTGCTATATCAACAAAAATCTGGTAGTGAAATGCTCATGTAGAGAAGGAATTTTAAGCTCAGTCCAAGTTTCAATAGCTTTCATAAGCACTTTGGGATCCTAAAGTTGGCTGAAACATGAGTATAAACAGTGTACTGCCATTGCCAGAGGGCCTGGCATAAAGAAAAACAGCAACAACAAAACCCTTGAGAAGATTAACTTTTCCCTGTCTACAGGTATGGGATTCTTGGTTGCATGTACACACTCTGGAGCATGTGACAGATG
Source organism: Nothoprocta perdicaria (assembly GCF_003342845.1). Taxonomy (NCBI): domain Eukaryota; kingdom Metazoa; phylum Chordata; class Aves; order Tinamiformes; family Tinamidae; genus Nothoprocta; species Nothoprocta perdicaria. The sequence goes on from NW_020455754.1 coordinate 10,079,912, forward strand.
TGCAACAGAGTGAAGTGCAGAGCTTGATTATATCCATGTTTTTCTAAATCCATTTTACAAAACTCCAATGTGTCTGACCTCAGATGCAAGTTCCTAAAGCTACAGCTGAGATTCTCCACAAGAAATTGGCCCTAAAGAAAGAAACTGATATTGTTAGYACAGGCCAGGCCTGCGTGTGCCTAGTCCATATGTTCATTTTAAGGAGATCATTAAATCCTTAAAGGGGCCAAGACAGTGATTTTCCCAGGCTTCTCAGAAAAAAAACATTCTAAGATATAAACAAAGATGACTTTATGAATTGAAAGGTCTAAGAAAAGAACCAAAGTCAGCCCTCTAATGGAGCATGAGCTAGTAAATACTGTCACCTGTGCCAGCTATAGAGTCCACACTGTGTGAAAGCGCACCTAAAAGGAACCGCCTGTCCTCTGCTGCCTTCTCCAACGCAAGGATTTAACAACAACGAACAGAAACAACTATATATTAGCGCTATGTTCCCTTCAGCARCCTCCTTGCTGCAATTAAATAGACAATCCCATGTCACAATATATTTTTCGAGACCATGCCAATGCTGAGGAGCTCAGTAGGTGGTTTGGTAGGTGTGATTTTAAGTCCTCGATCAGAAATGTAACTTCAGACTCCTGACCAATATTTCCCATTATCTCTAGTCCAGTGTGTTGTTGGCAGAAAGTGCCAAGAGAACAAAGAACCTGTGAGACAGTCTAGAGTTTTTTCCACACTTCATATTGTGACATTAAAGAGCAAGACTAGCAAAACAAGGGTCATCACTTGCTGACATTTTATTCAACCGAAAGTTGAAAAAGATTGCCTGAATGGGCAAAAGCTTCAGACAAATACAGATAAAGTCACACAAGCAAGGCTTGAGTCCTAGATTTATCCCCAGCTCTCACTCTGTCCTAAAAAGGGAAATGGTGTCTCTAAGTCCCACAGGGAAGGAAAGAAGGGCTCCAAAACCTGACCTTTTCTGTCTAGAGTAGTAACTCTGTTTTCCTGTAACAGGAGTAGCTGCAAATTGTTATATTCCTTCCAAAATACAAGAAGTGTATGGATGAAGACCAGATCTTTACATCCTGGCTTATACCTCACACAGAGCTGGGCAAACATGAAATACAACTAAGCAAGATCAAAGGTCATATGAGACCACTGAGCAATATATTTTTCTCAACATGAAATAGAAAATGTAAAAAAAAAAAAAAAAATCCACCCTGTCAAATATTGTTATTTTGTTATTTTTTCAGTTGAGATGCACTGCAGTTCAATTATTGAATTCTTCTATGAAGAGATATTTTACAATTTTRCATTCATTGATATGAATGCGCATGGTTTCGCATATACCTCTTCATAGAGGAATTCTTTCAGTTATTTATGTGATTACTCAAAAACATTGAGATTTTTATTTTTACAGAGGATGTCTGGAAGTGCCATTGCGGCCAGTTAGATCAAGGCCAGTTGAAACCAAAGTTTGTCTTGTACATGACCTCCATTCCTGCCTGGTTGGGAAGGTTTTTCTTCATAAATTTCATCCAAACAAAAATATAAGGTATTTGTCCAAGTGGATAATGAATCCACTAGCAGTGCAGGAGGAGATATCCTTCTGTCAGAAGGGTTGTTCCCCTTCTGTGAAGGAACTATCTTTGAGGGAGCAGTAGTTCAGGATATAATTTAACCTGTGACTGAATATTCTTCCTGCTGTGTTTGTGGTGGAGCAAATAAGCAGATTGTATCAGTACCAGTCACAAGTCTTGCCAGGTGGAAATGAACAGTTGAAGAAAGAGCATTAAATAGCTTAGTCAAGCATTAGAAACTCCCTTATGAGAAATGAGTACAGATTAGGATTGTTTTATTTCATCCATTGTCTGGTAAAAGGAGCGTACAACCCAGTACTTATTTGTGTAGAAGATACTAAATGAGGAGGGATCAGGATAATGAAATACAAAGAGATAGAAAAAAAAAGTTTACACTGATGATGACAGGGGGAGAAAACAACATTTCCTCAAGACAAGYTGTATATACATATATATACACACACACATATATATCGTGTCTGTGTTAATACTACAAAATAATCTCTTGGAAAAATGATATGATGATTGTAGTCTCTACTCATTTGTGCAACCCATACCCTTCCTACATGCAAAGTTCTTGGAAGTGTCTAAGCTCCTAACATTAGTCATAGGTGTTTGATCTTTGCTAATGACAAATACAACAAAGAGAAAATAATTCTCAGGAGATGTCAACAAACTAGCCTCATACTTGAAACCTATCAAGGAATATGATTTAAAATTATATTTCATATCTAGTTGAGAAAACTGGCTTACAAAATGAAACACAAAGTACAATGAATAAATTCATATTCTCTAGGGCCTGATTTTCAGTGGTTCAGGACATCTAATCATGCCATGAAWGTCAAGAGAGACTTGAAGGCTGCAACATGCACAGTTATCACAACACCTAAGCCTTCCGAATTTAGAGGGCATTGTCTGTGTTTGCTCATGCAATAGTGCAACAGGAGAGATGGGGAGGACTGTGGCTTAATAAATACAGAACGAATATAAAGAAGTACCATCTAACACTAAGATCTAATAGACTGTGCAGTGAACTCTCAGAGGAGACATCGAAAGTCTCATTGCTTGACACTCTTAAGAGCAGAATGATGAAGACATTGGTGAATGTACTCAAGGGAGACACCCCACAGTGGCAGGGGAGTGGACTGGGAAGAGAAAACAGGCAATTTCTAGCCACTTCCAGGCAAGGAATTCCATTCCCAGCAGCCATTGAAAAAGCTCCAGAGAGACAAGGCTATTTCCTATGCACATAAAATTCATGTATGGGAATCAGAAACTCCTGTATTCAGCATAAAAATGCACACAGTTGTGTGATCTTCATACAGAATATAAATAAAGAGTAACAGAGATGCTTAAGAGAGAGACACCATGGCTGACAAGGTATTGCTTTCAACATATCTGAATTCAAAATGGAATATGGCTCCTTTTCTTGCATTCCTTTTGTTTTTTAAGCTTTTCTACACTCTTTGAGCGTTGAACATTTTGTCGCAGTATACTTACTTTTAACAATAAAGCACATCAACAATGAATTTACATCTAATCCTTAATCCAAATGGATTTAACAATTAAAATCTGTGGTTCAAATAAAAAGTTTCAATACTTTGGCACTCAAAAGGCAGCCAAAGGTTTGCACTGATTTTAAGTAGAAAGAGGAAATAACRTATTATTCAAGCTCCAGAGCTTGCTTACTGCAAGATCAATTTTGTTAAGTGTTGCTTAGCAATGGATTATAAGCGCAGATCCTGCATAGTAATGCAAGGTGGGGATGGCAGGAATTCCAGTGAACGTATACTGGAAAATAAAAGGATTCACCTGGTGAGTCACAGTCCCATAGAGAACTCACCTCTTCACCTCGTGTCATTTATTGGCTGCCAAGCCACACRGACAGGAGCTTTTAGGTCACTTCTGTTGTTTTCCAAGTGTGTGCCTGAGATGCTGAGAATCTGCTCCYGATCCTAAGGCAAGCAGCAAAACTCCGCAGTGGCAGAGGATCAAATCAAGCCAGCAGGATCACGTTCTTGCTTTCAAAGGATGGGAGATTTTCTCACGCAATATTGTATTTGAAACTCAATATATCAAGACATTTATATTCATCATATACCCAAGAATTTGATCTCCTCACGGAGAGCAATGGTAGACTTCTTACGAACTAAAGCACTTACCACCTTGTACGGAAGAATCCTGTATCTCGTTTTATCCTTCTCAATCTGTGTTTTGTTTGTACATAGTCTGTAGAAGAGGTAACAYATGGGGAGATCAGCCACTGCAGATAAACCGAGGTGCAGCAGCYGCAGAGCCATGGAAAAATTGCACCTGAAATGAAAGGTCTAGGATGAAATACTAATTGAGATGMCTTAATTGAGATTCCCTTCACAAAATGGGTCTAGCCTTATACATTTGGAAATGGTCTACTCTGATAACAATTTAACAAAAGAAACAAAGAAATAGAAAGCAGAAATATAATGYTTCCAAACACAGAGCTCTCAGTCTTTAAGGTTTTGATACAGATTGTAATTYAAACTAAAACTTTAGCTATAGCTTTGACAGTGCCCAAAGCTGGCCAAATATCATTTTGACCTTTTAAAATGAAATTCATTCTCTCCTGGTTTTTACAATACTTGAATTTCCAGACTTTTCCAAACAGAACAGGAATAACTTAAAGATTTTTGTATTATGAAATCATTAAAGACACCTACCTGTTTCTTCTATGCCCTGGCTTTAATAACCAGCATTTTTCTTTTAGCATCTCAAGAGCCTTGACATAGAATGAAGCACATGAAAAGTGTAGCTCGAATTTATCATAATTTCCATAGCATCTGTCTAAATTAATATAAATTTATAGACACTTATTTGACTCTGAGTATTGTCTACTTTGTGAAGAGGATTTTGTCTTATAAGATAATAGCTTTTCAAGGGTATTTCTTCTTGTTTCCTTATACCTTGCCACATCCTACTCCCTTGCTTTCTCTCCTCAGATTCAGCTTTGTTGTAATACAGCTATTTTTCTTATAACGTGATTTTAAATAAAGCATAGTTTGTTTTCCTGCATCTCTTAGGGGAAATGAGAAGAAAAATATACATATGTAGATGTGCAATTACTGATCCTCTTACTACATGGAGCTAACAGACTGTAAACTTTTCAGGACAGGGCCAACTTCACAGTTTACATCAGTTGGGGCAACGGCATGCAGTAACTACCTGCTATTTGCAACCATAACATTAAATATAATTGCTAGTGTTTATAATACAACCTCAACCAGGGATTTTATTGTGCRTACATAAAATATGAGACAGCCCTCACCAGGTCCTTAATAGCAGGGGTTAGTTCAGCAAAGTGCTTAAGCAGAGACATGACCTTGTGTGAGTGAACCTCTGGGCGACGTAAAAAGTTCCCTAAATTTCCTTTAAAGTTTTTGATCCCCTTTTTGGCAGGGTGGTTTTTAAAAGGGAAATATCCTAGCAAAATAAATCCAGGGGATGTGGCTCTGCCTTTGCAGCAGCATTGCTTCCTGGCAGGAGGGGGAACAAATTGCCCCTAGAGTTTGGACCTTTTTACTAATGCTGAGTATCTGAAAAGCGTGCTACTGTCTTTACCGAATCATTAGTGATTTGCTTCTTGCAAATTATGCTGCTCCTGAGCTAAAGGGTCAAAATCCTAAGTTATTCACATTTAGAAGTTGAGTAAAGACCTCGCACATGAATGCAGAGAAACCTGTTTGCTCTACATCAGGATAGTGTGACTGCTCAGCTCTGCAGTGTAAAACCTGCAAATTTGTTGTTTTTTATATATATATATGTGTGTGTATATATATATACACATACACACACACATGCACATATATATGTTTTTTCCATTTGTAAAACCTAGAACCCTACAACCCTGTGGACAATTTTAACTGATAAATTTTGAGGTCATATATGCTGCTGTCTCAGCTGACCTTCCTTCACATGCCAGGGCTGTGCTTAGCAGTTCTCTGATGTATTTCTCCCTTTTGTCTTCTCAGATGGAAAATCACACTTTTTTTTTCCGTTGGTCCTTTTCTATTTTTTTAAGCTTCCCTGTGATTTGTATGCTTTTAAGTGTCAGTTCCTATGTGTGTATACTAGATTTGGTAACTGAAGCAGGTACAGGTTGCATCTAGCGCAAAAATAGAGGAAGCTTTTGATCCTTTTCTTTTCCAGGGAAGTTAGTTCCAGTCTCAGACTGCTGAGAAAATGTGCTTAATTAGTACATAAATCACACAAAAGATACCGGTGCCCTTGCCTTATGTCAGAGCAGGCATTCAGAACCAATCTGCTTATTCAATCGTGTTCAAGTTTGAAGTGCTTTTTTAACATTAAAGAAACAGTGCTAAGGAACCAGTTGTCCTGTCTTGATCGAGGCTTGAAGAGCCCCATCCAAAACCGAGCGACACTGATCAGCAGCAAGGCTGCTCCTAAAGCAGATCTATAGCTGTAGGAATACAGATGTCGTAGCTTACAGCTATATTTGGTAAAAAGCCTTGCACTAATGAAGGCTAATGCAGGAAGAAACTCTCCTGTACAGCAAGCACTCTTTTGTATTAGTGTCAGCTCTTGGAGAGTCTCATTACCTCGCGCAACACTGCAGCTGGAAGAACCGGTGCACACAACAAAGCCGGATGCTTCCAGGGAATAAAAAATAGGCACATTTCTTGAAAGGCACAAGCCTTCTATTACATCCCTGGCTGGATCATCAGCCTGCATAGGAAGACACTGCATAATTAAAATCAATGTTTGGGAGGCTGATTTACATCTGCTAGGGATCGAGTTCTCTGCTTTGAGCATCCAAACCGCAGGTGGAACTAGGAAGTAATTTAGATAAGAACCACCTGCCTTGCTGCGCGCTGGCAGCACTGATTTCTGAGGGAAGATAGGCAGAGGTTTCCTAGCAGAGGGTGCCCCACTTCGAGGGACAGTGTGAAAGGAAGGCTGCATTGCTTGTGTGAATGTTTCCTTAGAAAGGAAGCAAAAAGAGAGAGGGGAAAAAAAGAGGATAAAACTACTGACAAGCAAAATTCAGGAGAAAAGGAATGAAAGGAGTAAGAGTAAATATTTTCTAATGGCTACAGTAATAAAGGATGCAGTAGTTCTGGTAAAGATATGCAGCTAGGGCACTATGAAGCTAGATGCTGATGAGTCACTGAAAATATTCCATGTACATTAAACTTTAATGGGATTTTTCTGCCTTCCTTTTCCCATATGGGAATTTTACGTAATACTACACTCTACTTGCATTGTATCCTTAGCCTAACTAGTATGTGTAAATAATCTTTCATGATTTGCTTAAAAGAGCATTTATCTGTTTTGGTTTGGAAGCAAGCCTGGTGCTATGTGGCCCCGGAGAGGAATCCAGAGCAAATATTGCCTTATGCCCATTAATCTCTCTGGGCATGAGCCGGTTCATGGCTGTTATTAAAAAAAGACAAATTCTTGCAAGGTGAACAGAGAGCACCACCTTGTATCAAATGAAAGAGAATCAGAACCCAATGGACAGGATTCTTTCAGCAGACATCCATAATGCTGTATTGCATTTGCTAGAGAACTTGAGGAAAAAACAAACTAACAAACAAAGCGTGTTTTCTGTGGCGAGTACTGTACAGGTGCTGAGGAAAAGTCCAAATATTTGTTTATGCTCCTACAGCAGAGCCAAAAAAGAGAGTGAAAATATGAAATCTTACAGCAAGTCCTTGGCTCCCTGCTGCTACCTCTCCACAGAATGATGCCTGGATTAAAGTGATAAAGAATAGGATATAAATGCCCAGAAGCATTGTAATTAAACAATCAAAAATGACAAGATCTGCAAAGCTTTGGCAGTTGAATTTTCATGACAACTAGCACCAYGCTAAATAGAAAACATCCATTATGCAGAGAGATGGGCAAAAATCAGAATGCAAGAAATTAAACCTATAAATTGAGATTGTGCTAAAAATGGTGAGATAAAAGCAAGATGAGCACCTGTCTATATAAACGCAGTAGTTACTTGAAACAGAATGCCTAAGAGTATTTGATTAAAATGGGGCTTTTCATATAAAAGCAGAGGCTTATTAAATAAGTATTCCTCCTAAAGACTTGGTGTCCTCTGGCCACGGAAGCTGCATTCCAAGGTTATCAGAAGAACCGTTGCTGCGAGCTGGACTCAATTTAGGACATGCTTTTTGTGTGGCAAGTGGCTGTGGAGAGGATTCAGCAACACAAATGCATCTGTGTTCTGAATGTGAAATGAACTTTTGTTAAAGATCTCACAAGCCTCAACTACAGCTGCACAATACTGATAGAGCCAGGCGAGAGAACATGACCTATTTGTGTCTATCTGAACTTTGTATTCATTCTTTGATCACAAGCAATGAAACCTGCAGCAACACACCAACCAGGAAGATATARAGAACAGCAGTCCTATGTAATTATCTTTATATGTTATATAACTTAAATTTTTATGTTAGGATTTTTTTCTGGTATAAAATCTTCCAACATAAGAAAATACACTATGTCRAGGAGATTTTTGAAACATGATTATGCTCAAGAAAGCATCACTGAAGGCAGAAGGTTAGAGAAGTCGTATATTATAATGCAAATTTACTTGTTAGCAGCCACAAAAGTATGCCCCACTTTTGTGAAGAGGAAAAAAAAGTTAGATCTCATAATTATCGGGATACTTGAGACAGCAGTGACATAGCGAGCCATGAGCGAGACCGCTTGCAAAAAGATCCATCATCTGCTTGTCCCAAGTATTCGTATCCTCCGCGTCTGTGTATGTTCCTCTGACATAAAGCAAAACCATTCTTATGTCCCTGTTAGCTTATATATGTAGGCTATTCCAGAACCTGGGACCTAAAAGATCTTTTATACACACCAAATACCTGAGAACCACTCTGGACTTTAAAAAATACCCCTCTCCATGCATATTTTCTTCAAATATCACCAGCAAATGCCTAGAATCTACTGCCTAGAAGCCCTTATTAAAAGAATAAAGTAGGAACTGAGTCTTTTAAACCTTCTTGTTGACCACTTAGATTTAAAATTTATGCTTCTAAGCTTTATAGCTGTTTGTCCCTCTCCCCCATACCGGACCTCTCACAACATATATCATCTTCYTCCTGTGGGAGGGGAAGGATGGACACAGTTCAGTTAATAAGGCAGCAAAAGGCAGCGTGTTTGAAGGTTTTAGCTCATCTTACAGWTGTGGTTATTATTTACTTAGTTCACTAGGTCTGGAGTTTATTGACATTACTCTCCTGTTCACCTCACGCACACATTCTAATCAACTCTTGTTATGGTCAAATAAGCCGCTGGAGGCAKTTCCCCTGAAAATTCACTGTTTTTTAGATCTCTTTGTGTATAATCAGAGCTCCCGTGTCCATGCTCGCAGGAAGGTTGCTTCAGCAGCTCGGTTGTTACAGAGCTGCTGCGGCGCTCCTTGATCAGGTCTCACAAAGTCAGAGGCACCCCAGTGTGCAAGAACATCCAGGCAGGAAGGCGGGAGCAGAGCTGCTTCGGCTCCCTGCTTTGACCCCACTACCTGCTCTGCCCTCAAATTTCATCTCCACCAGGTCTGCCAGGACATTTGCTTCAGCTTTTGCCTTGAACAAATTTTCCTATCCAAGTGCATACAATATTTATGAAGTGTCCTATGCGGAACAAGCCCTAGACAATACAACACACTATCTAGACTCAACAAGCCCCAGCATTTCCATATACAAGCTAAGACTGCAAGATCCAGTTTCCACTTTGCCATTCCAAGAGAAGCTGAGAGATTCTTTCCCCGCCTTGTAGGCTTTCTAGCTTGATCTTTTAATAGCTTTTCTACACCAAGTCCTATAAAACATAATCTAGATTCACTGCAGAGTGTGAGTCAGATTGTGTACACAAGTCACCTATCAGCTGTAGTAATTTTGTCAGCTATGTAGAGAATACCGTGTAATTACAAGGTAATCACATTCATRATCATTAAAATAGAGCTGTATGCAACAGACATATTAATTTGAGGTAATCTGTTATACAGAGCACACACCCATCTCTGAGTTAACGTGCCTGAAGTTATTTTCTGTAGGAATAACCGAGGCAAGTTCATCTCAGTATTTAGATCAATAAAAAGTCTCTGAAGCTCTTATATGTGGTACTTGTGTCTCTTTATGCATGAAATTGTACTGAGCTTTCCTCTCTCATATACATAAAATAGAACACATTCTCTAGGATTTTAAGTACTGCATTCACTATAGTTAACTTATGGAAATCAAAACTATATAGCACTGGGGGAGAAAAAAAATCAAATTCTGAGACTTGCAAATCAAAACAAGATCCTTGTATTAGGATTCTGCTCTGCTAGAAGAATGCAGTGTGTCAGAACTGAACAAAGCAGCTTCTGCYTGAGAAAAAATGTGACAAAAGAAGTATTTCACAGGATAATTCTGTCACCCAGGAGCTGGCTACTGTCAGAATCAAAAGGGTTCACTGCATATGTTAAGGCATCGTCTAGATGCCAACAAACAAATGTCCGCTTAAAATATTAAGCAAAAAATAAATAGCCTGAGATAACGAAGGGAGGGCGGGCAGGTAGATCCCTATGAAGCAAAAAGGACAGAGCATCCCTTTCCAGCAGTAATAGATGCAGCAGCAGAGGAAAAGAGTAGCTGGGGAAAACAGATTTGCACCCTGAATCAAGGAGTGCAGACAGAACAGAGAGAAAATGAGCCTTCAAGGTGCCTTACAGGACAGTCTTTGAATCAGTGTGGTTGATGAAGAAGAATTTCTTGCAAAGGGGGAACCTAGAGAAGAAGTTGATGGTTTCATTGCTAGCTTTGTACTTATTTTCCATGTCGTCTCTATTTGTGATGTGGGCCTGAGCCCTGGTTTTRCGTTCACGGCTCTCCTGACCCACCTCTCCCAGGTCACAATTCAGAGGCATGGAAGCATGAGACAGATGGACATACCAGCTGGAGTCTTAGGACTTGCCTCCAGGCTAAGATTCATGTCACACTGTAGGATTGTTCCTCCTCTTCTCTTTGAGCTCAGAGTCAAGCAAAGCGGCTTAAACCATCCATCATTTAAGCAGCCCCTCTAACTTCAGGCTACAGCAAGCCACCCACATAGTCTTTGGTTCAGTGCAGTAGAGACAGGCAGCTTGCAGGACCTGTCCACCGTATAGAGACAGCCTCTAAAGGACCCCAAGGCTCTGGTCCATTTCTGCTCTAGAAGCCACCAATTGATATGATATGATGTGATAATAACCAGTGGGTGGAAAGCAACAAGGGATAAATGAGGACACAAACCTCAACTAAAACACGGAGTGTAGATGCACCCTTTCATCTTCCAGTTGYGTTTCACCTGTGCACAGTATGGAAATAATCACGTAAACAGCAGGAAAAGCTGCTGGGAGGAAACACATTGTGTTTCATGGCAGCTTTCAAACCCAGACAGTTCCRTCTCACAGTGAGCAGGGCCCAGCCCTGTGAAAGCTGTCACAAAAAGAGCTGTTTAAAAGCACTCAGGTGCTGCTGTAAACCTGAATATTTCAKCTCTGGAAGGCGTATAAATGCAGTTGTCTATTAAGAGCTTGCTTTCCCTTCTTTAAGGGGGGGATGTACATGCTACCCACATATATTGTAGCAAACAGGGTTTGAAATAGGGGCTATACCCAGAGTGTCATCATGGGAATAATTTTTTGCTGGAAAACTGGAAACCTTTTTGGTCTCCATTTTGCAGCAAAGGAAAGAATTACAAAGTGGCAGCAATGCAAGCAGCCCAGCTGTTTCCTCAGAAATGTGCAAATCTCAATTAAGAATGTAAAAAGTTCAAACAATGCAGCCAGTTAATAGGCTCAGGCTAGTCTGCAAGTTATAARTATTCTTGGAGAGTCGTCAGCATCTTTCAGGAGCACTAGAACTTTCGCTTTGTTAGGCTTGCTGTTGCTGCACATATTGCAAGGCATCAAAAAGAAAGAGGCCTGGCATGATTTCTTAGAACTGAATTATTTACATGAAAGGCTTATGAAATTGGATGCTTACTCTGTAATCAAAAGACTCTTTACAATGATATGAAACAAAATGCTTTCGCCGAGTGTAGAAGTCATTCCTGTGTTTTATCTTTCTATCCCATTTCCTTTTATCTGATAGCACGATGTGGACATCAGATGAATCTACAAAGTCTTTTAGCTCTGCAAAGACACTGCTGGAAAAAAAAATGTCTGCAGTGATGTGCATATTAGAGAAAGAAGAGATATGCTCATGTAGAATTCCTCACCTGGACCATTTCCCTTGTTTCAAATCTACTTCAACTCTGCTTCTAAGCAGTGGTCGCTTGTGCTAGGTTAGTTCATTATCTAGCATTGGTTAGTCTGCTTCAAAGCTGCTGGGTTTTTTGAATCTTGAAAGTCCCCAGAGCCCCTCACATTTAGTTAAACAAAACATTTTTGACCAAATAGCCAAAACGTATGAGAATTAAACATGCACAYATGTAGTGACATACAGTATATAGAAGTTTTTGCTAACTTGGGACTTCCCTCTGTTGAAGCGTTTAAGAGTTTTTTAAAGCCTTTTCTGAACTTTCTAAATAGCATTAAAGTCTGCTTTCCTCCTCTGCTGCAGATTCACCAGAACTGCATCTCTAATTTGTACATTTTTCTTGTATATGACAGCTTTGAGCATTTTTCTCACATCTAATGAATCATATAGTGAGTGATGGCTTTGGTGAGTTATCAAGTCGTGCTTCAGAATATATAAAATAACAGAATGGAATGCTTTCTCTCTTGCATTTGTTTCCAAGGACAATTGCTCATTAGCTGTTTTCAGGTTTCGGCTGTAGGTATTTGCATTTGGAGAAAGTGAGCGATCTTTTCCGTGGGCCACCATCACTCATCATGACAGTGGTAGCAAGCAGTATTTCTGTGCATTGTTTTGCGGTGATAACTAAAGGGAACATTTGTGATTTATTTATATTTTTGCTTTCATGGGAGGATGGTGGCAACYAGCTTTGACGCAGTCTGTTTATGGTACTCAATTTTATAAGCATTTCCTCCACGCTTGCAATAATGGCAAGTTGTTGCTAAAACAGGAGGACRGGACAGTATTTCTCTACCAGCAGAGGTGAAGGCTGCAAGAAGAGATATTTAGGAGTGGCTCAATCCAAGACAAGTAAAATCCTATCCTCAAAAGTAGCATTCTGATGGTGAGAAATTTCTACCAGCCATTTTGTAGAAAGCACACTTCAAATCCACTTCATTAATCAGATAGAATAAGAACTGATTTTTTTGCTTCAAAAAGCATAATATTCTGCAAAGCTTCGTGGAATCATCCTGCCACTGTCAATATTTTGCAGTTACTATTTGCTATTTGGTTGCTTGAAGATTTCTGTTAGTCTGTGTGGTGAGGGTCTTAGGACCAGAGTCGGTATCAGTGGGCTTTAGGTCAGTAAGGCCTGAGATTTAAATACCATCAGCGAGCAGTTCAAGTAGCACCAACTCCTCTCTGAATGCAACAAAAATAACCAGGCTACAAAGCAGCAATCAGTTAAGCAGCAGAAGCAACATCTGCTGCATATAATCTGCAGTATCAGTGTTAAGTGCAGATCACAGTTAACCTAAATCTGAAGAGAAAAGGCGCTCAGCTTACTCCTCGGTAACCCGACATATGCAGAGAGAGAGAGAGTTAAACTAAGGACTTACCGTTGCAAAATCTTGGTATCTTTCTACATTTTCAATAAAACCACCTGTTCCTTATCATGAGTACAATATCTGTCATATCACCTTTGAACCCCCAAACAAGATCTCTCAGTCCACCAAGGAGATCTAYTTTTAAGGCTTGTGGAGGGCTTCTTGCAGAAGATAGTCAACTGACTCCCAGCTCCTATTGGGGAAGAGTCCCTTGTACTGGTTTAAATTAAGTTCTTGTGTTCCTCAGTACATATAATGTGGAAATAAAAATGGAAACAGAGGTCCATAGATCTGATTTTATAAAAATTCTGCTTCATAATCCTCAAACCTGAAATTTGCAGAGTAATCCTAATACAACAGTATGGATATTGCTATCGCATCACCTCAAAGTCCACTACACATGATGCCAGAGACTGAGTCAAGCACATTCCTGATGGAAAAAAACAACTCTATCTCCTGTATTGCAGTAAAATATCATAGCTGTATTGAACAATAAATGCCCACAGAATAAACTCAACTTCTAATGTTCTTTTGAGGCATCTTCCTGTGTTATCTTTTGTTCTTAATCAGCTTTGCTTAGGACCCTGCATGTACTTTGATTCTGTTCATTCATGGAATCTAAACTAWTTTTTACTTATTTGACTTCAAAGAGTGACATAATGACTCTTCAGAGAGGTCTGATGAGAGGAACGATGGAAGAGTTTAGTCTTGACAAAAAGATTTGTGCTAGACTATCTTCTGCTATTAATTTTAGCATCAGTAAAGCAAAACAACATAGAGTTTGATCTCAGAAAACAAAGCAGAAAGAAATAGATGGGTTTTGTACTTGTAGCATTTGTTCCCACCTCTCCCCCAAAGAGAAGAAGACCAACTTACTGAAAATGAGAACTTATTCGGAATGCTTTTGTTCTCAGAGAGGTACAAAAACTAAATTGCAAAACATGGTTCTCCTCTTCCTCTCTAGTTCCTTCTCACAAAAGCACCAAAAAGGCATAATTAATCAGGTGTCAATATTTTCACACAGAACTCGTTATTATCTCTAGGAATAAAATTGTTCCCCTAGAAGYGATTTTGTAAATATGAATACATGTGAACTGGCAAAGAAAGACAGTCTCTAAGCAAATTTGTTTCTAGCAACTAAAGAAAGAACTGCAACTAACAATGTCAGCCAAGAACAAGTGAAAAATATATAAATCACAATATTACTTGTAGCAAGTTTTAATACTACATCACTTTGAAAACTCTGCTGCATTTCGCTTGGAATATTCACATTTCAAAATATTGCAGGAAGCCTGTATTAGGTACTGGAAGAGTCTACCCCAATAGGAATTTTTTTTTTTTAGGGGAAACAAACAACCAAACAAAAAAAAAATGGTCTCAGCCAAAGTAAATGTTCAAGTCTGCACATCTTGAACTAGCTTTTAGAACTAGCTCTTAGAACTAGCTCAGCAAGATAATTAGCTTTACATCTTAAAAGCAAATGTCTGCAGGTGGTTACAATATTTCAGTCCCTCTAAAAATGTAAATATGGACACTGCTGCTTATAGGAAAAACTCTCACTATTCTTAAATAACCCATTAGTTACTATGTCATTCTCCTATTTTGCTTTTCCTGAAAAGAGGGYGTCTCACCCCAAATCAGAAAGCTTTTCCAGTTTGCTTGGGTCTGACTCAACCAAATGCCAAAGTACAGAAACCTGATTAGATAGGGAATTTGATGGTATCTTCTCCTTTGAGAACAATGGGCTTTGGATCCAAATCTTTTGTTTCTTCCCCTTCTTCCAATCTTTCCAAGGGAGGCTTTGTGGTTCCTCCTTGCACATTTAGCATTTTAGATTTTGTTCCTTTTCACATGGATGCAAAGACTTTAGCTAATTACTTTTGAAAGAAGCTTTTCTGCTTCACCTCTTCTAGATAGATTTTTTTAAGCAAAAAAAAAAGTAATATAAAAATGAAGAAAGTAAATACAGGGGATCCAATCTGGCTTTTATTCACCAATCTGTCTTGTTTATATAAGACAGATAAGACAATAACACTGAAGCCTATAGCCTTCCCTTCCCTGAAAGTTTAAAGGAAAGAAAAAAAGGAGAGGGGCAGGGAAGGAAGATGGTCTCTGAGAAATCCATTAATCTGTTTYCAAGAGAGGAAGGGACAGAGTAATGCTGAAGAGTCAACAAAACAAAAGCTGAATTGAAATAATTCTCTTGGGGGTCTGTTGGGAAGTTTGCTCCAGATAATCCACCTCAAAGCCTCATTTTACTGAATGTTTACAGAAACATTGCAACCTTTCCTATATTGGGGGAACACATCTATAGCTGGCACTGCTGTGACTGCAATATCACTTGGACATGCACTGGGTTTATTCCAGCAAGACCAGGTGCTGGTAGCAACCCAACTGAAAGTAGAGCTAGACATTGCTCCCTGAGCTGATTTGAGAGCAAATACAGACTCCCCAAATGCTGCAGCCCACTTCTGGTATTACAGATACACAGTTAGCCGTGTAGCTAACTACACTACTGTTAATTTGACTATACTGCAGCTCCGATGTTGCAGGGTTGGCAGGAGCTGTGTGGGAGAAGGGACACATGCAGGTGGATCTTGCTCTGTTACATGGAGGTGCCACGTTCTCATGACTTGCAGAGCTTTGTAGTCTCCTTTGCACCAAGTTTGATGCTCTTCTCATTGAACAATTGCTGGCTGCATTGGGGAAAAATAGAGACRAGTTTTAAAGGGAGAAAAACATCAAGAAATATTTTCCTGAGTTTAACCACATGCCTTATTCACAGCAGAGACAGCAGTAGAGATATCTCTGTTAGCTTAAATGGGGTTGTTTTTGTAGATMAAGTTGATGGAATGTCAAAGCCACGTGGACAGCTCTTCAAAGACAAGCACCATTCTCCATGGAGGGAAAGACCTGGGGAGATCCAAGCCCAGATGCAGATAACTAATGCCTTTCCAATAGTGGATCTACTGCAGAGAAACACAGGTGAAGGAGAAAGGTGTCAGAATAGCTTTATACTATCCAAGAGAGGCGATATTAAAGCTTTGTCTTTTACATAATTCCACATTTTAAATTATCTGTACAGAAGCAGCAACAACAAGGTCATGTCAACAWACCAGGAGATTCATTAATATCTTAGTACCATGGTATTTGCCTAGCAAGTCTGAAGGCAAATTTAAAGTACCACTCATTTGGACCTAGTTGAGCTGAAATAGTGTCTTTTTTATTACCTCCATGACAGGACTTCTTCTTCTGCACAGACAGCTTTGTCAATCCCACTCTAACAGCTTTTCTTCTAGCTCTCTAGCAACCCATCTGCCAGGGTTATTATTCTTCTATCACAAAAGAAATAGCAGTTCTTTCCGAAGCACAGCAAAGGATAACTTTTTAAGTCTAGCTCCTTATGTTTAATTACAATACATTTCCAAAGCACTAGAAAGGCTRAAAAAGCATAGAAAGTTAATGCAGTTCTGTGCTGCAGAAGGCTGTGTATATACACATTATTTATTTAGTCTTAAGTGAACAAAAGTCCAAAATGTTACCTCAACAGACAATATCTCTTTCTAATAAGAATATATCTTATCCAGCAAGGAAGATTACAGTTATTAGAAATCATTGTCATCATGTAAAAAAGCACATCTCCAGAATTTTAATTCCACAATGTGCTCTTGTTAAAACCTCATAAGAAAATATTTGAATAATTACATGTTTCACCCCCCCCCCCGCCCCATGGTATACTTAGTCTGTTATGCATTATGTAAGCTATAACAATGAAACCTAAATAACAGCTACATCACCATCTGGAACATCAAATTGCAGTATTTGAAGGCTTGAGCTAAAAGTATTTGCTACCTGCTTCAAAATGCAGGAAATAACGCAAAAATGGTCTGGATCCAGGCAAGCCATTGTACAGACCTTGTTCCACAAAGTGCCCCACTGCATATTTCAAATACGCCTCTCTGGTCTAAACTCCAATCAGTACCCCATTGGGAAGCTATGGAAGAACTATAAGAACTAGGACTTAAGCAAGCTCTAACAGATAAGYTATTAGTTTTTCTCATGACCAACAGCTCTAGTTGCTGTAAGAGGAGAAATGGGTTCAGATTCCTGATTTTAAGCATCCCTCCAGTCAGGAACACATAATACGTGTTCTTTTGCTCACTTTAAGTAACAGCTTGACTATAACTCCTTAAGGTAATGATGCAATTATCAGGGAAATTTATCTAATATGCACCAGGAAAAAAGAAAATCCCAAGCCAGAATCTGTAGAATCTGGCTTTCTTTAAGCATAGCACAGAAACAGGACACATAGCAACTTCCTTCCTAATTGTTTGAAGTTTCCATAAAGAAGTTCAAAAACTGTAGGAACAATTTTTAAATGTCCTAGGTTCAAAAATCTCAGCTGAGATGTGTTCTCGGGTTAGGGTGAGAACGGAACAGCATGACTCCTTATTTTCCACAGGAAGAAATGCTGCCTAGTGTTCCATGCTACTCAAGCCCTGTCCTCATTAGATAACAGGAAAGAGAGGTTCACATCCCAGCTCCACATCAACCTACAGCAAGGGCAGAATCCATGGTTCAATGAGAAATGAACAATGGCCAGAAAAGGTGCTTTTCAGGGATTATGCTCCATGCTGACACAGCCTCAAAGCAGAGAGCCATAGGTGCTCCAGCCTTGACAGAAGGAAGTCAAAAATGTGTTTCACTTGCATATAAAAGCAATCTTTAGTGGGCCAGTCATAGTTAGCAGGCCATCTATAAACAGATTTGATATCACATTTAAATCCCAAATATACTGCAATGTCTTCAGGGTTTCCATACCAAGCAGCGGTAAATCCTGTTAGCACAGACTGGAGTTCATCATTCCCATTCCAGGTCATAATGGACTGCATCTGTTTGCTTGTTTGACCGGGGTCAAGTTCTGCATGCATATCTTTTTTTTTTWAAATGACAAAGCTATGGGTGCTTTTTTGCAATATTTTGATATCTATTGTGAGAAGTTTAGGGCTTCATGCAACTGCTGTTGCATATTATGTTAAAATTCAAAATTGTGCTTGAAACAGAGCTTAATTTGGCTATATTTGCTTCCTCCTTATGAACAATCCCTGTTTTATTACATTTGCTGAGCTCCTTATTCTTTTAATATGCTTGAGATACAACAGGATTTCCCCACTCTAGAGGCAACCTAAGGCTGAGAAAGAGAGACAGCCATGCACTAGGAACCAGATTTTGAAAGTGTTAACCTGGGCAAAGARAGGAGCCTAAGAGGATTCTCACGCGTGCCTGAGAAACTTCTCAAATTCCCAGGAAACTTAAATGCATTTGGCTGGGATCATTTTGCAAGGACTGCTGTGAGCTCCTGCTTCCCAGCCACAAGCAAAAAGCAGCAGACGGCTCTGCCCAGCACAGTGATCAACCCGCTGAGCACCCGCTCGTATTGACCCATCCCAGCCTCACGTCTAGTCCTCCAGACAAAGCTGTCCAACCAAAGCACACGTTTGGGTCGGTCTGGACCCATTTTGCTAGATACTAAACCATAGAGCCATCCACCTATATAGACATCAGCAGGTGCATGAGGATCAGAACCTGTCACTGCAGAAAAGCYCTAAAGAAATTGCTATAGACTGGAATGTGTGGAGAATAGCATCATGCTTTGGCCATCTTCCTGAGACTGTTTGCAAGACCACACTATACTACATTCTTTTAAAGTTTTAGTAAGTTGTTAGGAGAGGGGAAAAAAAAAGGAGGGAGAGAGGGGAGAAAGGGAGGGAAAAAAAGAAAAAAGGTGCATTTTGCAAAATTAAAATCTACTTTGAGACAAGGATCYTGGGTACACTGACTCCTCACTGCGGTGGCCAAGTCTTGGTGACCAAGTCATTGACAGTAGAGCTACCTACAGGAAAACAAGAGCCTAATTTTTGTTCATTTAGCTGTAAGGAGTTTAGAGCAAGACCTGTTTATTTCTTCACCTGCACTATTTTTTGCTGCTGAGTTTCCCTATGGATAATGCATCACGTTCTTTGACATTGTGGTGCACCCACTTGAACTTGCCTTCTCAGCCCTTTCGGTTTTTGCTGCTTTGGGAATTTCTGCAGCTAAACAGACCAAGAAGCTTCTTCCTATGCACAGGGATACCCTTCAGTTGGTAGCAGTGAAGGTTGCAAATGCAGAGAACTGTTTTCCTTTGGGAATTTATTATATGCGTGTGTGGTGGGAAGTTATGCATGATATATGCAACTAACAGAAAGAACCTGAACAAAAAAAGGAAAAAAACAGAGAACGTATAGTTCTATTAAAAAAAGGAAGGAAAAAAGCTTTTAGAGATATTAAGCAAGTACTCTGTGTGTGGAGATAAAGGTATTAACTTTCTGGACCATTTTTTTTTTTGTAAAAAGCTTTGCTCTTGTCTTTGCAAACACACTGCATTTCTCAGAGATGCTCATGCACAGAGGGAACATGGCAAGCACTGAATATTTTTTTTTTTTTTTTTTTTTTTTTTTNTGATGTCTTGAGGGATTCAAAAGAATCAAATGGAAAGTGCTGAGAGCTTCCTGGGAGATGGGCAGAGAACCCAGCGAGTCTTCTCAGCACTTTGTTACTTCCTGGTGGTTTTTTCCTGTCTAGTTCTGCGTGCTATTTTGCTCAAAGCCCACACTACATGATGCAGGATTATGCACTGCCTCTCTCCCTGTCCTGAGTGGGAAGGCTGAGCCATCTCCTTGGATTTGCAAGGACAGCACAAACCCAGTCTGTGCTCCATCAGTCTTGGTTTCCCTAGCCCTTGAGCACTAACRTGGCCTTTCCAGCCTCCCCATTTTTCAAGAGGAGACAAATGTAATGCCAACATTAACAACCCTGGGCACAGCTGTGCAGGAGCTTGATCTTTGAGGCCTCATCAAAACTTTTGATACCCTCTGCCACTGAAGGACATGAAACATCATAAACCTTTCTGTTTACAATTTCCCTACATAGCAACTCAAAGYGCCAGTTTGTTATTGAATTTAACTGGACCTGCTAAAAATTTAGTCCTCTGCCTGATATCCATCCTTTCTCTTTCTGCACATATGAATTATTACAACATTTTTCTTACTTATTTTTCCCTAGATAAAATCCAACTCACATTTCACCACTCAAGAGAGGTGAGTCAATAAGCCTGACCTACAACTATTTCTATGAGTTTGATGGTCTTTGCAAAACTGCTGCTTAAAAACTTTGGGGCAAGACAATCTGGGGAAAAAAAGAAAAAAATGAAAAAAGAGAAAGAAAAAGTCCATTTTTTCAGAGGGCAGATTGCTTTGGAAACACAACAATTTTACTGGAAATAATCAGCCACTGGCTGCTAAGGCTGCAGCCTGGCCTGAAGCTCAGATAATGTCTATGTGCTACTGGAAGGGGTGGCCACGAGCTCCATAACTCACTTTGAAGCCCCTCAGATATGTCTGTGTATGACAAACACTGAGGAGGTGGGAGAGGACATCATTTGACAGTGATTAGCTCTTTAGATGTTAACATAAAGCAATTTTTTGGTCTAAGAGCAAGAGAACAAGGAAGATGAAAACCATCTCAAAAAGGGATAGCAGAGTTTTTAAGCTGTCAGTTTCTGCAATGTTTCTCAAGTTTCAAAATATTTCATACTTGCCTTTTAAGTCTGTGTTCCTTAACCCCCCTGAGAATCTTAGCTGTCATTATTTTTCAAAGTAAATTTCCATATTTTTTATTGCTTAGACTTTTTCCTTTGTACCAGTAATTCCTAATGGCTCAGAAATAGCTCAGTCAACCCAATGGAATCTAGTTTAAAATGATTTTTAAAATCCCAAACAATCTTGTGACTCTAGGGAGCTTGATTCTCAAATTACTTTAGAATTTTTATTCGCTTAAAGTATTACAAAGAAAAAGGAAAGAAATTTGAATAAGGCAGGCAGACTCTCAGCCAAAAGAACACAAATATCAACCCTACACCAGATATTCTGGATGGAGGATGGAATACAGCCGCTTAATTGCAATGTCCTTTCAATTATTCAGGAGACCAATATGAACCTCTAACAGAATTCCTAATTCTGGTGCCCTGTCTGCTTGAACATGCAGTTTCCTTGGTATCCAGTCCTAACAGGGAGAGGAGGAAAATCTCTTTCCTCTTGAACCCTATTACTCCATATCAACCTTCAGTGAAAAAAATGCATTGGCTGATTAGAACTTTGCAGTATCTCAGTTATTACAAATTAAAGGACAGTGGTAGAGAGATAATTCTCTATAGCATAGAGAGAAACAGCCTGCCTTGCCAAATTTGTTTTACTGAAGGTATCTAAGGAGCCAGCATTGTCAAACAAAAAAAAACAAATGAGGCCTTGAAAATAAATAACAGGAAAGGTGTCCAAGATGTTTAAGTGCTCTAGAAACTTGCTATGAAACCTGCATTTTGAGGCAAAGGGAGTCAAGAGACATTTGCAAAAGCCTAGCTTCAGTTCAAGCCACTGCAGATCTGCTGCTGTTACACCATTTTAACATGTCTAGAAGCAAGATTTAGGAGAAACATATCCAGAARTGTTATGTATATTGCTACATGTCTAGTTTAAATGACAGGACATCTTACTGGCACATTGCCATTACTATAGATGCAGATTAGTTATAATTACATGCCAGCATGAGCAGTCAGAATTTGAGTGAAATATAATATTTCTTTTCCCATTCTTTTCCTAAGTTTGCATACAGAAGAGACAGCACATAACTGCAGTGCATCAGCACATACAAGCTGACTAATTTTTGCCATCTATCCGCTAAAGAAACATTTTGTTTTCAAGCTAGGAACGTGTCATTTGGTAAGATGTTACAAGCCATTTCAATAACAGCATCAGCCTTTAGATAACCAAATATTTGCAGAACTTCTAGCAAATACGCTCTCCTGCCTCCAACGATTGCCTGCCTACTGAAATGTTTGCATACTGATCTGTTTTTAGTCTCACCCTTTGTCTGCTCGGTGTAATACAACATTAAATCATTTTTAATGTAATCCTGGCGAAGGATAATTGTCTGCTCTCTGAGCTACAGCTACTAAAGCTGAGCTTGATTACAGAGAGTAAAAAAAGGAAGGGCAACCCAGGACTGAACCAGAAATAGCTCAGTGGGGACRCCTGCCACTCTGGTGACTATTGCCTGATAGCACCGTCAAGGTTATCTGCAAAGTTAGATCCTCCAAGCTGCCTGTGCAGGGAGCCAGGCCCTGCCCCGGCTACAGCTGAATTTTACTCGATACATCTATCAGGTTGTCAGGCTTGATGATGCATGTAAAATGGCATATGCAGATGGAAAACAAGAAAAAAATGCACTGCAGCTTTCTTAGAGGACTGAGAGCTACGCAAGTGTCTTGCTATAGTATCTTCTTTTCAAGTTTCCCAGATTTAGTTTCAACTTAATGTGCATTCTCCATCCTGTGTACATAGTAGTACAACTAGCATCCTTCTACAACTTACAGAGCTGCTGCAAAAACATAAGAGCAGTTCTATAGTGCTTTTTCCAATGYATTCTCTGCTGCATCAGCTGTATGGACATTTTGAGGTGGGAATTAAATGACAGACTCCCACTTGTCAAGCCTTCTTTAGCTGTCAAGAATTGATTCAAAAATGGTCATGTGGATTTTGCTTCTGGATACAGTTCTGCTCAYGCCTTTGGATCTGAGATTGGTGGACAGTTACATTCTGGTGACAAAGTGATCAATTTTGATATTCTTTGAACATAGCTTACTGTGCAAATCACTGCACTATAACATATTACATGAGATGAAACCAATATACTAGACTTTCCATCCTTTTGAAGCTTACATGGTCATTTACACTTATGCATAGCAAATATTAAAGGCTACTCTTTTGTTTCAGCATCCAAACTGTTTCACAGTGTTGCAGTATCTAGACTTCTGCCTCTGATATTGGTGCATAAGGAATTTCCATGCCCATTTATCTCACTAAAACATTTTTGCATGCTTTCTGTGGACTGCAGATTTAAAGGATCTGGCTCATACCTCTCTTGTTACCATTGCTGACTCTCATTTTTCTTTAGCTTGTCAAATGCTATTTCTGAACACAGGGTTCTTTATCTGTTATGCCCTTCAGATGGGGAATTCAGAGATTCATTGCAATATGCCAGTGGGGCTTTTCTGATTCATAATTCAGCAGAGCTTTTGGCTTGTGATCAGCACACACATGCTCTAAAATATTGTATAGTTATAAAATGCTTAAGGTTATTTTTAACATAAAGGGCTAGAGCCATGAAACAAATATAGACTGGATTCCCATCAAGTGATATTATTTCATTTTAAAAATGACACCATTTTAAATACATTAAAAATGTATCTTAATCCAAAATCTGCACCGAATGAGTTTCGGTGCTCTTAGTCATAGAAAAGCTGTCCTTGATACTGCTTGATCCGTGATTTATAGCAACCTGTATCACAGATGTCTTAGGCAGCAGGCGAAGCTGTTTGAATATCAGTATCAAACAAGTGCTGAAGAGATGAGATATACTCTGATGATGCATAACCAACACCAAAATGARCAGTGTACACAATAACACCCTAACCCAAAACTGTCTTTCTGAAGAAATTAAATAGCCAACCTAGTGGAGAGGCAGGAAAAGAATATGAATACAACAAAAAAGATGCAGGTCAATAAGAATAGAACACAATAAACAGAACTTATAGACTTAATGTTTGATTGTCTATTAAGAGTTGTAATTTTCTCATCTRTTACTGCTTGCACTGCCAGAATTGCACACTCCAAAACATCTTTTGAGAATCATCATGGTTTCAGTATCAGATACTCCTATAGTAGCTCCTCCGGAGCRTCCTATTTGATTTAATATAGACAGGGAGTTCCTTTGGAGGCCATACACCCTCCCACAAGAATCTGACAAACCTCATAAGGTTACTTTAGGTATAAAGAACAGAAAGCCCACAGGTTTTCCAGAAGAGAAACTTTAACTGAAGCATCACAACCAAACAGCAGAGAGTTCTGGAGCTGTCCTCTTTCTTTTCTCTTTTATTTCCCCAGTATCACATAGTCTTTCTGCACAGTGAACCATCTGCCACATATGGAGACCTTAGAAGAGCAACACTACCTTTCCAAAGTGTCCTCAAACACATATGTTAAGGATTTGCAGATAGTTTGGCAAAGGCACTGGTAATGCACTCAGGTTCTCTCACATTACTCCTRTTCTGAGAATACTTCATTAAATTGGCCTTAGGATGAAACAGCTGGCTGAGTTTCCTTGGAGGGAGGCCAGCCAAGTACTAAGGAAGACACCAGACAGGCCAGTAATATTCCCAAATCTTGTCCTTTCATCTAGAGCCCCACAACAGAAAGAATGGAAGCTGTGTCATAATTTGTGAATATATTAGATATGCTGGTTAAAATGCTTGTTTTTGAACAGTTTCCTGTTTTTGAAACAGTTTWAAATGCTCAGTAACATCAGTCTCAAGTAGAAGGATGCATGATCAGAATACCTAAAAGGCCTAATACAGAGAAAGGGGCAAAAAACTCAGGTAATCTACAGCCAGGTGTACATCTATAGTTGGGGTATCTCATGCCCTACATGTTGCATTTGCCTCCCCCATTCCAGCCTAACATTTGAACAAATTGAGCAAACTGTAGCTCAGGGATATTCCTTACAGTGTCTGGTAGCAGCCCTGGGGAGATGAGGCAGTGCCCAGAGCTTTGCCTGGTCTTCCCTGGGGCATTGGTGTTGCTGGCAAAGATGCATCTTTCCACCACATACGGTCCTCCACACGTGGACATCAGCTCCCCATTCATTTCACTCAATTTGTCCTGTGCCTGGGTCATTTTGTGTGGATTTATTACAAAATAAAGTCAAGAAACAAAGTAAAACACTTTGTTGTTGTTGGAGTAAAATATACAAATGAATGAGTTTTCCTTAAAAACTTTTGACCTTTTCTGCTTTTGTACAGATTCAGAATAAAAACCAATTTCAAATAATTGCAGTCCATAATGGGACTTCTGTCCTTGTCAGAGCTCCTTGCAGCTGATTCAACAGGTCATTTACCTGTAAGAGCAACAATTCTGGAGGATAGTAGAAACACAKCAATACTTCTGTTACCATGTTCAAAGAATATTTTAGCTAATTTCAACAAGCTCATTAGTGTTTATTAAAATCTAGGAATCATTAGGTTTTTTAATATGAATCCTTCGGAGGACCACATATAACCATAAARCAAACATCCCTGTAAGCCATGTGCTTGATATTGGATGAAAATGTTAACCTTTCAAGGGATGAGAGAGAAAAAGAAAAACCCTTCTACCCCCATCTTCCCTCAAGAACCCACTAAATCATATTTTGAAGTCTATTAGGTTTCAGGAGCGATAATAGTAGTCTGGGGTGCAGCAAGAGAAAGGAATAGATTGTTCTAACCTTTACAAGAGTGAATATGAAGGGTGATTAATTTGCAAGGCTTTTTAAGGTTAGAGATGAAATCTCAGCTCTCTTAAAATCTATAGCTT
Source organism: Nothoprocta perdicaria (assembly GCF_003342845.1). Taxonomy (NCBI): domain Eukaryota; kingdom Metazoa; phylum Chordata; class Aves; order Tinamiformes; family Tinamidae; genus Nothoprocta; species Nothoprocta perdicaria. The sequence goes on from NW_020455754.1 coordinate 10,105,663, forward strand.
CAGCTTCTGTTGACATCTGCACAACCAAGAGCTCAACCCATTTTTTTTTTTCCTGCAATAGGTAGCCTTAAGTTAGGCCATCCCCCAAAAATCTGTCTGCATGCACAAAATAAATTGATATGATATTGTTAAAACTGAAATGGAAGCAGAAACTGAGCCAGGCTTTCTTTCCTGTCTCTTGCAGATCACAGTAGATTATCACCATAGTTCATCTGATTTCAGATGTGATCCATGAACAGAATCCTTCCCATAAAAGAGTCCTGGTAGGACTAGAGGACAAATGTTGAGTTCCCTGAACAGCAGAACAAATAATTCGCAAACTTCTGCTTTCATTCCATGCTTTCTTAGTATATTGCTTTGTTGTTGGGGTAACTTGCAACTGCCCCACACACTTGGTGGTAAATTGGATGTCACTTCAGTGCATGTCTTAACATTCTCTGTAATTTGAGGTGGGAAGACAGACAGGAAGGAAAAGCCTGGGGAGATTCATTCCAGAGTGTGGGCTGGTTTGTCAGTAAGATGGTTTCAGGTCTCAGGGACAACAGAAGACGCTGAGTTACAGAAAAGCCAATTGACTCCCACTTTTATTCGTGTCTAGTTCACCTGTTACATTAAACACCATGAATTTCTACTAATTAAAATAGAGGTGGCATTTTTAGAGTTATGAGCTCCTTTCTAGTGTGCTGTTGAATAGTCTTCTCTTCTGGATTATAAAGCATCTGGTTTCTTCTTTGTTATGCAGCACCATTATGCAGTAARGTGTTGTTCTCTCTCCTATTCAAGTCACTGGAAATTTATGACTGAAARTAACCAAAGAACATCCTTGATTATAGATTTACTTACACAAAAGTCTACCTACTATACAGATTTTTTAATGAAGTTCTCAAAGATTTTGAAATTACTCCTTGAACAAAGTATTTTTCTTTATTTCGGATATATCTTTAGTCTCCCCATCTCCTTTTGGCTCGTCCCCAATGTCTGCATGAAGATACTACTGTAGCTACTTTACATCCTGGGATGCCTCTTTAAAATACTTTACATCTCCTTATTTTTAAGATTTAAGATGGGAAATACATGCAGCATAATAATTTTAAAACTTAAAAACCTTTCCTTTGCTAGTGCGAAAGGAACTAGCCAGCAAAAAAACATTGATGYGCATGGAAAAAGAACTTGTGAAGGACAACATAGATATGCATTCCCATCAAAACATATGCAAGGCAGGGCAACTAGTTTGTACATGTTTTGCTAGCAACAAAGATATCACAAAAACCTGAATATCAGTTATACCCATGTAACTGCTACAGTCATTACTGTTCAAGACACATTTTTAACTTTTTTGGACTTTTTTTCTACAAAGTTAGCTACATTTAAGATCCTGGGATTATGATATGTCATATTGGAAATACTTTTGGGGCAAGTATTTTTTATATAGATTTTTTTTTTGTTGTTGAGTTGCCTTACCTCTAATCTGAGGAACCTTAAGCTCCAGGACTTGGAAATTTGGTTTTCAGAGCTTTTACTATGGAACATCTGTAGGGATGACCTAGCACTTGGCCCGTGAAGGGCTACCATGGTTTTATACAGATTTGCAAAATGATTCTGCCTCAGTGGGAGAAGAGGAGTGGTGAGGAAGGAASCGTGAGAGGCAACACTTGAGCACGATCCCTGCAGGTGAGGAGAGCACTGCTGCTGGCTCATTAATTCTTAGCTATTTTGTTAATCTTRGATGCTCAGTTGTCCTGAGATCCTGCTAGATCTCCATTTAACCCTGCTGGGCTTAATAGCCCTTGTTCCAGCTTGTATTCACCAGAGCACTGCTGCTCTCTAGCTTTCAGAAGCTTCTCATATCAACACCGTTTCTCTTACAAGTCCTTTCTTCATGCCCTTCACAGTTTTCCTGTCCAAATTAGTTTGGAAACATACCATCCAGCTCCAAGCCAGAAACACCAGATTTCTTTTACATRCTTTTTATGAATACAGCCCTGAACACTGAAGTTAGAACTGAAAAGCACTAGTTGTGTTTGTTGCTTTTCAGTGGAACAGTGAAGAGTCCATCACGATTATCAGCAGTGCAGCTCAGCTGTCAACACGTCAGTCTCTCCTTCTCCACATCAGCAGGATTGGGTCACGAGTGTTTGAAATGCACCCTGAGTGAGCAAGAAATGGGCTGCMCAGGCTCTTGCAAACAATGACTTCTTTTTAAAGTGCATTAAGCTTGCTCTTATATAGAGAGGGAAAAATAGAAAACGCAAACAAGCAAAACACAGAAGAAAAGCAAGAGCCTGCGTATTAAGATGCTCCTATATAGAGGCAATTGCTGCACCACATCCAGCAGATCCCATTGTTTGGTGGGTACACGTGAAGCGTCAGACACTGTGGGAGAACATTACTGCAGAGGCCACCRAAGAGCCCAGAGACTCAAGAAACTGCCCAGCAGCTCTCACCCAGACACTACCTGAACTGTTAGAAATGTCTGCATCATTCACACCAACAGGGATGACAAGGTGACACAAACACAGCAGAACAGGGGAGATTTGTGGGAGGAAAATGACATCGCTAAAAATTGARCCGTCTGCTGCAAAGGGATCAGCATTTTCCTATCAAGATAAAGGTACAGTCTCTGGCAAATCAAATATAACATTTGCACAAGATAGATCTGAGGATGGGCTAGCTTACAAAGCAATACATCAAAGCCAAATTAAAAAGGGATATGGTTAAAAGACTCATTACCCAACTGCACTGGATGCAATTCTAGCCCTCATGCAAACGCACTSAAATTCAGCCCTCAGCTGCTCTTTGCTCACGGTCATTGTGACAAATTGGAAATCACTGGAATCCAAAGGGATTTGATCAATGGGATGACTTTCATTTCACAGATCTAAAGACAACTTCAGAAGCTCAAACTTTGGAGAGAAAGGTTGCCCTTTATGCATCTAGATTTGTCACTGAGAAAGCTCTTTGATCCTGATCACTTAGCAAAGACTTCTGACCTTTCCTTTGACACACAGGCATCTCTAGGGATAAGAGTCCAGGGGGGGCTTTGAATTCTGCTCACATTGTGCAGCATTTCCCATGGCTTCCTTCTGCCTCCATGTACATCYTCTCCATTTGAATGATTAATCTCAGAGCAAAAATGCAGTATTGCTTACATCTTTCCAGTGAGACCACAGGTTCAATTTTGTATTTACATGCCAATGTGTGTCCCTTTAGACCCCAGGAGATTAGCAAGGGTTATCAGGAGTGAAAACTGCACTAGGCAGCTCCCTATTCATCAGTATCTGATGATAAAGAGTTAACAGCACCAGGCCAGGAACTGGGACAAGCCCCATGCAACAYCTCTCTGCTTCTTGCCTAGCAAGGAGAGCTGTGGTTACACCTCCTTATCAACAATCCTAGGTGAGATTTCCCCCTTGCTAAACAAGAGACCACCAGTATCTGTCCCTGTCTGACTTTTAATGGAGATTTAATCCATGACTGAAGTCGCTTGGCCAAGAGCCATTACAATAACTCAGAAATGCCACCAAGGTAAGGAAAGGGCTCACAGTATTCCCAGTAGCTACTTGGCCAAATGCAATAAAAGTCTCCTTGTGGATGACAGAGCCAGACAGGACTAGCAAAACCTGTTTGCAAATTCAGGCTTTAAGGCAGTCAACAGTGCCCTCCTCTGGCTCCTTGCTCCACTTTTTTTCCCCTCTGTAAAACAGCAATTTAAAATCCAGAGACAGAAAACGTGGTGTGTATTTTGTGGTCACTTCATCACTGTTCAGATGCTTAAGAACCATATATGCAACTGCTTTGGAACAAAAACAYTCTACAGTTTTCAAATCTACATCAATTTTTTAATGATAATTTCTACATTCAATAGCAGGAGCTGAATATCAATGTCTAGTAAGAGTCATATTAAAAGCTCCAAATTAACTAGGAGCTTTATTGCAAAAATTCCAAGATTTTGCTAAATGCTCTCAGTTATACAATACCATCGCAAATGCCTAGGAAAAAAACCTTTCCTATACAGCCACTTAAGGCGGATTAGTTAAGCCATCTTCATTTAAAAGTTTATGATGAAGAGAAAGAATTTATGCCATGATCACATAAAAAGGAAGTATCTTTGTACAGTCTGCAGGCTTCATGAAAACCCTTATTTCATACCCTTTGCTTTGCCATGAGAGCTAATTAAAAGAAATGCYTAAGAGAATTGAGTTTCTAATCTGAAATATATGAATTTGAAAGTCTCCAGACATGAGTACAGAGCTCCTTGAGTCACAAATGGCTGGTTTTAAACTGGCAACAATCTTTTCAGCCCTCCTTTGGTCCCTTGTTGTCTGCCTGTGTTCAGCAACCCAATGCAGGCAGCAGGACTTCAGCTCATTAAAGGCTGGATTAAGAARTTTCTGTGTAAATGCAGTAACAACGTCTTAAGTGTTAGACTAAGCTTATGCATAAGAGTGGAGAACCTGGGAGCAAGTTCAGAAAAATGGTAGCTTGTATAGGCTGCTATTTGTTTTTAAATTAAAGACTGATAGGCTAAAAACAGCCGAACTYCTGTTTTCTTTTGCAACATTTCAGGAAAAAAGTATACCTGCAGATCTAGTGAAACAACCCTGTAACTGAGGCTCTAATACTCCAAGATTTTAAGGCTTAATCACAACAGAAGCAGCTCCAAACTGTTAAGCAACYGCAAATTTACATGTCCTCAGAACAACTGGAAGACCAGCAAAATAACTCACAGGCAGTGGCAGAGCAGGTGCCAACAATGAGTAAGAAACAGGGAAAAAGCAGATAATGTCAGCTTTAAAAGAAAAAGTTCAATGGGGCAGAACTGAAATTTAGGGTGAAATAACCACAAATTGACATCTGTTTTCAAATGCAAAGCATTTGTGACAGTAATAAAAGCACTGTTTTGCCCAACTCCATGAGAATCAATCTGAAAAAGGGCAGAAGGCTAATATGAGAAAAGAAAAAAAGAGATAACATCTCAGCAGGTAAGATTGTTTGAATAATAAGAATTGAGTTTGTCCTTCAGGTTTTTGCAGGTCAAGCTGAAGTAGAAACTAAGGACTTCTGCCTCATGGGAGGGGTAAAAAACAACAGCAGCAAGAATTACAGATCGATCTGAAAAAGTATTTTTGATGGCTGATTATGTATCTTAATAAAAGCAGATGAAATATAAATATTATGAAATACAGATAGGATATATGTTTCATGTTTGCATAGCTCAGTTCAGAAGGCCTATTTCTTGTTATGTGGGATACATCTGTTCTCCATGGAAGTGAGTTTTAAACAGAATGGAATTTTTTGAACAATAGAGATTCCGATAAATAGACAGATTTCACATTTGGAAGAAGTTCAAGGAAAAAGGGGGTTCTCTTAGGCAGATGCAAAAATCTAATAGAATTCCTGTGATCCTATTCTGTCCTTTTATTTTAGTTGCTCTGTCATAATTTTTAACTTGACCTTGTCCAGCAGGACCTGAAATGGACTGAATTCAAGTTTGAGGATATTAAATACTTTCATACCTCTCCCATAACCTGAGGTTAACCAGCACTAACATCTAGAAAGTTTGCATATATATACACACACACACACACATTTTCATGTATTGTGCTTTGAACTCTTGTAAGGAATTAAAACACAAGACCAGTGAAATTAGATGGACCTTTTAACTGTACTCTGCATTTACAGGCCAACCTGTAAGTTGCCTGACCATCATCTGGGAGCAACTTGTGGGACGCGACGCTGGTGACCAACACGCGATGCTACCTCTAGTAAGTATACAAGTTAAAGATATGTTGARGGTTTTGCACAAAGCAGCTTTCACACTGCCAGGAGGAGAGGGGGTATTTTTAACTGCAGGTATTAGATGGAGACATTAAATGCTGATGTTAGAAGCGATGGCGCACGATTAGCTAAAAGCCAGACACGGGTGTTCCTGCAATGACAGCTAGTGCACTGCGTGTCGCTTGCAGATGGAAACGGGGCTAAAAATACATGACAAGGAGCTAAAAATGCTTTGTGCAAGAATTAGAGAGCTAATGGAAAGATCCAAAGAAGCAAGGTACAACACAATCCTGTTTCTACTGGGGTACCGAGCTACCTTCAACTAAAAAAAMCAAACCTGTTTTTTAATGCAATTCTGCAAATTGGCTTAAAAACCTCTCCCAAAAGGGCCCTCTATGGGGTATGGAAGGGCTGCAGAGTAATGTGAAAGCTCTGGAACATGGTTAGGGGAAATAGCTAGTTTTAACTGACAGCATCCTACAGGTTTCTCTTCATTTAGAAAATGAGTATAACCTAGACAAAGCTTACAGGGCAGTACTAAAACCAAGAGAAGCAGAGTTTGCAATCACCTAGCCCATGAAAAGAAAGCAGCAACGAGTAGGCAATAGTTTTATAAGTGGGTTAGTGACCTGAGCTCCAACGTTGAAGGTTACACATCTACACATCTTRCAATGTATACTTTGGCATTACCTACTTTTTTTTCCAATTCGAGAATAAAAACATACTGCAATGAAATTCTGAGCTAGATCTTGATCAAATTTTCTTAACCAAATGGGAAATATTCTTTGCAGATATTGTATGAAGCAGGTGGGTTTCAGGAAGGGCCAGCTTCCCCCGAGCAAGTCTCCGTCGATTTGGCCTTGGTTGGCTGTGAAAAGAGCACTAGAGGGCACCAACAGCCTACGCAGAGAACACCGACTATGCCTTCAGCTCGGGCACACAAAACCCATTAGCAACCAACACATTTTCATYTGACAAAAGAGGAAAAAATTAAGAGGAAGCAGTAGGATAAAAAAATTCAGGCTCTGGTTTGTCACAAAAGCCTCTTAATTTAAACGTACTCAGCCAACCCAATGCCTGGGAACACACATGCTCTATCAGAACAAAAGGAGATAGAAATTCATGAGTCCATAAAAATAATTTGGAGGATGCTTAAGCAGCGCTGCCCACTGACTCTCCCTGGCTGCCAACTTCAGCTTTTTGGGCATGACCATAGTTCCTCYGATTATAAAATGCTTTCATAATAAATACATAATAGCAAAGTATAATTACAGCATGAATGGGCACAGGGTCAGCAATGCATATTTAAAGATCAAGCTAGTCTTTTAGCACCTGAAGCATAAAGCCATAGGGAATTTGTCACTACTTGCTTCTGTTGTGCACTTGACACAACAAGGGCCAGGAGATACTGTGCTTCTCTCACCCCATCCCACACCTGCACTTGAGAAAATCATCCATCAAATTCAACTGCTCACTGCATCAGGGAGTAACTGTAAAAGTCTCAGTTGCTCATTGGCCTTTTCTGCTTCTTTGCTCTCCTCTCCATGAGGAAAACTCCTGGAGAGGTGGTTAGACCCTTGGAGGGTTACACCCTATGTCCCATGGAGCACACAGGAACATTCTTGAGGTGCCAATGAGGCCAAAAGTTTATTCCTCATGAGCGAGGGAGGGCAGGCAAGGGAATGAACTAATTCCATTGCAGTCATAATAATCACAAGTTATTTTATGGCAGTGTGGGTGGAAAGGAGTGCATCAAACCAACCAAATGTGAAAATATACAGACCGCACATTGATTTCACTTATCTAGTTAGAAATCAAATAGATTGATAAATTCCCATTCATATAAAGACTGTTTTAATGTGTTTCAGTCAATGACCTGTGAGCAGCTTGCAGAGAAACTAATGAAATCAGATGCTACTGCTGTCTGGAAGAATGAGCAGAGGCAATGACTTTYACCTAATTGTCTGAATTCCTTTGAAATATATGAAAGCAAATAGTAAGAAATTCCATTATAGCCAAAAATGCTCTGCTTCCCTCTGTTCATTCAATATTCAACTTCAGCACCCAACACAATTAATATTCTCCTTCTGAATTAGAGGATTTTAAATAATGCATTAAATTATTCCTTGGGGTCCACTGAAAAACTCATAGCTTATAGAAGAGATTTCTTCAATGCTCATTTGCACAAAGTAGCACCTTGACTGCTTAGGCAACGTCTGACAGACTACTTACATTTTTAAAGATGTAAATCTTGCACTTAAAGGCTTAAAGAAAAATCATACTRTTATACTGTTATATAAACAGTACTTAATTGCAACAGGGACAAAAGTACTAAAGAAAAACATAGGGAAACCTGCATACAAGAGGCATAAGGCTATCAAATTCCTAATGTCCTCAAATTGGACTTTGTTCGAGTTTCACTAAGTCAAAAACAACCTTCCAGACAGACATTATCACACTTGCAAAGTCATCACTGTTTTATTGTATGAATATTATATCAAAAGCCTTCCCAGAAATGCCATATGACATTTCACCTCTCTTTGCAAGTTATGAAGACAAGAGTGGCCATAGATTATGAAATAGGAGGGGTGAGGTTGTGCAGGCTTGGTGCAACACGGTATGCAGGGAAGAGGAAGACAAAGAACTGAACAGCTGAGTTACTCATTTTTTCTATAATTTCTCCTCTCAGAACAATGAGACATAGAAAGTAAAATTAATCTTTAAGTCTATCTTGATTTCATTGCCCATCTTTTATTGAAAAGAGAACCTAGGCTTCTATTAATAAAAGTGAAGGACTATATTCTTAGAAAACTAATCTATAATTTCTCTCACTATGGAATTTGGACCAATTTGGTTTTGTCAATGTTAATTAGGCAGCACTATGTATGAACACTTCTAAAAAATATTGCCTTATCTTGAAATCAAATCATTTCCACATTTATGCCTTGCAATTGTTAGTTTGCTTTCTTCTCCCTCAGATAAATAGTATTTGACAAAGATATTGCTATCTCAGAGAGAACAAGTTTCTGCAAGTTTTGTGAAAATGGATAGCCAAGAAGAGATAAGATACTTTAACACCTCTGCTAGAGAAAGAACACAGCAGAAAACTCAAATATCAGAGAACACAAACTGCAGACCACATTTTGGACAGCAAAATGCTGAGGCTGTCATTAGTCCCTCTTGGAGTTACTATACACTAGAGAAACCATTTCCCCAGCAAAGATGATTGGCATTTTTGCTCAGTAATATCTAATGGCTGTTGGAGCTTTGGGAAAGATCTACTAGGAAGAAGAGTTGGACAAATCCTTTGGGGTCTAGGTTTCTTGCTCCTCCTGTGCATGAGCATACCCTGACGTGCCTCATAGGTTGGTTCACGTGGCCTTTTCCCAGCTATACCTGGTGTAACTCCTTTGGGAAAGAGGACTGCAGAGCTATGAATTTCTGTGTTTCACCACCTGCAGGTCACTTAGTTACTACCCTGCCCAGACTGAAGTTTGGAGGAGCAKGCTGCCAGTTTTCCAGACCCCTTGAGTTATTCCCTTAAGCCAGGTCTAGCGGACAAGACTGTTCAGGGTGAGTGATATCAGAAGGCATCTTCTGATAGTGGCCAAAGAATAATTGCCCCCATGAAGAGCACATACACTACATTTCCAATCTTAATGGAAATATTGATATATACCTACATCAAACAAACCAATTTTGATTTTAATTAGGTTCAATAGTATTAAGCAGACAATTTTAAACTGATTTCAGATTCCTGTTCTCAGGAACTGAAATTCCCCTGCTCCTCATGCAATGGGTGACATCTCACAGAGCTCTGCTTTCCTTTGTAGCAGAAAGTGACAATTATAACAAGTCCTTTTCTCCTAGGCAGGCTCRGAGACATCTGAAGAGGTGCTTGGTGTTCTTTGATCATTAGATACTCTTAACACTTAGAAGCTCTGAACAGCATCTGCTTTTTCTGACAGCATGCCATCTGCTCATTGCCCAAAACCGGTGGTCAGTGGCACATTGCTCACGTGAAGGTTAAGCAAGCAGAGAACAAGAGAATGAAGGTGAGAACCTTGAAGATAAATGTAATACATCTCTGCCTTTGAACAAATTTCTAGTCTGGAGAGCTGCGAGAACATCAAAAAAAGATATGTGAAGGGTGAGGGGATGAAGGAAGTTAACACAATATTGATTGTATTGAATTTCCACAAAAATTGTCTGCTTCAGCATATTGACTGGCAGTGCATGTGTTGAGAGAAATAGCAGGCAACCTGACATTTCATCCCCCTCCCCAGGATATGAATGGGATGATCTCCTGCAGAATGAAATGAATTGTTTCCCTTTAGAGAGCAGAAATCACAGAAAACAAGAGAAGGGACCTCAGACACATCTTGCCCAGGCACCTGCCCCAAGGCAGGGTCAGTGAACCTGGCACTGCTCCTGGAAGGTCTTCCAGCTGGGGGAACCCACCACTGAGCTCTGCTTAGCCACAGAACACTTTCTGTAACACAATCACAACTGTGCTTACCACCTGCCAAGCTCCTTATTTCAAAACCTAAAATTTTACATCTCTGCATATGCTGCTATGAGCAGGAATTGACTTATGTATCTGTTGAAAGTCAGACAGCTGCTGAAGCACTGCACTGAATCTGGCTTCAAATTCCTGGGTCTCCATTCCTCAGTTTCTATTCCCTTCTCTCAGCCCATCACACACTGTTCTCAAAAAGGCTGTAGTAGTGACCTCTAAGTACATAGTATATGATGATTTGATGGAAGATAAAACCCTACTGGTCAAGTAGTACAAATTMATTTCATTCATGGATTTTAATTTACTTTCTACAGAGTGCTTTTTTTTTTTTTTTACATCCCAGCAAGTTAATGTCAAAGTCAATAACAAATGCCATTATCATTTCAACCTTTCAGTGCAGTTTCTCGTAAATCAAATCAGTTATAGCAATAAAGTGCATGTGCTAGTCATCCAATTAGCTCCCTATAAAACTACCATCACRCCCCATCGCAAAGGTAATTGCAACTATTTAACTTGTCAAACTCGAGCCTCATTTTATGAGCCTCTGTTAGAGCACAGCCTTGTGTCCTAACTGCTGCTCTGGGCTCAGCTCCAGTTTACAGGGGAGACCTCAGGCAGGTCAGTGTCATCACAGTGCTCTTGACCATGTTCACAGGTACTTGATGCAGTTACTACTCATGGTCTTTGCCWTTTAGGACTGTTACTCCCTATTTTACAAGCAATGTAATGGGTAAGAAACCATCCTAACACCACTTAGRCATATTCCTGCTCCTCACAAAGGCTGATTTCCTACTCTGACAGTGATTATCAGCTCTGCACCTACAGGTAACATGCAGTACCCTTCTCTGCAGTTGCAAAGACCGGAGAGGGAACAAGCACCCAGCAGAACTGGCTCCAGCCCAGCCTTGGTCCCCAGTCTATTAAGTGACTCTGAACAAGTTATTTCTTAGCGCAAAGTTATTTCCTGATCTATAAAATGAGGGGGCATGGGGAAAGACACCAAGCACAAAATACCCATCACTGATACTTTAAAACAATGACCACCATAACATAGGAGCTCTGCAAGCCTCCCTGAGAAAGCAAGGCTTCAGCCAAGAAGTTGTTAGACCTGAAAGTGCCACTTGGAGAGCGCCAGGCTGGGCAGTGAGCCAGGCTGCTCTCCTGGTGTCATCATGGTCAGGCACAGCAATCATTGTCCCCAGCACAGCGTTACCCCCATCATGCTGCACCACAATTGTGCATGTGATGGGCTGGAAAGAACAGAGTATTTTCAGAGATACTGGTCTTCAAATGCTGGGTGCATTYGATATGAGAATTGCACAGGTGATCTTTCTGCAGGTGATACACTGCAAGTACAGCTGTCAGTGACCTCTTTCTAAAAGCTCTTTCTTTTTTGCACCATTCAACATGGATTCTTCTCAGCTGRAAAATATTGACTAATGGAGCCTAGGAGAAAACATTAATTTTGAATCATCCCAATTGTAATTTCAGCCTTCTGACATCTCCRCATCTACCAGCAGATATAAGTTACATTCAAGGTCTGTACACATTGGTCTCTAGTACAAAGAGATTTAGTGGCAGGGAAAACTTGTTTCCTCTTCCCTTGTGTTCTTTACAAGGCAGCCCAGCACTACTGTGCATCAGTTCTCAATCTTCCAGCACTTCAGAAAATTTTAACAGAAATCAATTTTAAAAGCAGGGAAAAGAGTGCCCAGACTGTAATGGGCACATTTATGAGACCCAGCTGTAGCTGCTGCTTGGATGCACAAACCTTTGGTGGAGCTGGAGTAGAACAGGTGCAAAGCAAATGCTCCTTAGCACCAAACTGGGACCATGTGCATGGGAAATTGCATCTATTAACAGTTAATCAGGGCATCACTAAAAGGATTTAGTAGGTGTTTTTACTAACATTTCTTTCTGACTGTAGATGGAAACTACAATTTCTTAGAGCCTTCTATTGGTACAAAAGYGTGTAACAGTCCATTTTTTTCCTCAACTATCATAAAGTATGAAAAAATTAGGAAACATTAAATTGAGGCAAGATCCTAGTCACAAAAATGTTTTTTACCTYTTAACATCAGAATAGCTAATGATACCCTTGAATTACAAATACATAAGTTGATTAGGCAAGGGGCTGCATCTTTTCTGCTTTCTGATATAAYACAAAACACACAATGCACTTAAAGCACTGCAAATGAGATTTAAAAAGATAAATATCCCTTTCATGGAAACACCTTTTTTTTCCTCCTTTAAAGAATGCCTGCAAAACACAAGCTTTAAATGTTTCTTTTTAGCATACATTCACCTTGCTGAACCTCATAGCTACATCTGAAAAAAAATGACTAACAGAACATCACTGTTTTCCCAGTGCCCTTTGATAATGACCAGACATTACTGTGCTCATGCTTTGGCAGAACAAACAATATCAGATGGYGATACAGCTACTGGCTTTGAGAGATTAGTAGTAAGGACAGGGAGCAAGATATAATTCTGCTCTGTCTCCATCTGTTTAATAGGGCATTGAAGGGAGCACTGATTTCCACAATATATTCAGAATTTTAGTTTGGCAAGCACAACATTCTCCCKTAAGAAGATTTTCAAATGACTTTAYGTTGCTCATTTTTAGGGCTAGATACATAGAAACACAAATCACAAAACCCTCCAAAACACTGCATTTATCCAGAGCATTTTCTAMAGCTCCCGAGTTTCCGAGCAATCGTGGGCAGATTTACAGTTTCCTATAGAACTCCAGCAGCATTTCAAGGTTACATGTTGAGGTGTCACCAACCCATTTCCACCGCAGTTGCCTTCTTGTCACCTTTGAACCTCAGCTATAAAAATACCCATCTGCATTACCAAGTCCTATGTGATAAGAATCAAAAGAAATGTTCATCCAAATTCAGAAACCCTTAATTATGGCACGTGCATTGCAGGATATTGAGATAGAAGAAAATGAATCAAGACATGAGTGCCCTGCCATCCTATTAGCCATAGCCCTCAGCTTGTCACTCTTCCCCTCGTGGCCCAGGCATCTTTAGCACTTACACCAACCCAGTTAACACCAACTCATCAGCAACTATTTCTAAACACTGGTGTTGCCAAGATCAGAAACAATATTTATTTGTAGATTTATAGGCTAATGGTCAAATAAAACACTTCGCAAAACTACTTATGGAAATTACATGCAAAGTATCAATGAATTATTAAAAATGCTATCTCCCCATTTACTTCTCTCAAATACATGCTAGGTGCAACATATTTACCATGCTTTAGAATTGATGTGGGAGAAACTAAAGGTCCCTTCTCTTTGCTCCTTTGAAAGATGCTTCTGCAGCAGGACTGACAGACTGAATTGCATTTGTTCCTGCAGCAAGCACAGACTGCACAYGTGCCTCTGTGCTGCACACCCCTACCAGCCCGCAAAGCTTTCTGTATTTTCTGAATTCAGATTCTGAATTTTCTTTTGAATAAAGTGGGAATGTGGCAAGCTTCAAAATATTTCTGTGAATTTCCACTTAACATCAGTGCATTTTTTAAATCAAAGCCTTTTTTTCAGTGAACTATCTCTAACAAGCTCTAATTATAAGCTTTTCTATTTTGTAAGCTATGTTCTCTGCCTTTAAATTCTGATATAAAATAGCTTCAGGTACAGAGTGAAATTGAAAGAGCAAATCATAAATAAAGCCCTTAATTTTAAGGCTTTTCCCYTCCCCAGCTTTGATGGGTCACGATACAGCGCTCTGTAGCAAAACTATCATCACCATGAGAGAACCCAAAGCGTGTAACGTACAGAAACCAGTCTGCCTTATCACATATTTTCTTAATGTAGGATAGAATCATGGTGTGTGAAATAAGCAAAAAGGTTAAGGAACATAAACTGGGCAAAGCACAGCTGATGATAGAAAGCAGATACGGCAGGCTGCAGGCTATTCCACTTCATTTGGACATCCCAATAACCTTAAGTAATAATTAATTAATTCTATTACAAAATTGCCTTTTTTTCTTCGCATTCATGACTGTAGGCTGAATAAACTTAATTATTTTACTCAACTAATCTCATTAATGGTGTATAACTGGGTACTTACGTGCATTTAGAAATACATCTTCAGACTTCGCTTGCTAAAGTGCACTGAACAATTTATTCCTAGTCTTAAATACCCCATCCTACTCTAATAAAAGTAGTTTTAAAATGGTATTTTTTCCTTGTGTAATGCACATGCACGTCTGGCTCTGAGCAAGCTGACACCTATCATGAAGTTAGATGCTACTTGTGATCAATTTGTATTGCTCAAGGCCATTTGATATTCTCATTCAAGCATGTTTATATCAAACCAGTACACTTTGCAAACTGATGTTTGATGAAACATCAGCTTGGATTGTCACTAAAGCACAGATTTTAGAAAGCACTCAGGCTTGGTGTCAAGACACCAAGTAAGAATTTATTACTGTCCTCTTTGTTCCAGTAACTAACCACATACTGATAAAATATCCATCATATTTCTACAGTGAGTTTGTTCTCATATTSCAATTACTAGTTCTTCCCATCCTTTTTTTCCCTAGATTAAGGGCTCTCTTTGGAAAAGTAACTTGGACCATCATAAACTCTCATCTTGCTATATTAAATGGAACAAGCTTTTGTAAGGTTTTTTCCTCCAACATTTTGATCATCTTCCAGCTCTTTTCTGTGCTCATTTCAGCTTTTCAGGATTTTCTTTACAATATGGACAGCAGGATTATATGCAGCAGCCTAAATCTRGTTTTATCAATCCACACAGCAATCTCCCAACACAGCACCAAGCAATCAGACATGCATTATCTGCCTGTGCAGTGGCCCAGATTCTGCTCAAGGCCTGAAAGGTCATGCAATTATCCTATAAAGCATAATTAAACATTCTCTGACTTTTGACCCCATATAATGAGTAGACCTTGAACTTCAAAACAAACTTTTGAAATAATGAATATACATTAAGTGCCTATAGTAGTTGGAGGGAAAATTTTTGATGCAAGACAAATTGCAAGTGATTTTTTGGGTAGAATCTATGAAATCATTCTTCTCWAAGTCTTTCAAGAGGGGCATAGCATTGAGAGTTTTGACACTAACTAGAAGCTCTCTGCATGGTACAGGAACTGCACAAATAACAACCCTGCATTTTTAATCTATGATTAAGATCAAACAAGACTGCCAAGTATGTCAATAATAAGCACCATAGTACACAACATGACATTTTACTTCCCCAGAAAGRTATTTGGTGTCTCAGGTGGCTAAGTGCTGAAGTATGAATGCAGGAGAAATGCATCATTTCCAAAGTCCACTGAGGCTTTAAATTATCYCAAGTCAAGGTTGAAGTACTTTAAGCACTTAGAGATGCAGGCCCTCCATTCTTTTTTTCATTGGTGCAAYGTCAGATCCAACAGAATCCTTCAGAATCCTAATGTTTGCAGCAGCACCATTTTTGAAACTACTCCAAAATATACCGTAAAACTAATATATCTATCCTGAAGTTTTTTAAACTTCTGTATACACTGCAATTTCAATCTCTGTAATAAGACTTACAATTCATGTTGTTCTGGCCAAGAAAAAAATATACAATTGAGTTTAGCTGTAAACAGATTTTAATAAAGTTGTTGCATCATTTGGACTAGGAGAGGGCATCTCATGAACCATCTGCAAATGGCTGTAGGGGACTGCAGATCCAAATATTTGTGGATCACATTGTAACATACAGGCAATACTTCTTGTATCCTGCTTTATAACAAACCAAGTAGTTCTAGCAGTAAAGCTCAGAAAAATTACGTGATGCAGCCAAAAAGAGAGACGGGCATTTCAAGTATCCCCTGGTTGCTGTGCAGCATATGAAACAGTTCAAATAATGCACRGGAACCACATGTCTTACAAGTTATTCAGAACATGCAAAAATTCGGTGCAGCTTATAATGGACAGATTACTACTTGCAAAGTGTCACACCTAACGGTCACATATTAGGGAGAACCTTATGGCAGACAGCCTATATATATATATACTCAAAATGACACAGTTGCCACTAGAACATCACTTTTAATTACTTTTTTTTTGCTAAAACAGAACTGTAACATGGAATAGTGAGAAACACTGGTGCATATGAGCAGACATAGCATTTTTATATGCTATGCACCAAGGTCTCTGCCATGCAGGGCCTCATTTCTACCCTTGCATCCTAACACCAAGCAGCCTGTGGGATCTCTCTTGGCCTTGATGTACCAGACATGCCCAGAGCAATGCCAGGACATTAGGGGGAGAAAAAGGAAGGTTTGATGCAGCTTTTCAAATACAGCAGTGGGAATCATCTCCCTAATCATGTGCAGTGATTACGGTGCAACAAAAGGAGAATCATCTCTAAAGATCAGGGTACCAATCTATTCAGCACCTGTCCTGTAGGGTTTACAATTACTGTAAAGACAGTCACAAACTTTTTACTTTGTCATATTCCCATGCTGTTCCTTTCACCCACTTTATTTGCGCTATTATTTCTCTTCCTTCTGTCACTGCTAGTGGAAACTGATAGAGAAAGAAATCTCAGATCCAAATGTTTCCCCCAAATACTGAGAAAATTCAGCTCTACGTTGAAATTTATCTCAGGCCCTTATTAAATGCAAATGATYCTCATTAAAGGTAGTATTCTAAAGACTCATCCCCAGACATACTAACTTGATCAAGCCTCCTGCTGAACAAACCTATAAATATTGCTATAAATATTCATGAGGTTCATGTAAATAACATCTCCAGCAGTGCTGCTTCTACACAGGTAGAGCTCATGAGATTTCACCCCTGCCCCCTTTCTAAAGGCTGGTCCATTTCCCCATTACAGGAAAAAAGAGAAATAGGAATGAACAAACACAAGAGCAGGACTCTACTGCTGCCCTACCTCAGTCTAGAAGGGGATAAATGGGAATTTCTGCCCTTCTGCCAGTGAAAGACCCCACTAAAACATAAGTCTCTGGCCCRAAAAGACAAGAATCAGTCAATAACTAGGGCTTCCTTTCCCCCCCTCAAACATCCACAGTCCCTCCAGCCCAGTGTGAGGATGCCAAGGTCAGAGGGGGTGGCAGGTTTCCGCCCCAAGGCTAGTGGCTGCAGTTGATCCATGTCAGGCAGCTGGAAGAGTCTTAGRGTTATGTCATGAAATCATAACAGGATTGTGGATCAAGGAAACCATAGTTCAGTGACAAGACACTTAATGCAGAGTGAAGGGTGCCCAGAGGTTTTCCAGAACACTGAATTCAATTAAGACCTCTAAAAGGGAATATCCAAGGCCAGCTAGATTTTTGTCTCTGCTGAAGCACACAACCACTGCTGGGAAGTATTTCCTACCATCTTCTCAACTCCGCTCCATACCCAGGAAACACCTCCCAAAGCCWGGCACTGCTTATGAAGAGGTCCCTGAAGTTGCAATGCACCTGCCAGGGTTTGGGTTGATATTCCTCCACACACTCCAGAGTGGCAACTTGGAAGCGGAGCACCGTGGTGGTGTCTCCATTGCCCATGAGCTTTGTCCACAAATGAATGTTACCTGAGTCAACTGAGACCTGTACAGCTCTCCTTAGCTGTGACAGATTTCAGTGAAAGCAGGAATCAGCAACCCACAAGGATTACGTGCAATGAACAGATGAGATTTGACTTGGTAGGACTTTCCTTCCTGCTTACTTTGAGAGCTTGCAGGGCTACATTTTAAGTTACAGAAATGTTGCCTTTATGCTTGTTTCTAGCAAAGGCCATGGTGTGGCTTTCCAGATCAACAACACCAGGAGTCAACAGTCAGTAATCCCAAGCCTTGAGTTGCTGCCATTCAGCAGGTGCCACCTCTCTTTGCTGGGATATATCCCTCATTTTCACYCCTGAAAGAAGGGGCTGCTCAGGGAAAAAGGCAATAAGCAGGGATCATGTTTCTCAGCCCACAGAGAAGGGAGGAAGTTTTGCTTCTTCTTCTCCCACCCTTTATAACAGATATTTTCAAAAGGATCATTTAATTTGTTGCACTGTTCTTCAGGACATCAGTCTCCTAAATGAGCTGGAAAAACAAGGATGGTTTCTCCCATTGCACACCCTGTGGTATGGTGTGCTAATGCTGATGCCATACATCAGCAGAGTCTGAACTCATCTATTTCCTGGAATTTGGATARAGTAGGTGACAGACAGCATTGATTTTTTTGAAAAGGAACTATTCTTTTCTTCCTCTTAATCAGAGCAGTAAATGCATCTGCTTGATTATCTACAACTCAGACACTTTCACAACTGAGCAGCTGGGGTAGGAGTCAGGCTGGTGAATACGACTTCTCCCCTTCCCTCCCCTGCTCAGCTCCATCCCCTGACAATCACGTCAGGTGAACTTGTCTGCCCACTTCGGTGCTAACRTAGGGGTACTTAGCTGGATGCTCAGGAGATCTTTTGCCAAGATCTGCCAAGCCATTTTCACTGAGCATTTTTCCTCTCCCCAGATGCATTCTTTGAATGAAAAGCAGCGTTTCTCTCAAAGTGAGGCTCTGCATGGTGTCAAAGACCAAGACGACAGCAGTCTAGATTTGGGAGATAAGTGCTTCAAAAGAAAAGATGAAAGAAAAGAACTTACAACAGCTAGAACAAATCCTACTATTAAACCATAACTGAAACACAGATATTTACCAAAGATTAGCCTTAATTAAAAAAACAAACCCAAAGTAAAACAAGGGGCATAGAAAGAACACTAATAAATCAACTATTGGAGCACTACCCAGAAGAAATGATCATTTTCATCCCAAGAGGGAGCAATTATKGACAGGAAGAAAAAGAAATCAGGCTCCCTATAAAATGCTGTGATCTGGAATAACTCTGAAAGGAAAGTGCCATCATGCAAATACAGCAGTCACAAGAAGCTGCTTGGTGTTGTCAAGTCTTCCACAGCCCCTTCTGCACAGCCTTACAAGGAATAATTTGCTTGAGCATTTCTTATACAAGATAGAATATGTAAAAGCTAATACTGATTATAGACAGTGACAGACTTCAGGYAATTCTGCAGGTTTAGATGGCAGTCCCTCACTCTGCTTGACATGTGTTGGGGTAACAGCCTARCATCTGCAAATGCCTAACCCACACCCGTATCCCAGCTGCAAAGACATAACAAACCAGAAAGTATTTTTGTCCTGGTTTCCCTTCTTACACTGCTTTCATGGCGATAAAATGCAAAATTCTGTAAACTTATTTTGCAAAAGAATTTGGTGAATTCAATCTGTTTGTCTATGAAGAGCCTCACTCAAGCATGTGATTTGTGTTAGATCTGCACAAATGTAAAAGACAGGGCTGGAAATATTCAAATTGTATCTAAATCCATTCCTCATCTGCAAAACCCAACAGCTCTACCTATGCCATTCCTTGGAAGTCTTTGCATTAAAATTTAGGTTACATGAAAAAAAGAACCATGAGAATATTATCTRGGGAGAAGCTTGAGAAAAGACTGCATCAGAGCTCAGACAGGCGGTGAAGGGAAGGAAACAGGGAGACTTGCAGACAAGTAAACCTGGACTGAATTTCACCAACTGTAAATCAACCCTGAGCACACAAACCTATAGTATAGAAGTCGTACAATCTTCTGCAAGGTTGAGCCTTCTGTTGTTACAAATCACTTTGCCCACTTTTTTTTTGTTGTTTTTGTTTCTTCTCCCCCTCCTTCCAGGATACTTGTGGTAGCAGCAGTGTGCCAGTCATTGGTCCTGCTCTAATAAGACAGACCGAGTTTTGGAGGCATTGCAGCCTTTTTTAAATAATTGTACGTTGCAACTCAAACCTGAGTCTGAGGTTTGCAAATTTGTCAGCAGGGAGAAATCCCTGGAGGCAGAGACACACTGCAAAGGCAACCATGAAAAACAAGCCAAAATTTGCTAGGCAAAGTTGTGTTGCTTTATTAGCATTTAGCATATTCCATGTACCCCACTGATTTCCTCTGTCCCTAAGTGCCAAAGTAAAATCTCAGTGCAGTTCAGCACTTAAATATGCAATTAACTTTAAGCATGTAAGACTGCAAATRCATTCACAAAAATCACACAGTTCCTGAACAAATCAATCAAATGCATTATTCCCTTTAAATTTTCTATGTACAAAGAAATTGTAGCCATTTGCCCAGAGGGAATAATCCCAGCAAATCCATTAATCTGAACAGAAGTAGGAAAGATAAAATACTTTATCTGAAAGGCACATCAGTCCAATTCCATAGTGATATGGCTGAAGAGCTTTACTGCTAGTAACAAAGCAAATGCTTCACAAGATAGTTCAGTCACCTAGCATCCTTTTCAGGTATTTCTCATTAAAAAAGCCACAAAATAACCAGGGATAACGATACCACCTTAACATGACAAAAAATATCCAGGCCTCCCTTCTGAGTAACKTGAACCCTTAAGATATACTAGGACAACAAGAAGAAACTCTGCAGTAAATCACATTTTGCTGGAGAAGAAGAGGCACATGGCCCCACAAGACAGCACAGCAAGCAGAGTGATTAAACGGGCTACTGGTCTGTTCAATTGGTTCTCCCTTTGTGACCAAGTAGCATGGGCTGGTTGAAAACTCCATTGCTGTTAGCTTAAGACTGCAGGCACTCTTGATACCCAGGCYAAAATTGCTCTCCCTGGCTCTATTTCACTAAAACGCAGTTCTACCAACATTTTCAGCTTTGGGCTCCTTTATTTGCTCCGGGATGCAGTAAAATTTGCATCAGGGATATATTTTCACCCGGGTAAATTCTCATAGCTATAGTTGTTCAGTAGCATGTTTCACAGGCCAAGGCTAGAAGAACTTAGAGCAGATAGTGCTCCTCCATGTCTAGTTCTCATGTGGGAGCTGGGATCCCTGCATGCAGGTGGGGAGGTCACTGCAATGTCCCTGCATCTGAAAGATCTATGCAATTTATATCTGGATCTGGCTCCACAAGAATGGTGCCCACCTGAAGAGGAGGACCTCTTGGAACAAGCCTAGCCATTGCAAGATGAAGGATCTTCCTTCCACTTTGATYAGCCTTAGCAAAATACATGGCTTCCCAGAAATCACTAAGTACTCAATGTACCAGCCTAGAGTGCACACCCTGCAAATGAGCCATTAGGTGCCTTGCTTTTTCCCCATYCCATGAAGAAAGCCAGTTTAATTTATTCTAACTACCAGTAAGGGACTATGGATTTGCTGTTCATGGTGCTTTGTGGGCTCACTGCTCAATCATCTCCCACCAAAGGGAAAAAATACAGAATAAAATAGGAAGTAAATCACTCAGAAAACCTATTTCAAGCAAGATTTTKTCTTTTGCAACTGTGGACATTGTCAACAGGAGAAATCCAAGCTCACACAAAGCTTACAAATCAATGATTCCATAAGCTCACAAAAGAGAGCAATATGTACCAAAACTGAACAGATGCTCCCTCATGCCCCACCACACCATGCAAGAGGTGCAAACGCAAAGCCATGTTATTTTATAACACAACCTCTCCAGGGYGAGGAAGGGTTTGCAGTCAGCTCCTCACACACAAGAGCAGCTGCTGAAGCTCTTAATGCCCTATTGACTTTGCAGGGGACCCTCCCTAAGCTAAAAGCTCGCTTCATCCCTCCAGACTGCTTTCCTGAAGATACTCTGGGGAAGTCTAGCTCTCCAGTTTGTTTTCAGTGTTCTCCTGCAAAGTTTGGAGGAATTTTAGCCTTCAGAGGTGTTGGAAGGGGATGTGGGTGTCACAGCACATAGGCTTGCCTTTAGAATCAGAATTGTGCAAGGCACAAATTCCAGTCCCAGCTCAATGCTGAATCTTTGTGCTTCACTTTCCCCATGTAGGTAAATGTCTAAAGTGTTCCAACAGAAATAAGTGAAAATGTTCATAGAGTAAGTATTTCTCTATATAAAACACCCCTAGTAGTACTCCCACRCTCAGTATTTTCCTGATGC
Organism: Nothoprocta perdicaria; assembly: GCF_003342845.1. Taxonomy (NCBI): domain Eukaryota; kingdom Metazoa; phylum Chordata; class Aves; order Tinamiformes; family Tinamidae; genus Nothoprocta; species Nothoprocta perdicaria. Next base: position 10,127,887 of record NW_020455754.1, read on the forward strand.
AACTATTACATTATCCAGTACCCCTTTAAAAAACATCTTTATTTAGTCTTTAATCCTGGATTATGTTGTTTCAGTGACTCATGTTAACACAATTTTATATGCCTGTGAAAGTAGAATTGACTTAAGACTTACTGAGAAGTGTTTCTCTCAAACTAATTGTTTGCATGCTTTGTCTCCAAAGACTAAGCCCATATTCCAGGAAATTTAACTGAAAACTATCATTCTATTTTTTTTTTTAATCTTCTCTTCTACTACCTCCTAGAACAAATCACTAGCAATAATTGTTCATTAGCCTGTTAGTTAAAATTAAAGTCTCATCATCTGGTCAACGTTTCCTTTCCACAGAAAGGCACAGAGCTCAGTCTCYTGCAAAGCCAGAAAGAACACTCATTAAAACTGCATAGAGGGGTGGCAGATATATTAACCTGATTCGAGGATAACTATTTTTGAAACTATCCTGATTTCCATACATAATACACATAACTGAAGGAAATCAATCTTCTGGGAGAAAAATGTTTTAGGCAACAGGTAGATTAGGACTCTGCACCATCAGTAATTCAAAACCATTTAAGATCAAAAGGGGTATCTCCCAAGAGGGATACTCTTGCAGCCCAGCAAAATGGTGAAGTGGTTCTGAAGTCCAACCACCTGAGTTGCCACCATACCCAAGAGGTTCTGGGGTGACAAACATGCCATAGACAATTTGTGCCACCAGATACATCTGCTGACCCAGCACTGGGGGAGAAAGGATTAAGCAGTGGTTGCTGACAACAAAGCCTCTCTATATATTAAGCTTGTTATATTGCTTATACACAAGCAGGTTACCAAATGCATTTTACAGGTACATAGATGTAATTAACACATGCAGCTTACTGCAGATCTTTGATTAAGATCAAAAATAACAGCACCACTTTACTTGGGGATCAGAGCAAGTGAACTAGCCTTCCAAGCTTGCTTTGATGGGACCCCATCAGCTTGGTGTCAAGGTATGTTAATCTATTTCTTGTAGTGCTTATAGAGTAAAATTCCTGTTGATTTCAGGGGGAGCTAAGCCAGCTGCCAGTGCACCCTTTTAGTCTGAAATGAACTGCAAAGCCCATGAGGAAAGCTACACAGCAGACTCATAATTCCAGTTGATTAATTTTTCAATTTAATCTAAACAAATTCCCTACCAGTGATGTGCTGCAAGGTGCTAAGAGGGCACATCTRAATTTTAAGCCTGAATTTACTGATGTGAAAGGAGATAATTCCATTTGATATCTATTAGTATGTTAGAAACCACAAGYCTTCAGAGTGCTGAAAACCAGATGTAGAATTCTACAGGCATTTTAGCTTAGCACACATTTTTTTTCTCTTCAATTTCAGGCTTAAGGTTCTCTGCAGAGGAGTTAACTTGCTTTGGTCCACAATGTAATGYTCTGGAGCAGATCTAGAAAGCAGAGATTGTCACCTTGGGTACAGCMGCCAAGGCAGGTCACACCAGAGCCTTTCGTCAGACCGGCTCACAAGGGACAATACAGCCACTCGCCAGATGATTGCCACCCAAATGCAAGATTAAGAACTATTATTCCTCTAATGCCATTATCAGGACTATTTAGGGTTTACTGGGCAGCAAAGTTTTGGAGTCTGGATTAAGATAGAGAATATACAAGGCCACAATGAGAAAAAAAATCACTACTTCAAAGGTTCCATGATACAAAGATAAGGAAAGAGGGAGATAGCACAGATAGGTCAGTGGGACTACAGGCACCAGCAAGAGGGAACTTCGGCATGCCTATTGCTATATACTTTATGTATTTAAATATGTGTAAATACATACATATGTAAGCATATTTACAAGAGTTAATAACATGCCATTAGCAGGAAATTTGAAAGAGGAGGTGAAGTTATTTTTCAAGATATTCTGTATGTTCCTCCTAGAGACATCCTATATTGGGAGAACACAGATACTTGACTAAGCTGAAAAACAAGGTGGTCATATCAAAATAAGCCTTCCATGAGTCTATAGCCTCCTGCCCAGTCTTTTTTCCCAGTCAGTCAAGTTCAAACTAGTAAGATCCACTTCTGAACTCTCAAGGTACAGAAATTATTTGAATTCAATATCAGTTCTGCTTTTGCTTTTTCATTGGTTAGCTCATTTCCAGATGGAAGGTGCTAATAAGTCAAACTTTTGCTGTTTTCTTCCCATAAGAGTTACTGTAATAAAAGCAAACATTGCTAACCCTTCCTATATTTTTCTGCAAGAGCTTTCAGCTAACTGACTTATATCTTCAGAGAAAATCCTTCTTGCCTGGGTTATCACATGGGCAAGACGGGAAGGTTTATCATGTTACAATAAATCTTGACAAGTCCAAGTCACCAAGAATGTTATTACACCTGGAAATCTTTTGCAACTGCCAAAACTTGCTTCAATAAGACATTCTCACAAGTAGCTCAAACATTCATCATATGAAGTAAGTCTGAGCTCACACAACATGTGTGTATGAAGGCAAGACAAGAGTGAGCTGTATGACAGTTTACTTCAGAAATAAGGAAGTTTAGGTWTCTTTTTTAGCTTTTCATTGAGTAGCTGTTGCAGAAAGGACTGAATTTTAACTAGTGAAACAACCTAGTCTCAAGACAGCTCAATTCTGCTTTGAGGACTGTTACAGGCCTTTGCCTCAAGCAGCATGCTGSAGTCTTTAAAGCTTTGGTTTTGCCATACAGAGACCCAGTGAATATGATTTCTTATTTTTAAGGAAAGGAATCAACTAGCTACAGCTAGGCTCACCATGCACAGGAAAAACCCCAAGTTGCACATTGCCAGAGGATCAAGCAATGACTTACAGGCACAGTTAYCAGCTAGTTAGTAATCATAAGGGTGTTGCAAGCCCAAAAGTTGTGATGCTTTAAATACATTTTATAAAGCACTCTTCCCTCCCTACATCCTTACCTGCCCTTTCCTTAACTGCCTGGAACACAGTTGCAGATGTTCTGCTCTGCTAAAGCGGTTAGTGTCATATAATTTATCTTGATTCACTGTGAATGACTGCTTGCTTAGCAGCTTATAATTGATACTATAAAGCTAAAGGAAGAATTCAGACCTGCTACATCATTGTTCTAGTGAGTAAAGTATATAAAATGGGAACTCATACATGTAATTGGTACCATTATCTCCTTAGCAGGTGGATGCAAATTTTAATAACATAGCTATAATAGCTCCTGACTTTCACTCATCACTGTGGACAATTAAACACAAATATTCTATTATATTAAGGAAGAATGACAGAAAGGTGTTCGGAARAAAATTTCTAACTAGTGAAATCTGCTATTATGTTCAGATGATTATTATTCATATTTTACATGTGCATTTTCACTTTTCATTGCCCGCCCAGTAAAGTATTTGCTGAGGTCAAAACTTTTTTTCTTAATATATCTTTTCACATTGCTAACAGGACCATTGCTGCTGTCTTCAAAATCATGGAAACAGGACTCACTGCTTACCTCTTGCTTCCCCTTTCTCCTGCACCCATCTCTCCCTTCCTCCTCACTCTATTACCTCTCACTTTATCACCAGGGATGCTCCAGTCCAGTGTCCTGAGCAAGCAGGGTTAGGAACGTGATGAGCAGAAGTAGCAGGTCACCCCGCTGCCTCCCATCCCATCTGCCTCCAGCAGCCCTGGCTGCACTAAAGCATCGCTGATGCCAATACAAGTGTGTAAAAACACAACACCAGCAGGGACAATCTCAGGCCAGGCAGCTAGGTTTTAATCAGGCATCTCCCACTAATGTCACAAGAAATTACATGGCTAGATCCCTGCAAGCTGTTCTGAATATTTCTCCCTGAAAGTTAATTTTACAGAAGCAAGGAAACAAGGCTGCCCACTGGCACCCAGAGCCACTAACACAGACTGGCAGGACAGGAGCACTGGCAGCTGCACTCACATCCCACTCTGTTACTGTCCCCAGAAGGATAACCACACTCTTGGCACATTAGTGTCACCCCCAGCATTTAAGAGCCAACATATTTCCACACAGTCTGGTGCCCAGGAAGGATCATCACAGGATTTCTGCTTGCCACAACTCCAACACCTCCAGAGGGACTGGGCAGCCCATGGACAGGTCAAGTCTCCTCTAATGGGAGCCTCCAACACACCAAGCCAACTGCTGGTGACAGGAACATGACCATCTCAGCATCCTCCAGCACAGCTCAGTGTCCCTGTCCCCTCCACCACCCTACCTTCCTCCAGCAAAGCCAGGTTAGCTTTGCTGGCTGGTGTGGATTTATAACAAGCCTCATTGGGGGCATTTGACATAATAATGCTCAGCAATAGCTGATAAGTACAATTGCCAGGCCCTCAACAACTAACCATGCAAAAGCATCTCTCCAAACACCCTTCCATCACTATCAAAATAACTCTTTTTTTCCTGAGGATTGCTGTACTTTGCAAAGTGTTTTTTTTTTCTTGCAGCAGAAAGCAGTTTAACAAAACCCCCTTTCCCTCCCCATTGTAGTTCCAGTYCTGTAATACTTCAGAAATAGGTATAACTTTTTGCTACCCGAGTATCTGRCAGAAGCTCTTGCATATCTGTTCAGTATTACTAACACTTTTACACAACCAAAACACAAGGGGGGAAAAAAAAGCAATTTTCCCAACTTCAAGTGGCAAATTCACTAAGGTGAAAAATTTACTAGCTCCTTCTTCTAAACACCAGAGAAGACATGACTGTTTCTAACATGACAAGTGAATTTGGTTCTAGATATTAATTTTAGCATGTTCTAAAGGAAGAYTGGTGATGAAAAAACCAGAGCAGAGAGCTTTTCACACATTTTTAAATTAAGACAAAGGTGGTGAAGTGAACAATATTTACTCTGCTGTTATTTGTGCTGATTAAACCAAGGGGAAAAGAACATAGAACAAGAACAAATCCCTTGGAGACAGTGCTTTTCAGCCTTCACTCCTGAAATCATTTAATTATTCTCTTGGGGTCAATTTCAAGTTATATTAACGACCATTTGAGTTCATCCAGAACTGATAGCTGAATCTATTTAATCTGGCATTTTTGTTTTGTAAATGTGGCCTCTGCATTAAGTTCTGCAAGCAGCTCACTAATTTCACTCTAAGTTTATAAAAGAATTTCACCCAGCAAAACGGAAAACTACCCTCTTGTTTTAAACAATGATGTACTTAGAGATAAAGAGCATCTGTAGAGAACTAATGTTTTTTATGTCCAAAAAAGAATATTCTTTAAAATTATCTTCCTTACAAAGGGATAGTCTGAAAAGATTTTTCTCCTCCCTTTTATAGATGTGAATTCCTCCTTTAAGAGGAAAGCTTGTATACAAATTTGATAGACAGGAGCCACATAAGTGATTTTGCTTTATCTCAGTGTGTCAATTCACAGAATCCTGAATTTTGATTAAAGCAGCCCATGTCCAGTGACTATTTTCTGCTTTGGATCAGCACCAAAGATGAGCATCAGTTCTACTTGCAAATGCCATCTGGGATACATTCCCACTTCAATGACTGCTAGAGTCCAGGAATTAGGATGATGGGGCCTACTCCTTGTGAAATAGAAACAAAAATAAGCATGAAGGGAGACATTGCTGAGGTCTCATGCTCTGCTYTCAGGAATACAAGCAACTCACTGCAGGTGAACACACTGTGCCAAGTACCCAGTCTTGTACATCTTCCACATGGAAGAGTCTCACTTAGCAGCCCTTGGAAGACTGGCAGGATCTGGAGCACAAAGTAAAGTAGTTTAAATGGGAAGTGAAATCAGGGAAAGATGTGTAGAAATGAGTGAAACCATTCTGGTAAGGAATGAGCTGARTATCCCTGAGGTGCAGCTTCTTTTCCTACAATTGATTGTACTGTCAAAACTAGTTTYTTAAGAGTTGCTTTAAGTAAGCAGAGGTGCAGGATTATGCATCATTAAGCCTGAAATTAGACAGAATTAATACAAGGTCTTTGGCATTTGAGGCATGTTCAGAAGTGAGCCTTCTCTCCTAGTGCAGGACAGTTGATTTAGTGAAGAAAAATGAAGAGTGCCAGGCCTGACAGCCATCTATACTCTTAAGACWGCAGCCTTGAGCAGAAACTGTCAGTCCTAAAAATGCAGAGTCCCATGATGCTGCTTACCAAGCTTACCATTGACTTCCAGACAGGAGCTGATAGAAGGGGGTGAAGCGTGGTCTTGGAGGAAGGCCAAAGTCAAGGTTAATGCAAGAGCCAAGCCTGCAGCTTTCTGGATGTTGAGGGGCAATTCTTTGTTATAGCAGGGATGGCCTTCTCAAGGGGACAGCACAGGCTCTACTACTACTACTGGTTCTGTGACAGAGGACAGCCACATTTAACTCACATATACACCAGCATACAGCAGCCTTCTGCAACTGCAGATAGAAGCCTCAAATCTGTTGAGACAGCTGTGTTATACTTTACGGTATTGGTCTCACCACTATCTACAAAATACAACATGCTGATCACAAATGCACCATATGATGCCTTGAGCTCCAAGGCCACACTGAAATTTGATGTCCTCTAACCTTCAACATGAAGCCCCCTCAGAAGTGGTTTGAGTTTTACTTAAGCTCCTAAGGTTGGAAAAAAAACCTGAGCATGACTTTTACTAAAGAACTACAGCTGCAAGTGAAAATATTTTCAGATAAGTGAACTGCTCAAGATAATGTTTTTCTGTTGTGTCCTATCACAACACTTCAGTACAGAGTATTGCCTTTTCAAATTATGAAAAATACAAACACTTGCCTTATTAAATGGGTGAATCTTCTGGAGATATGCCTTAGATTCCACAAGCTTTCCTACTACACTGAGTGCTGTGAACCTGGCCACATATTGTACAGCTGACAGCATCCCAGAGAGCCAGGCTTTATAGATATTCTGGTACTCTTGCAGTGAGTGAAGATCCTTCTAATGAGAGATGTCAGGTGCCAAAATCAGGTGATTACTGGTTATAAAGCTATTAGCCTGGAAAAACATCCAGCCTTTGTGGTGCTTGTTGTTAAATGACCCACTTTGAGTACATCATTCATCATCACAAAGAACGAGTCTTTGTTACTTGAAATAAAGCTCTAAACTTAATATTCATCAAGGATGAAGCCATCCCATAAGATTAAGAGCATTTCAAAATGAGATGCTTTATTATGTAGCTTTTGCTTTTCAAGTACACCACAATGCACTGGAAAAAAAATCATGTTTCCAGTGGTGCTTTTCTATTAAGATGCAATAACCCTTTTTAATAAGGAAGGTAAAGGTGTTAAAGAGTAGCACTAGCTAGAATAACTATTAACAATTCAGGAAGTGAGAGTAGAATCAACCTCTACGCTTTCCATGTAACCACCTCCCCAAGTCTTAGGGTATCTCTGGGGTACATGCTGCCCATTAAGTTGCTTCCTCAAGCAAAACCAACCTTTCCCCAGGGAAAAAGGATTTGTGGCCAGGTGCATGATCCCTCCTACCCACTAAGGAAAAATGAGGGCAGTAGCGTGGAAACCTGCTCTGAATGGCAAGGAGCACAGGGAAACARCCTCAGCTGCCTCTTGGACAAACCTGGACAATATATCCAATGATATATTCCTGCCCAAGCACTGCTTTCGTCATCTTAAGGTCTTTCCCTCTTGGTGCCCCTGGAATTCACATTATACACCACTGAAATGCAGTCTATTAGCATGCAGTATCAAACAGATCTAACCATGTACAAGAATAGAAAACATTAGTTTTAGAGCATGCAATGAATAATGCTGTGTTTTGAATGCTGCTGGCATTGCTTGAGTTGCAAGCCAGATAGGGAGTAATTTACTTTTCATTTTGTCAGCCTTTCCAAATTGGCTTATTTGACTAGAAATAAGGATCAACTCCTGTTAACTAGAATTTTAAGCACAACACTTAAAATATAGGACTAGACAGAGATAATTCACAGTATTGGTAGAAAGTATTTAGCTACGCAGGTGCAGAACACATTTATTAGGCTGTAATTGGTTGGCCTTRTGCCAAAAGGAAGTTGTTTGCCATTACAACCACTGCAGTATCACAAAGTTCACAACACTGAAATGCTTTTATGAAAACTATGCCTGTTTCAATCTGCTTTTCTGCTTTGCTCTAATGATTCTTGAAGGAGTAAGAACTGGATAGTCCCATTGGCTCCTAGTACCTGCAGAAATAGTAATTACTATGTGGAATTCTGTTAAGAACAATTTTTCAAGGTGACAATAGAATTACTGCTCCATCCAAGATAAATTGATTTAGTAATAAACAAGGTTATGTAAGTCTGGCTACTTGCACAGGTTTGAAAAAGCATAACAAGTTTATACTACCTGATAGCCAAGACAAGTGAGATCCAAGAAATCCTGAGTAAGGAGGCTTAGAAATAGGAATATTCTGAAATTTCCCAGGGTAAATCTCCCAGACAACTACTATTTTTCCATTACATGCAACAATTCAGAGAATGAAAATAGGTATGAAAGCTGTGCAGATCCCTCAATTTCCTTTTATTCTCCCACTTCAATTTTAAATTGCCAAATGACCAGACAATTCASACAATTAGAACAAGTTGCTTGCATGTATTCCAGAACGTTCATTTCCACATTTAATGCACTAAAATACACACACAACCACGCTGAGCAGAGTAATTGAAAACTAAAGACAGATTTACTCACAACAGAAATATTTTCAGTTCAAATAAGTTCCATAACATATGGCATTTAGGGCTCAGTCCAACAAAGCACTTAAATAGCAGCAGGTGCCTTATTCTTTCTGGATTGCTGGATTTGAACCTGTGTTGTACAGGGCAAAATTCAATCCCACTGCTGCATCAGGGACAGACCTGGCCAACCTGACTTTTTACATTGAAATGCATCCAAAAAATTTTCTATTTTCCAAGAAGGTCTCTCATGTAGCTTGCATAATGAAAGATTTTAACCCACTCTAAAGGAAGAATTAGCACCTTTGAAGAAAGTTTTTCTCCAGCATGATACAATAGCAGAGATAAACAAATTGTAATTAACCTAAGCACAAGTGTACTTACCTATAAGTTTTAGAAGATACTAGTAGAGGAGAAGTATGTGCTTTCACATGTATGTCTTGGACAAATATYTTGGACCGGAGTTGACCACCATATTTTCAAGTACCATAACAGGCTTTGGAGGCATCCAAGATTGTATCAAGTTATTTATTGAACTCTGCAGTGCTTGGTTGTGCCATTTCACTCTGGATATACAATAATACAGTCTGTATTGCTGAACCGAGAACAGCGATTCTACATTTCTGGATTTCATGTTCATAGGGCAAACTGGAATGTTAAATATATTCTGCTTTAAAGATAACCTAACATCCCTGTCATGGGCAACTTTTTCAAATGTCACTGAATCTATTTGTAGGAAACTAACAGTAATGCTCCTTGGCTGGAAAACAATGAGATGCAGAGTAGAAAACTGATGCTCTTCATTACAATAATTTTCAACCTGTCTGACAGCAATAGGAATTCAATTACAGTCCTCCAGTGGCAATAAGCACATGCACTAGATCTTAATTGTTCAACCATTAGTTTGCAATTTGCATTTATACTGTAGTGACACCTGACTGTTTCTATCTGTACCAGACATTTATATCTCCTAAAAACCCATGTATCAGTAGCTATAATTGAAAGGAAATTTTCTATAATGGTGCAAAAGAAAGTTATTCAGTTATTAAGTTATTTACTGTAATGCTTCACAGCTTTGGAGTCTGCTGCATAGCTTTGCTGTGCAAACACATCATACACATCAGGGGAAAAACATGACATTGAGGTAATTATGGTTAAGGTCAAATTAGGAGCTGCAATAGTGCCTCAAAGGCTTTAGAATTTGAATATTCCACGCATCTGTTCTTTATAGACTAGACYACCTACATTTCCAGGGAGGAACTGTTTTCTCCAAAGCTGAAATCCCAAATTTCATTACTGGAGGACCCCAGGAGAGCCTGTGCCATGTGACAAACCTGAACTTTCCAAGGTGACTTTGAGAAAACAGGGTAGCCACCACCAGCTGAGTGAGAGCCCGCTGTTGTGCCGTGCCCATCAAAAGCTCTGCTTGCCYACAGAGGCTCTGCGCTTGCTGTGCCACTTGGGCTGTGTTCTTGCCAAATGTTACTTAAGATCAAGGCTGCAAGGAGTCTGACAAATCAGCAAACTGGAAGAGTGAGCTGAGGTAGCAGCTGCATTTACAAGAAAACTTCTGGTGTTAAAAGCACACTATACAGTGCATAATGTCAATCAATAGCGTGCTGCCCAGAATGAATAAAGTGCATATCTGGGCACAGGATAAATAATCCAGACAGCAGTTTTAGGCTGTATATGATACCAGTAAAATATTCTTGACAGTACTAATTATACAAACTGCTTCCTGAAGAAAAAGCCTCCCCATAGTCCTTTTTATAAGAGCAACACTGCTGTGAAGCCTTACAACTGGAACAGGCATCTTTCAGATAAATAGTCARATGCTGTATAAGCATTATACAAATGTGCTGCAAGAGAACTTCAAGTGATAAAGGTGCTGTTTTGATCTACATAATCACTTTGGAAAGGGTAAATCTTTATCAAGAGAGSCATGCAACTCATCCAGAACACGTCAGGCGTTATTATCAGCTCTGCCTGCCTGCTCCAAGCCCAGTAATGGAAAGGAGTTGTAATGAATGCACTGGCAGAAATATTACAGGCAATAACCTCTGAAAACTGATGGAGCATGTACCCTTCGAGCTGCTCTGGCAAAGTAACATCAAGTGTTATTTCAGGTGTTATTACAACTTTGCATGCAACATTTATTTATACTGATTTTGTAAGACAAGCCACTTGAGCATTCTTTCCATTCCCAATAGACAATTATTTTCTATTATTCAAAGTCTGTTTTGATTCCCTTTTTCCAATTAAAAAAATTCACACCTCACCTCCTTTCTGCTACACAGAAAAGCAAGACAAAACACGCCCCCTGACTCAACGCTGCCATTTAGGAAGGCAAAGAACTGATATTTATATTTTCTCCTTTGCATAARCTTATCTCTGCTTAATTATGCATCAAGTGTTTATCCCAATGAGCTTTGACTGCAGAAAACACCACAACTCATCATACATGTGTTTCCTTTTTCRAAACAAGTTAAAAATAAGCCATAAATACTGCTTTGTTTTAAATCACTGTATCATTTAACACTAAAATATTCTTTGAATGTGTAATTATTTCAACTGCTACATTAAAACACACAAGCAAAGTCCTGCTCATTATGTCAGCTCTGTTTGTGTGGGCACATCCACTGCCTACACAAAGGTGGACAAAGAAACACCAGCATTTCCTCATTCCCTTTATAAATATATATATGGACAAACCCCAAACATTCCTTCCATGCCCTGAGCTCAACAGTGATGTTAGGACATTAACACCCAGATATACTGGGGCACTTTTGCTTTTCAAAGGGCACAGACACACATCTCTGTCAAAGCCTGGGGTGGTCAGGTCCTCCATCAGTGCATGGCTGGCAAGTTGGTGCAATGCAGGAAGAGCAGCAGCTGATGAGGCCCCCTGTGATTTGTATAAGCAGCATGTGCTGTGACAGCAAACTTGGTGGCCTCAAGCCAAACATATGTCTCAAGAATGAACTGCCAGAGCACAAGAAACAACTAAGCTAAATGTCACTGAACAGTAACTGGTTAAGACTTATGAGTATTTAAATGCAATCATGTCCTAYGCTTTACAACTCCCTCAACTGCTTGAAGGGCCAAAATCAAATGGCTTCAACAAGTATTTCCTTCAAGTATAAGTTGACTAAAATTCCCACAGTTTGGGTGCAGCCCTCTGCTTTCTTCTGCTTCAGTCTTGATGGGAAACCAGGACCTTTTCATCAGATCCTTCCACGAGAGAAAGGAAAGAAGGGTCATCTCCACAGAGGAGAATTTCTGCTGTATATAATTTGGGTTACAAGCCAAGCGGGTCTATGGTGGCTTTGAATAGTGGAGTTCTTGTACATCAGAGCTCCCTGCTGCAAACAGGCAAGTAGCTCACTAACAGGCTTCAAGTGACCTTTCAATGTAAGAACTCATTAAAAGAAACTGGAACTGCTCCAGTAACAAGCTTGCATTAGTGTTCCACAAAAAGTCAATGTAATAGTTTGTAATAATTTGATTCTAAAGGTTAAAACAAATCCCACCTTACTCCCAAGTCTCAAGTACCTGCAGCCAATGTTCACATCACACAGCACAACTCCTAGAGATCCTTGGCCAAGCCGGGAGAGATGCTAATAAACAGACATTCAAGACACACTTGGGATTATTTGGGAGGGCAATAGGAAGTTTGGATTGCCTTGGAATTTGTTACCTCTCAGGCTTACAGCAAAATCCATTTTGCTGACTCCGAACCGTTTATTCATGTACTTTTCCTGGTCCTTTTCTGCTCTCAGTGCAGCACCCATCACGAAGGATCATGTCACTGATCAGGGAGGCATCACTCTTTACAGAACAGCTGCCCTCATTAGAAAAGGATGGACAAACTGGCCATAGTTCAGGGAAGAGCAACAAAAATTATGAGGCAGATGGAGGGCACTGACTTATTAGAGAAGATTAAAAGAGCTAAATCTGTGTAACTTGGGCCTGTGACAATGTCATGGGAGCACAGACATTAACTGTAAAGATTTTTAGGACATRAAAATGAAAAATGGGCTTTAGATTGCAAGAATGTGGAACTAGAAATGGAAGAGAAACAAAAAGGCTATCAAGAACTCAGTCCATCACTTAGTTCAGAATCAGATTACATAAAACTTAAGACCTGTATCTACTACAGATATGTTTAACAGTTTTGATGTGTCATACATCCAATTTGAATTGAATTTGCTTTACAATAATAATTTTAAAAATGCATGAAAACCAGCATTTCTTCTTGTATTCTTTGCTATGATCTACAAGTTCATTTTCCAGGTAAAGTATGTACAGTATATATATCTATAGATACAAAAAAGTCTGATTCTCTGGTAGACCTAATAGACCTCTACAGTTTAGTACCTTTCTGTTCAACCTCATTCAACCTCACCATTTTCAGTGATGGCACTGTCAATAACATCAAAACTATCTCCATTCAAAATACTTATGGTTCAATTTACAAACATTTAGGTCAAAACTTTCAAGCAAAAAGGCTTCCATCGGTTATTGAGTTTAAGGTAGGATATAAAGCTATTTTTCATGAGTTAATCTAAAAATTGTGGCAACTACTTGAGTAGTTTGCCTTTTTTCCCCCATCTCCAAGAAGATCAATACACCATGAAAAAGCTGGGATCTCAGTCTCTGCCAGCTCTACTCTTAACATTGAGATCTCAAACAAATAATCCTGTAGCGACTAAAGTCAGTCTTTGGAAAAACTCAAATTCTTGTCAAGCCTGCATTGCCAGGTATATGTTTTTAGTTGTTTGTTACATTTGACATCTTCGTTGGTTTATTGTTTTCACTCCACGAAAAGATTACCTGTTTCACTTTTCCATTTATAAATTAAGGGCATTTATTGACCTTTTAGCAGATTTCTGACACAAGTGCAGAAGCCTATATCATTATCAAAATGTGTGATCAAAGGAGACTAGCTCTTGCTAAAGTTTCTTTTCTTCTAATCTTCCCTCCTCAGGCAAAAGCCTGCATGAATAGATAAGTTAGTCCCAGGAGGTAGATGAAACTTTGATAACACAGTTAATGCTACTTACATGGGTACTCATTCAGGTTTTCAAAAAAAGGCATTTATACAATATGAACAAAGGAAAACAAGGCTTTCTTTTCTTCCAATAGTCAAACACTTGGTGCACAAGAAAAGGACAAGATTATATCCTGCATATTTTTAAGGTGTAGGAAGAACATCAACACATTGGGGCTATTACAGTGCTAGGAAATCAGAGACAAACCTTTTTCTGTATATACAGAAACATAAGTTAGCAAAATTAAACATTGCATTCCAGTATAGTAACTGGAATGCATTTTAATGCCCAATTTGATAARTTAAGAGATGGAAAGGTGTTCAGATATATCTAATGTACCTATACTACAGATCTACCAAGATTGTTTTAATGCAATTTGAGGAAGATATATGAAATTATCTCCCTGCTTCTTTGTGATTTGTAAAGACCTGAAAACTAGCCCACAAATTGTAATGACTTGCTCTGAGAAATAGCTAGAAGATTTAATRCTATTTGAAAGATGGAATCACGAGGGACAAAATCATTCGACTTCTCAAAAATCCCTGCAAGCAGTTTTAATGAATAAATACATGCCTTTTTGCTGTTACCATACCAACCTAAGCCAGAGGTGTTTTTTTTAACATAGAAAGCTAATTTAATAATTTATAAATAGTTTTCTTTCCTGTATGTCTAAGTAGGTGGAAGCTACCTATATTCATCTTRTACACTGTACAAAGCTTTGCTCATGAAGGAACCCCAGGAAATTAAGGTTTGCATGTATCCTTCTGCATTCTACTTCTTCAAAAGACTTTCATCAGTGCTTGCTAGGACACCGGAGTATTTGGAAGGTTGGAGATGAGCCATCCTCAGGCAACATCCCAAGTGGCAGCTCCCCAATGGGCTCCTGTTGCAGCCTTCAGATCGTGACCACCTGCAGGAATGAAAGGGCAGCTYCTCTCACCAGGACTAGTTCACCAAGCAGTTAAGCCCAAGACATACTATACCTTGCAAGCGTTAATAAATCCTAATTCCAAATTCAAAAGAGAATCATGAAAATATGCATAAATGGAGCTAAATCACCAAATCTTCTTGCTTGATACTGTTTCCAGCCCGTTGGTTCATATTTAGCAAGCACCAAAATTAGCTGGCTGCATTGCACAGGCAGGAAACAGTTCACAGGACTGGGACAGTTCTAGCTGTCCATTTAAACTAGGAGATACCCAAATACATTTGACTGCAAATAGAAAAACAAACTTGAGCTTTACAACCAGAGCAGCTCTTTGAGGAGACCAGCCTGCCTGTTCCTCTGGGAAATTGAAGCCACTGGGTTTTTCTTCAAGCTTTCAGGTTTCCCTTCCATCATGTYTATTCAAATAGGGTGGACAGCACTTCAAATAAAATCCTTTCCATCACACTGCCAGTCAGTTGGCAAAGATGCTTTCAGCATAAAAAAAWTGGGCCTTAGCACAGATTCATGTCCCCTCTTTTTAAAAAAGTGACAGACCTGGCTTTCAATACCAGCCACAAAAAGGTCAGTTACAGGCAAGGATCTCAAGTCCTTCTCAGGTGATAAAGTACAATAGGAAGAGTGCAATTCCTGGGGCTCTTTGCCAGCTGCTGGGTGCTGTCATTACAGCTGAAGCTGCAGCCAGTCCTTTTATATTTCAGGAGGACAAAAAGCAAATTGCTTCAAGGTTCAGCTTATCCAGCTGAGAAGAGCTGCCATGAGATGATGTGCGCTAATTATATAGACTGTCATGTTAAAATAGGCAGATTCTGTCCTCTCAATCTCTCAAAGCCGTGCAAGGCTCTGTGCTGCTGGCATCCTAGCTGCTGCTCATCAGATCATCCCTCCACAGCCTGTGTCCACCCCAAGGTCTCTGTGCTTCAGTCAGGGGAGAAGGAAAAGGAGAGCAGCCTCTCTCCTTTCTAAGGATACAGGAATGTGCAGGGGCCTAAATTATCACCCAATAGACTAAGTCACAACCAATTTTTTTTTAAATAAGTAGTTTTCAACTGCATGACACTCCCAAAATGAATATTTTGGTAAAACTGTTCTATAACCAAAGGCTGTTCAAAAGGTAATAGATCTTTTGAAGGCAGGAGGTTGGCAAGTATGCTGATTCTGAACACTTCTGAAAAAAAAAGATGCCCAATGCAGACTACTTTATGGAAATGATTGCTTGGCTATTAGCTGCTCAAAAGAATTCCCTTTCACTCTAGTGCAAATGAGAAGCAAATTGCAAAAATCAATAACCAAGAAATCCACTCTTGTTTCTGTAATTATGGAAACAGAGTCAGAAGCCAACCATAATTTACTCCTAGCAATCAGAAGGGTGATTGCAATCTGCCTTTTTTTGGTCCTGCCAGCTCATTTCTACAACAGGTGTGAAGGCACATTTCTTAGATGTATTCACTTTTAACTGCTGTAGTAGGCAGTCCGCAATCACCTTATTTTTATGCACAGGTTRCATACCCACACGTATTTTCAACTTAACTGCTAACATCGAAAATATGCTTGCTTTGAGCAGGGAATATAGGGTAGAAACTTGATTTGACCATGTTCACACAAGTGACCCACAGAAGGGACMAAGACAGCACTCACATTCCTCCGGTGACAGAATTTGGTCATATGCAGTTTTATAGCTCTGCGTAACAGAGACATCTATGAGAAGGAAATGCTGCCCCGGGGGAAGATGCAGGGTCAAGAGGAGACTTGATAARAGCCTCTTCCTTTCACAGCACTCAGAAAAGACATTTTAGCCACTGTGGCTAAGAAAAATAAGGTTTTATTTTCCAGCAGGGGTAAGGAKGCAAGTATAGTCAGGTTTGAATGCACCCGTTCCACTCGTCCCAGAAGGAAAAGGAGCAGGAATTGGATGTGTCAAAAATTCAGCTTTATAGATTTGCTCATCTTGTGCTCTTGCACACCTTGAAAAGTAGAAGAGTTCATAAAAGCTTTGATTGAGCTTAAGAGTGCAATAACATTGAAATATTTCTGTGGAAACCACCTGGCTTCAACTCTGTACTTTCAGGCAGATATTCCCATGGGGAAAAGTTTAACAGGTTTGGAAAGTATCATCCCTAGCATATATACACACAGGCAATACACTTGCATGACCACCTGCTGTGCTCAGTAGAACATCCTGTATCCCTTTGCCCAGGCACTAGATAACTAAAAATAGTTGTTGAAACACTGATCCCATGGCAAACAATGCATTTTGCTCTCCCAGCTTTTAAATTCAATGCTCACTAAATTTACACTGTAGCAATTTTCATAATAGGTCCTTCCCACAAGCAAGGCTTGGGGGACAATATCCATACTCACATAGTGATCCAGACTCATAAACTTTGGAAAGACAACTCAGACCTGACAATGTATTTGGGGTATGGAGAGATTAGAAATATTTTTCCACCTTCTCATTTTATTTAGGATTTGAAGACAATTATAAAACACCTCAGAGGAATAAAAAAGCTCCTTGGAGAATGTTTTTTGATGATGGGGGAAATGAGTACAAAAATTACTCAGCTGCTTTTCCCATTTGGCTGTCACTGCAAGTTTACTGCTTGAAGCATTAAAAGACAGCAGAAAACATGCTGCATTATAATAAAAGGGAACTACATCCCACTTTGGTGGTGCATTGAGTCACATTACCCCGAGGCCACATAATCTCAGCCTAAGGGGAATTTGTGCTGCAAGAATTCCCATGCACAAACTGGATCTAAAGCCCAGGTAAGCACATAATCATTGCAGAGTCACTGCCCTTGAAACAGTCCTTGTGGAACAGTAGAAAAAACACAACTATTTAAGATAGAGTTCTACATAGTGTTGTAGAATCTTGTATTGAAAATTGTTCCATGTCATGCAATCCAAACCAAGCTAAAAGGACATGATGGATCACACCTTAAAACTAATGCAACTATAAAACCAGTTATAAAAGACAAGTGGCAGCATGCTAACAGGATGTTTTATGAAGACCCCTACATTTACAGCTATAATCCACCAGATGGCTCAATAAAGACAATCCATTTAAGAAAATACTGGGTTTCAGGTTTGCAGGACAAAGTCTAGGTATCCCATGGAAAGTTAAGCAAAAGCTGCTTGAAAAAAGTAGTCCTACCTCCAAGCCAAAACATGCTTGCTCACCACTARTACTCAGAGGGGAACAATGTAATGTAGCCTTGGGAAACTGTCCCTCCTATCTTGAGGATCATGGTTATTTGAAGCTATCCRCTTAGTACATAGTCCTTGATAAAAAGGACTTTCAGAAACACTCCAACTTTTCCACTCCACTCCCTATTCTATTTCATGGTAGGARTTATCCTGACTAAGCAAAATACAGAAACAATTTCATGTTATTTCCCTTGTAGAATAAGTTCTCTTGTAAGAATTTGAATTTAGAAAACTGGCAAAAAAAGCTTACAATGTTTTTACATGAAAAATCCTTGACGAGCAGAAACACTTCAGAGCAGTGCATCCTATAAGCAAGCAGCAGAAAGCAACTGCCTAATAGATGTTTAAGAAGATTTTTCTCCAGCAGCTGTCAACAGTTTTAAAAATCAGTTTTGGATCCTAGCAGCAGGGCAAAGACAACCACAGGCAAGAAAATCAGAATCCACCCAACTGCAAAGGGAAACACATGGGACAGAACAAGGGACACAAAGGAGGGAGTAGTTTGTTGATAGCTTTCAGAGAGCATGTCGCTCTCACTTGGCTCTAAGGAGTGACAGGCTATCAATATTAAGTGGGCAGAAGATTACAGGATGACATTTAAGAAAGATTATACAGCCTGGAGGGACTCACGTCTGCTGGACTTGGTGGGCATTTCAGTGTTCATTCTAAGACAGCTGTGGAAGAAGCTGTATTATTTTCAGAAAGACCACATAAGGGACCCTTACAGCAGCACTGACAGTGAAATTGGGAAAGTGTACAGAAGAGAGGAAAGGCATCCTGGCAGGGTGGATTTTGCAGGGCCAGCGTGTCTAATTGCTAAACAAGTGACAGAYGTGACTCCTAAGGCCGTTTTGTTTAAGAGAAGAAAACAAAGCATAAAGATACTYAGCACTGGCAGCAGAATGGAGAATTTCCTCTAATCGACAGCTCCCATAAGCCTTCCTAGATAACCTTGTCTTGACCACAAAATATTTACAGTACATTTCTGGAAAACATGCAAACATTGCATCGAGACCCTAAGATAAAGCATAAGATCCTTGTGTTAACAAGAGCAAGTTACCGTTATTTTCTTTTGCAACCAGACAACTCTTGTCTTTAGAATGGATGGGTGTTTTTGTTCAAAATGTGCTTTATTGATTAGCCACTTTAAGAGCATCATCAGAAACTCTTCTACTAATTAATTTCACTTTTATAAGTTATCTTAATATCCTCCCCCAGACACTTCATCTTTCCTATGCATATCATTTTTGTCAAGAGAGCTTCAATTAATTGGCAAGAGAAACTGGAAAACAGTGACTTTGTAGAAAAGTGACACTAGCATGCATTTATGAATCCCAGTAAAGACATAGTGAGCAGCAAGGCAGATGTAAACTGGTATTCCCTGCACCAGCTTGGTGAAACATGGACACAGTCAACAAAAAAATACRAAATCCTGGAAGAAAAAGCTAGTCATCCTTGATGCTCTCCAATAAGCTGGAGACAGTGTTAGGAAGTTCAAATTACATATTCTCTGAAAAGTCAGACTTCATCTTTGATATCCCAGCATTTGACAGGCACACACAAAGGGGACCAGTTATTACCTAAGCTTTTTGCAAGAAGGCAAGAATGAAGCTGACTTGAGAACATATTAATTTCATGTGTTCAATAGAACTGTCTCCACATACCTCCAATTAATTTACATCTATAGCACTTTGAAGCAGTAAAACACTAGATGGGCAAAACTTTCTACATTTTAAGTGCTCGCTTGCCAAGCTTGTAAATTGAAGCTAAGCACCACAGAACCCATTCCTCACCATCTCTGTGGGTCATTTTTGCACACATCATGGTAGCCTGGTAGAGCTTTACAAATGCCAATATGAACTTTCACTGAGAATCACACCCTGGCATTAAGCCAAAAGCTTTTTGGAGGATAAAGGGAAGAGCCACAAAGACTAAAACCACCAGCACAAAAAACATCCCTGCACAAGCAGGGAGTGAGCAGAGACCAGGCCCCTGCCTTCCATTTGAAGCCATTAGTCCCAGTGAACCCCATAGCAGAATGGACTCAAACTCTAGAAAAAGTGAGTTAAAAGGTTGGGTGTGCAATGGTGCTGGTTTATGATGGTAGAAAGTAGATAAAGTTTGGATTTGGACTCTTCTGACAGGTACCAAGATGTATAAACAGGAGTTTCCTTTTGCTTTATTCAAGCTGTGARAACCTGTAAAACAGATCTTGCTTTTTCACTTAAATATCACTAACAAAGAAAAATATTAAAAACTGTTTTCAGCCCCGTTTTCAATAGCTTGCACTACACACTGGCTTAGGCTCCTGAGCCTAATTCATCTTTGAAAATACTCAGACTCACACTAACATATCAAAAAAGACAAAATAAATATTCCGCTTCCCTACACTGTGCTCTACCACTCTGCTCAGAGGACACTATCTCAGCACAGCTTTAATATCTTTCTTTTACTACTGCTTTTCATCTTGAAACATGACAGGTTATTGCTACTTCATGAATATTTAATATCAAGGAATCAATAAGTCCAATAAATATTTGKTAGATCTCAAAATCAGGTCATTCAGCAGTTACATCCTAACACGCCAAAATCAAATACTTAAGTTGATTGGCAAAAATTGGCTTGGGACTATATATTCATTGATTTCTCTTTTAACATCTGAAGATTAACTGGAGATCATGAGCTATGAGATAAAATCAGCTTTCTATGTCTTTAAGATGAGATCTGTTTCAATTTCCAAGGTTATGCTTAGCCATGAAATATTTCTTTAAAGTATATTTACACTTCAAAATGTTTTACAGAGCTAAGCTTTGAGAAAATATTAACACTTTCCTATATGGGCATGTTCCTAACATTGCTGGCAGCTCTCAACCAGAAGTTACTGTTGACTAGGGAGGTAATTGAAAAGGAGGGAGGAGACAAGTTATCTGCAGAGATTCTACACACAGACTCTTCATTTATTGCAAGACATGTGATAAAAGGAATAAGAGCAATAGCAAGGAACAAAGCAAAAAAAAAATCAAACAACAGATACAAACTATTCAGGGAAATCCAAACACTTCCTATACACATGTGAATTTTAACATAGAAAAATATGAGATTTTTTCAACACTCAATATTGCACTATGAGTTTCTTTTTTTTTTGCATAGAAATAGACTGGACTTGCAAAACAGGTATCTAGAATGGCACAACCCCAAGGCCTAAATCACAGCAGCATATAAAGACAGCCTTCAAAAGCACTTGATGGATGAGCACACATAAGGCAGTTGACAGCTGGATAACAATCTTTCCCTGGTGTTGTATCACTGCATCATCACCAGCTGCTTTGTGAAGCACACTGTAGAGCTGACTACACACTGCAAACGCTGTAACACTTCCCAAGCTGTTAACCCCCAATTTACTCACCCATCTGAGCATCAGTGAACACTGATACACATTGCTTTGAGCATTCACTGAGTTCATCTACAATTCATATTCAAGGATCCAAATTCATACCCACTCGTCCCCATGGAATCCAAGAAATTAATAAAACAAAGCAAAATACACCTCAASTATGACTGTAAAAGACTGTGACCCTATGTCAACATAAGAATATTAKTCTAATTAGCTTCATCACTATTTTACACTGGCTCCCAGTCTTGATTATCTTTCCGCACCCARGACTAGAAACCACAAGATTGAGAGGAACCTCCCCAGGGTCTTGAGGCCAGACCTCCACTCCAGTAGGCAACTCTCTGAGCTCTATAAACTACATTTTGCTAACTCATTCCAAACTCTCATTCCAGAGTCCTCACTCCTCCAAACCTCTCTTCTTYTAAAGTTGCATTTAACTGATCATAGACTTGGGGCTACAGCAGCTCTGTGGAGATCACCTTGATAACCTCCAAGCACAGAGCAGTTTCCTGCCCCACCCACAAGCACTGAACCCCTGGGACAAAGGCAGCAGCCAGGACCATRTCCACTTCCTCAGCTAACCCCAGGCACAGCTGTGTCAACAAGACACTTAGCTTAACTTACRTCCTTCCACACAAGCAGTCTCAACAACTTTGCTGAATAACTCGTTCTTCCCAGAGGAGTAAACAATAATATATTGATAATATTTAGTGATACTTCAGCAACACTACACTGTGCCCACAGCAAGTCATGAAATACCTTGAAGTTCTGGAAGAAAGTAAATTCACCGTGCTATGGTTGAAGAAAGCTTTGCATGAGAAGTCATGGTCAGGYAAAGCATTTTACAGCAAAGAAAATGGATTTCACACTAACATGTTCCTAAAAAAGACCCTGTGATTCAAGTCATGGCTGAAAATGTTCCCTTCATCTGTTTAATACTTTTTCTAATTATAATGAAGGGGTGTAAGTATATCCAAATATACAAATGCAAGCATATAAATAAAACTTTTCTTAATGTCTTATTACTTAATACCTGTTAATAACTAAGATATTCTTATCTTTCTCCCTCCATCTTTTCCCTTTTCCATCACATTCTTCCCTCCACCTTCTTCAAAAAACAAAACCAAAAAGCAGCCCTGAGTAAGTCTAAAAAAATGCAAAGCCAGGAGATTTATATCTGAGCCATCTAACCTTCTCCTGTTCACCAGAAGCTTCCAGCTGCTTAAATTAGGAAGGARCAGATTTACACATTCTTTTACTCCTCTTTTCTTCCTTTATAACACTTCCTATCTTCAAAGGTTTCATTTTAAATGAAGAAAACACAATTAAAAGCCTGAAATTATGCCCAGCATTTTTTTCATTTTTGTTTAAACAAATCCTTTAGTCATAGACTTTCTTTGCAGCAAAAGCACAAAGAGCACCATATCCCTAATCCACAAACCTCTTTTAGAGGAGAAATCTAAATAGTTCACCTTTAGGTCAGAAAAGAAAGAAAATTATTTCTCAGCCTACTCACCCCATGCACACAAAGTGTCATTTCCAAGCTCAGCAGCCTTCCAAGAAAGCACCATCTTCTCAGGCCTTCCAACCCTAAGGTCTCCAACATCCCCTATCCCTCTCTTAGGCTTCTACCCAAAACCAGAGCTACTCCCACTAAGCCCTTTAATGAACCTTACACAGCTGCCACCAGTCAGCAAAAATTACTGGCAAGCATCATGCAGGACAGCTGTGTTGCCAAAATTAATTAGAGGTAACTACTCTTCAGAAAAAGAATATTTTATGTATTTTTCTCTTTKATATCTGTAATTCAGAATACAAAACAGGCTTTTTGCATTCTACAAAACACACTATATATACTTTTTTTACTTTCTTTCCCCTGTGGATGAGTCGGGTTTTCTGGATTGTTTCTTGCTAAATGAGGCTAATGTAAATCCTTCACACGTGTGTGCCTTCTAATGGTGATATGCCCAAAGAAGTTTTGAAAACAGTGCTGGGAAATAGTGCTGAAACAGTGTCTTGGCACTGCCTGTGCAGTGTGTAAAGTATTTACCTGGGTTTCTTCCTTGGGCCGCTCAAGTTTTAGCAAGGCTTTACTTTGCAGGCTTGGTGAGYGGGACAAGAGCACTGTGCAATTATTTTGGGAAAGAAATCTGCTCTTTTAAGGAGGGAGAAAAAAAAAAACAAAGCAACTTTGAACATTAGTTAGTTTATTTTTCCTGTTATTGTATTTAATATTGAAATTGAACAATAACACAAGTTACAGTACAATAATAATGTAGTGTATGTGAGGAACACGAGAGCATCTGTGGTGCAACTTCGAGGGCTCGGCTCAGAAACCCACGAACCAGTKGCCTGTGAAAGTACAGGTTGCTTTGAAGGAAACCTTATGATGAACATTAAAGCACGCAATTTTATAATGAAARCCCCACAATGTAACACCAGTAGAAAATTGCACAACACAATATTCCATATAGCAGCACGCTAAAATATTGCAATACATTTACTGCAGGAGTTTAGTGCTGCATTCCTCCTCGCTAATGGCCAACCCATGTGATCTATACTTATCAAAGGGAAAAGGGCCCCAGGGAGAGCAAGARCAGCCTCCAGGCTGGCATGGGAGGGTTTTTAGGCTGCAGCAGCCTGTTTGGTTGCTGCAGTTGGCAGGCAGTCAAGCCCTGACATGCTTTAAGTCACCGAGGTAACAGCTTGCTTGGGGACTGCTCACGTGGCTCTAGAAAAGACAACTCTAGCCAAAAATTAGATGGGATGTGGCACTCTTTTCTATAGCAGAGAGGAACTCAACAGAGCAGTTAAAGATATATTGAAATCCCAGTACTTAATCTTTCAATTAAGCATATTTTCAAGTGTTTCACTGAACTGATTGTCTAATTTAGCCTCCACAGCTCAAAATCTCCCCTGCAAGGGAATGTGGTGTGGTGTTAGCATGTTGTTACTGGGTTAGTTTGGAGGATTTGAAGTTTGCTAGAGAGAAGAGGAGAAGGACAATCTGCAATAAAACCATATAAATGTTTAATTGAATTAAGCCTCAGGTAAAATGATCGGAAAGGTCTTTTCCACAGAGCCTGCTGCCTGCTTTGGGATTGTCACCCTGCCAACCGTTTCCTTACCTATTGAAGCCAAGAGAAGTTTTAAAACCAGGCTTTTTCACGTTGAGTGCTTCTGGGCTTGCTAACAGTGTCRAGGCACTGGGCACATCAAGCCCCTCGGTCTCTAGCTGACAGGCAGGTGTGAAAACTTGGAGGGACTATTGCACTATTAGAACCAGTGGGTTGGAAAGAGATGGTCATGACATGGTAAAATTGCAAGAACAAGATGCAAATAATTTCTGTCCAAAACACATTTTTATTCTTGTGCAAAGGAAAAACTGGAAGGCAACCCAAATCAGGCTCATTTAGAGCATTTTCAAGGATGCCTCCTACTGTTATTGCACTTATTATGAGTTCCCATGCAAATCTCAGAGGGGAAAAAAGTGCAGGATTTACCCAGAAGCAGGTACAAGCAAGAAAGCCAAGCCTGGTTCTGGGCTTGTCTGCTATTGCATTGCTTATGCCACAAACTCAAACACATTTGTTGTTTTAGTAACAAAACTGACAAATTATTGCTGAGAAAGGTAGAGCGCTGTGAAATGTCATCCCAATAATATCATCTTTTGATCAAAATTTACCATCACAATATGCCTACCTAACTTGTAATGGAGTCTAAAGCAAATTGCAATAACATATGAGATTAATTAATGTTCTCTGAGTGATTAAACAGGAGTTAGGAGAAGAGAGAAAAAGTATGAAATTCACCGGAATATGGAAATACCATCCATCACACACACAACTGTTTGCAGCGTGAAAAGCTTTCAACTTGGTCAACTTTTGATTGCTGCTTCTTTAATTGCCTTAATTGGGCTCTTTCCTCTGGTGTATATTGCTTTCTTTCTTAGCTGCCAACAAAAGTAAAGCTTGTCATCTGCCTGTGAATAAATGTTTATCTCACGCTGCCCCCAAGCATGTCATTTTTGTCTAGTATTCTCTCTCCAATTTTCTTCCCAATGATTAGGCTCCATGTGGCTGATTATTTTATGCTTTCCCTTTCTGCGTGAGCTACAGTGAGTGGTAATATGCCAATATTTTATATTTTAKTAATTCAGGTACGAAAGGAAGCCCAATGTCATTTAAGTAAAAGGTCCGATATGCCCTTTGGACAAATACATCTATTTTTCATAAAGGCAGCTTGAATAAAAAAGCAAACAGGCACTGGGAATGCTATTAAGAAATTCTCAACTTGAACAAGAAATGTTAGTTCTCTTTAGAGAGTAGAGCCCAACTCTTTCAAAGGAATTTGTACAGAAATTACAGGAGTGATTTCATGGTCGGTGACCAAGTAAATAAATAAATAGCCCTTTCTGCTTTGGCCTATTATTTTTTGTTAAAGTCTGCCAGAGGCTTCTGATCCCTTGACACTCTTTTCTGGGACATCTCCAAATCCTTAAGCATGTGGAGATGCTAATTAAAAGTAAAAGCTTTACTTGCAAAAGCAGGTTACTTGGCAAAAATCTGTAACAGTGTTTTTTTTTTTAGGTTCTTCAACCCTAGACAGCCRTAGTATCTGTTTTATTATCCACAGAAATATTTGCTTCCTTCTCAATAAGCAAGGGAAAAGCTAAAGGAAAATTTTCAACTATATAATATTATTTTAAATAGGATATATGTCTTGCCTGTATTTTAATATTTTACAATTATATCAATTATTTTGAGTATGTAAGCAGTTAATATATTTAAAATATCTTACGTTAAAACTTCAGTGCTAATTATCATTATGAATAAATCTTCAAAAAGGCTTGTACAAAAACTTGTCTCCACATTAAAAATGAACCTGTAGGCCTGGAAACATCTCATCCAGATGAAGTTTAATGCCTGACTTAATTCCTTTTTGCCTCATTACGAGGCCTAAG
Source organism: Nothoprocta perdicaria (assembly GCF_003342845.1). Lineage (NCBI taxonomy): Eukaryota > Metazoa > Chordata > Aves > Tinamiformes > Tinamidae > Nothoprocta > Nothoprocta perdicaria. The sequence goes on from NW_020455754.1 coordinate 10,154,085, forward strand.
CAGGTGGGAATAGAAAATCAAAAACCGTATTTTTGCAGTACGTTTAYGTCTAAAGATTGCCTGGATTTTTTGCCGTTGGCCATCATCAATCTAAAATTAGTCAAATGTTTTTCTCTTCTCCATATTTTGCTACTATTTTTGCATTATATAACTCGCTTTTTTTTTGGATAATAWTCTTCCTTATCTCATCTGTGCAAACTCAAAGCAAGGCTTGTGCTTTACCCTGGGAGCTATTGATCCTCACGAGACGGAATGTGTTGCTGAGCAGTACGTGGTGCCGTGCTGGGAATTAAGAAGGATGCTCTCTCCTTGGGAAAAAAAAGCCTGAATAAAAGGAAAAAATCCTGGGATTTCAAGCAGCTGGAAGGATGTTTTGCTGCTGCTCCATAGCTCCGTGCTGGTCTGGAACATATATTCAATTTGCATGAAACTAGACTACCTCAACTGCCTGCTTCTAGTACGGCAGAGCTTGTAGACACTTTGCTGTCTGTTGTTTATTGCTGTTGTGGCTCAGATTGTACAGGAATAGAAAACTGTCTGTTTGGGTTCAGTGATACTGGCAGTGAGACAAATAGATTTACTGCCAAGGGGAAAAAAAAGCAACTTCTGAATCAAGGAGAGCTTAAAATAAATGTCTTAAATGGAACAGAAATTCTGGACGCCCACATGAAAATAATCATTGACCAACAGAAGTAGGGCAGATAGTGTATTGTGCAGAACAGGAGAGGGCAAGTCTGCAGAAAAATAACTCTTCAGTTGATTCATAACTTCAATCTCTTCCCTTAAAATAACCCATGTATCATTTAAAAAAGGAAATATGCATTTGACCCAAAGTAATTTCTTTTTCCTTCTACCTCTAGTTCCCATATCTTCAAAGAAGAGCGTGTGTCTGTTTGAACATTGTGTACTTGCTCAGCAGGAGAAGTGGCAGGAGCTTCTGGCTCTTTGCTTCTYGTCAGAGAATTAAAGAACCTGCTGGGCAAAATATTTAGTACTGAGCTGGAAGAAGTTATGTGAAATAAAATATTGCGATTGTTCTAACTTAATTTTTCTCAGGTTTCTTAGATGATGATTTAAAATGACAAGTTTATACCTGTGAAAGTATACAGTGCTAGTGAGGAAAGCGGCACTTTTATGCTACTGAAAAGGTCAGAAACTATTTGCAGGGGAACAGTGAGGCTTCCTCCTGGAGCAAAAGAAAAAAAGYGACATAAAATAGAGTGGTCAGTAAARCCTGTCACACTGAGGTGCTCCTCARMCACAAAAGGCTTGGCTGGATACTTAGAGCTGTTCCCTTCCTCTCAAGCTCAACAAGGCCACGTTGCAGGAAAATCTTGCCTCTGTTCTGTTAAGTTTGCATAGCATTAATTAAGCTTAAACCTGCCGACTTATTCTGGCTTCATGCCAAAATGCACCTCAGATCTGGTCGGATTAGTGATTTCTTTTATGATGCATTGTCTTCAAATGTGGACAYGCAAGCTGCACCACTGCTGGTGTTGCTGAGAGGGCTGTTTGCAAGAGTTAAGGATGAGCAAGGGAAGGAATGAACTATTAAAACATAAGTCCTGAAGAGGAATTTACTAATTAAAAATCTGAATCTTCAGCTGAAGTGGTTTTCTTCTTGGAGAAGCAAGTATTCTCTTAAGAAAACTCATGATGAGATGTTGAAAAGAAATACAGCTCATCATGTTTCGTGATATTTTTATTTCTGATCCAGTTCCCTTCCAAGCAATTTTCAGAAGCTCTTAAATTTTATGGAACAAAGATATGATTTTGAAATAGGCAGAAATACCAAAAAATAAAAACAAAATGTAAAAGGCTAGAATTAATTTATTTCTGATTTTGATGTATACATGAACCAAAAGAACAAATTCCCATATAAGTCTGTGAAGGTACTGGGGAGGCTGTGCTCCTCAAGAGGACATAGCGCTCCCTTTATCCATATACTCTTAAACAGGAATGTGTGCCCATAGTGTGTGACTACCAGATGACACCAAATACATAGGGCTGCCAGCTTTTCACTATTTCACCTGCTTGTAGGAGATGGTCTCCATGGCCTCTTTGACCACTGGTCTTGGTGGTTTCAAACTGGTATGGTCAGAAAAAAAAAAAAAAAAAGAAAATCTCATGCAGAAAGATCTGGTGCTGAAAAATTAGTGGAGACTTAGTCTTATCTGCAGTGGGGAGTTGCAGTGATGTTTCCCAGATTTTTTCATTATCATTATCACTGTAGGTGAAATAATATGCTTTCTGCTTTTGCGCTGATTATGGATAAGAGCAAGAAAAACACAACTCGTGCCATACTTTTGTGGGAGTCTTAGACCGGTTGATCGGCAGGAGTAGTCTCTGACAACAGAAATTATATACTGCAAATGAGGTTTGTGTCTAGCAGTATATATCAGTGGGGTTGTTATTCACTGAATAATAATAAAAAAAAAGTATATGTACTGAGACAAAGGAGAAATTGAAAATAAAAACCTTTGAGAAGCATAAGCAAAATGACAAATAGACTGGGAATGTCCATTTTTCTTCTTTTTTTCCCTAGTTGAGCTCTGTATRTCTTCCTTAAAGAAATATTTGATACACAAGCAACACAATAATAATGAAAAAAAACCTTCTGTATTCTACCTTAARTGGGGAAATGAGTTTTTTTAATGAAAAACAGTATTACAACCACACTTCTTTTTTATGACATATGTAGCAGTAAGCAACAACTGTGAATATTTTTCTAGCAAGAGATAAGTATATAGAAGAGACTAAAGCATTTAGGCTGGTGGATGGGCATGTGAYCAGGAAAATCAAGGTCTCTAACTAGTTTTGACTTGCTGTTTGATACAGGGGATTATGCTGTTTTACAACAAATTTATGCTGTTTGGAAGGAAATCAGTGACAGTGAGGTAMAGCCTAGCACTGTATCAGCTTAAATCCTGCTCTATTTAGAAGATGAAAACATTACTTGGTAAGAAAGGTCAGCAATGATGAGCAATGTGCAATGTTTCAGTTGGCTGCGAATGTGCATATACACAATAACTTYCCTGGTTTTCAAGAAACAGAAAATAATAACATTTTTCTTTCTACCAGYTCTGAAAGATACTAGTGGGGAAAATAAATACTGTAGAAAAGGTATTTTTTTTTATTTGTGAAGACTTTTTATTGCTGAAGTGTCTCAAGAAAAAGACATTTCAGTGCTCTAAAAAAACCCCTAGTAGTTAAATTTTTCACAAATTGTCATCTGAGGAAGGGGAAGTGTCGCAAACAGGTAATTCCTTAGACAGCTCTTGGGGTGTTAAYAGTTCCCGAGCTGCTCAGACTGGTGTGGGAAAGGAATGCACTGGAGCAAAAGGCAAAAAGACACCTAGATGGGTTTTCTGAATTATGGTTTATCCTCTTTCCACCCAGGTACCTCTGGCATCATGCAGGTGCTTTACGAGGCTGAATGCAGCCTCAGTTGCATCAATGTTCACAGGTTCTCTAATTTGAGATGATCACAGAATCAGAGAATYACAGAATCATTAAGGTTGGAAGGGACCTCTAGAGATCACCTAGTCCAACCCCACTACTCCAGCAGGGACAAATTGATTACTATTACTACACACTTAAAGCATCCTTAAATAAATATTCAAAACAAAATAAAAACTTTTTTAGTCCTGACATGCATGCAAAAGTAGGACCTTCTWCCAGTTTGCAGTCTTGTAAACTCTGTATCTGTGTTTCCACGGTTAAGAAGAAATATTGACATAAACACAGATTTGTGTCTCTYTGATGTGCCTGGATTTCCTTGTTGTATCTCGCGTGACTCAGCTCTGCCAAGATCTGTATTTATTTAGATTAAAAGGAAGAGCTCATGTGGAAAAAAAAAAAAAAAGAAAAAACAGAATGAAAATAAGTCTGAAATGAAGCAAAAGGGACAAAATTGTATATTGTGCTTTGCTTTTTTACTTTGTCACAGCTTGCACTTTGTAGCACTCTGTATGTTGTGCCTGTGGTTTTCTCAGGAGGTGAGTGCTGGGTTAATGCAGCTGTTTCTAGGTGCTAGCATCCTTCCAAAGTGCCATTTGAGTGAGCTGCATCCCGGTGGTCTGTGCATAAAGTGCTCCCRGGCAGAGCAAATGTCCCTGCTCATGTGAGCCGTTCACCGTGAGAAATGGTCTGTGTGTCACCATAAACTTCATCCTTGTTCCAGTGCTGGAAAAGGAATGTGCTCMTTCTGCCTGCACTGCTTGTTCAAATACCACAGGAAATATAAAATATTTAGATGTGATCTTTCACTCTCCCCAAGCAATAAAATCCCAATGATTTTGTCTCAGAACAGGGCTAATTTGGGGATTTAGGAATCTTTTTTGCTCACTCATCTTACTACTTAAGTTCCTTTTGATCTTCCTTTTATTTGAAGTATAAAAATCATTCTGAGCTAGATGATGGAGAAGTAGCAACACTCTAGAAATGTGGATTTTGGACCTTAGTGACAACCAGCCTCACATGGCTTGCAGCCTTCCCAACATCAAACTTATAAGAAAGGTCTCCAGAAAAAAAACAACTTTTTGTCAGATCTTGTACATTATGTAAAAAGCTTAACTTGATAAATAACTTCAACCATGGCATTTTTTATTTTTTTTTTCATTCTTGACTATAAAGCCTTAAATATGAAGTTAGTTGCCCTGTGTGGGGAAGGATATAGGCATTTCATTTCTTTTCCTGCTCTCTGTTGAGAATTACTTGCAGACTATGCTTTCAGCTCTAATATATGCATGAGCAAATTGTTTTTTTTGTTTCTCTCTCTATTTTTTCTTAGTTGGTTTGCTGAGCATTTTAGGAGCTATTAGTAAAAGGCCAAAACATGCCCATGACAAGTGTTTATCACTAGGGGTCATCTCCTGCGTGCTCTGGTTCTTAAGCAGAAAAAATGTGTGGGTTGATGCAAATATGTCCATTATTCTGAATCTTACAAACTTACATCTAATCATCAGAAATGGTTAAGTTAATAGAAAAGACAGCAGCTGTGCTCTCTGGATATATCAATAATGCTCAGTTCCCATACAGTCTTAGGAAAACTCAGTCCAGGACTTTTCATAAGGCAATGTTAGGAGTGGTAGAAATCCCAGCGGTGCTCACTTGGACAAACCTTTAAATGAAAAATAAGATATAGTGTTTGTATGTTAGTTTTATGGTGACTAAATGAGACTATGAGACTCTGACTACACATATAAATAACTTCTGCATTCACCAATTCAGCTCAGAGTACAAAACGTCCCTTCAAATATATACTACCGTTTTCCTGTGAGGTTATACCCTATCATCGTTGTTCTTTAACTGCACTGGAGAATTTACCAGATATCTCACATYCATGAATTAAGTTGATGTGAGTCTCTTGTCCATTCTTTTGTTAATATAATTTGTCTTGCTATTTTATACTGTTCTACTTGGCCACCTACTTCCCATGGTCTCCAGAGCTTCTGTACAGAGTTTCCCCTCTATTTTTTTTTTATTTTTACTTTTTTTCCTCTTTTTCCCCACACTTCATCATGCAACACTGACTATAATAATAAATGTTCCACACAAGATCTTCCTTTCYGGTCTATTCCCACAGTATAAACTTATTATTAATCAGTCTCTCTTTGCTGTTCATTATTCACAAACAGGTACATGTCACAGCACTGAAAACAAACTATCTGTCTTAAGACAATCCTAGATCTTGAGTCACAGGGACAAAACAATGTGACACATAGAGCATTAAGAAAAAGGAAAAAAAAAAATATATATCCCCTATGCGCTAAGGCCTTTCCATTCCAGAGCTTCATCCCAATGTTCACAGTCAAGAATAGACCATAAGGAAGAAAAAAAAACAAAAAAACCCAAAAAAAATGGTGGTGCTTTCATCTGAACTTTTCTATTGCTACAAAGTTTAGTTTTGGCCTTGAACATATAAAGCTCTCTCTCTCTATATATATATACAAACACCTAGTATATATGCTGTCTTAAAGAACAATTAAAAGAAAAACCCTCTCATTCATGGCCATAATATGAAAAGGACTGGACTATAGATATGACCAGCTCCTCCCATTAAATACCCCAGAAATAAAATGATTACTGAGACTTTTGATGCTAGTCATTTGGGCTCCCCACTAAATTTAGCTTCCTAATCTTGGTTCTCCAGTTTTCTATTCCTTTAAATAAACATATCATTTACAAAGCATACTTTAACTATAGGATTACTTAACAGGTATGTTCCAGAAGAGTTAATGAATAAGAACTCTGAAAGCAAAAGAGTTATTTACTCAGATATGGACATTCATAGCCAGAGACAAACTACCTTTTATAAGCAACTGCAAAAGAAATTTTTTAAAAAYCAAAACTTAAAAAACAAAACAAGTTAATTACTTTCAAACAATACTCATCATCAAATAGAAACCCTTTTTTTTTTTTCCCAAAAACTTAACAAAATATCTACCACAGAACACAAACTCTTACATTTAACAAACCAAATAAGTGTTTGAAAAACAGAAACAGGCTCTTATTAAACTATTTAAAGAAGCAAAATATAAACAGCTGCATTGATAAGATGTGTGATGATTGGTGGCATTGATGAATCAAGCCCTGATGAGATTTGGTCTGGAAGGACCTCCAGGTGGAGGGGATGAAATCAGAATCCTATTTATTCCCAATTACTCACAAGCACTCTTTGCTTTTCAGTTCTATGGAGAGAAAAAGAAAAGTATCTGGGTTTGTAGCGAAGGTAACACATGTGAGAAGACTAAATCAAAGTGGCCTGACTTTGGGCTACATGAACTCAACTCGGAATACATATTTAYATGAGGGAATAGACAATTTGATTTCTTTCTGAGAATGAGTGTAATGTACCTAAGAGTATAGTGAAAGATGGGACGGGGGGGGCAAAGTAAAAACTTACAGGGGATAAAATGATATGTTTTTAAGATGAATATGAGAGAGAAAGTATGAAATTTTGTGCGCCCAGGTTTTTTTTTGTTTGTTTTCTTTCTTTTTTCCTCCATGATTTTCTGTGTCCATCTCATCTCCATCCTGTGAGTCTATATGCTGCAGCTATTTAAGCATTGACATTTTTACACTGGTTATACTTTGTTTTATACATTTTTATGTGGACTCATTGAGTATTTCTGTTCTTTTTAGCAATATCGTCCTACTTGAAAATGACAAGCTTGTTTTTAGAGAGGAGTTCTCCTGTGGGACGTTTGCAGCTCTTTTTTTTAAAGAGTAATTGCATGATAGATTCAATGTCATCTTACTTGCTTCTATGACCTTTAGATATTAGCCATTCATAGTGGTGTCCATCAAAGTCATTTTTCTTAACTACATGTATGCTCTTCAAATCACTGAAATTATATAAGGAGTGGCCTGTTTGATGAGATTTCCTCTTCATGCAGAGAGCCCTTTTTCTAAATCCTGAGCAAGTAGTTCAAATGAAGGATGGAGTAGCAGAAGCAGAAGGAACTCGGGGCATTGTCTGCAGCACAAAGARTAGTAAGCTTAGCTCCTTGGCTAAGATCTCTATTCTCCTTTGGTATCTATAACACAGCTGAGTCTAAGGTTCTGTAATATGCTGTCTTTGATTTCTAAATAAGTCACTAAAACTGTTGGCATCCTGACTTTGATGCAATGACCTTGAATAATGTACTCACTTGGGAGTGTCATCTTGATAAATCTACTCAACAGAGAACTTAAAAGTGTGCTTTCTTAGTTTCCTTTAAGATTGAAAATTGAAACTGCCTTGACTTCTCTTCAAATAAAAGATAAAAATATGTGCTTTTTTTTCCTGTCTTGGATAGTATTTAATTGAGATTTGCAAACAGTAAATGGTTTTTATCTCCTCTAAGAAGCTGGAATGATATTTGGCATTTATTTTCTAATAGAAAATAGTGATTTAGAAAAAATGATGAACTTGGTTCTTCATGGAGAGAAGAGTACATGAGTGCATTCAGTTTGTCTGGGGCTCTTCCTTTTCTCTTCATTGTGGCACTAGCTATTGCACACAGTGGATTAGTTCYGTTTCCATTAAGAATGTGCAGAAAAAAAAATGTGAATTTCCAGTCATTGGTGCTCTCTTGTTTCTTCACTGAGGGCAAGTGCTGGTCCTGAGGCCAGGCAAGTAGGGCACACTACACTGAAATATCCATGTGTCCCAAGGATCTGCAGCAGTCCTGGCCAGGTCTTCTSTACCTCCTTGGCCCAAGCTGCAGGRCAAACATGAAGCTCATGTCTTCTGTGGCCTTCYGACCTTTCTGGTTGATATCAGGATATTAGGTGCTGTGGAAAAGTGGGTTACCTGGGTGTGTATGTACTGAAGTATCCAGAGTGTCCCTTCCAGAYGGATATGTGCAGGTTTAATGTCTTACGCTTCTTTTTTGGCTGCAGACCCTGCAGTAGGACAGACGGAAAGTGCTGGTATCTCTTGGAGATGTTCCCTAAGATATAAACTCTATTCACTGCATTGCTGTAAGTCTCCTTTTTGTGATCTCTTACCTGCATCAAGTGACTGTGTGCTGGAGAAGAAAGCTGAGAGGATGCTGTGCTTCCCCTGTGTCTGCTCTTAACCTGTACTGCTGTTTGGRAATATTTCTTGCAAGCTTTAGTCCTGGATTGCAGTGAGCCCTCTAAATGATTAACTACTTGAGGGGGTGATAAGGAAAGCTTGGTTCGAAAGAGGAACTAAAACTCTGTGTTCGTGCAGAAGGAGAGGATGCAATAAGCACGTTTCCACAGATGCCTCTGGCTTATAAAGAGACAGCTGGGGCTCTAAAATGCTTCGAGCAAAATGCGTGCATGGCTTCACAATAACTGAACTTAGAACAAACTTTGAGATTTCTATAAACTCATTTCTTTGAGGTCATATGAGCTTCTCTGACATTATTTCAGTTCTAGGAAAATTCATTACTCAGCTTGCAGCTTCATCAGTCAGGTATCACCAGGACAAATTTCTCTTTAATTTGGCACCTCAGCTGCTGGTGAAGGAAAACTATTTCTTGTGTGTGTGGTTTCAGTCTGGCATTCAAGGAAGACTTGATCTCAAGTCTTGCAGAAGGAAAGAGTCTGACACGGAAATGAAGGGAATTACAAATGCAAAGACTGACTAAATTTTCATCTTTGCTCTTGCTAGTATGTGGATGGAAACGCCTATTTTGCTGGGAATTATGTTAGCATCCATCTTGCTGGGAACTTAGAGCTTGCATTTTGGATAAAATGCAGAAAATAGCAATTGCTCTTCTCTTGCATACAGACAGCTAATCTGTCCAAAGTATAGATTTCAGCACATCCTTCCCTACCTAAGTTGCCAGAATTCATTTTGCCCAAATGAATACTGTTGAAATGTTAGAGAGCTGTTAGAAAAGTGTAAGAACTTCAGTCAGAAAACAATAGGATGATCATATATTTCTGGATATGTCTTTTATTGGCTCTGCTCCATCTGTCTCTAGATGCTTCTAATAAGCTAGAGATAATATTTGCCTTYCATAGTTTACCTACCCCTTCCTTTCTAGCATCACATTCCACTCTTGTATTGGACTCATTTTTGCTATGGGAAATGTTTCAGTTTGCTTGTCTGAAGTCATCAGAGCATTTCAAATTAGCCAAAATTGAGAAAAGCTTGAAAATTCTTGAAAGAAGGCAGTCTCTTGAGCTTTCTAGTGATTCTGGCTTCCAGAGTGGAAATGCCATGGAAACAACAGTTGTATCTGAGCCCCTGGCTGCTGCCAAAACTCTTCATTTGAGAGGTAAGTACAAAGGACAAATTAATTGAAGACAAAACGTTAAAAGCTCGGCAAAGATTCCAGGGTGGTTTTAGGTAAGCTTTAGCACTTSTGAATTCAGTCAGAATAAATTTGCCTGTATCTTTGCTGTAAGAAGTAGTGCCCATGTGGAAGCAGCTCCTTTATTTTTGTTCTTAAAAATGCTAGGGCTGGCACAAAATCTGCTTTATTTGAAGCTGGTGGGAAGAGCCTGGATTTTAGTGGGAGATGAATATTTTGGAAATCCTGCATTGACTACARTTTTGATCTAAGTCACTTCCATGTAGAGTTTCCAAACCTGTGTGAGCAGATCAGGCTTCCTGGAACTGCCTGGGAGGTGGGTATGGTGSTGGATTTGCTCTTCAGATGTCTTTAAGCAATCATGGATTCTTAAACCTGCCAAGCATCTTGCCTGCTCTCGGTATCAAAGAGATAAAAATCAAGGCATGGAGCAGTCATATGTTTGCCTGCAGGTTCTGGGAGCTTTGGTTGGAACTGAGATTCATCAATAATTCCAGATCAGGAAGATTTAAAAGGAGCTGAGTGTTCAAGGAGGAGCAAAGTGAGGATCTGAGTAATCATTTGAAAATGATTGTGAAAGGTCTTAAATAAAGATGAAATTTGTTCAGTTCTCTGCTAGTACTTACTCCTTCCCACACAGCTTGTACCRCTGTTTGTAGCAAGAAACTGCCATAATTGAGTCGTTTTTATCCAGCTGAGAAATCTCTAAACTATTCTGGCATCAGGAAGGCAGAATTTAAATATTGTCCTTTCAAAGAACAGCAATGAATACCTCGGACCAAGGTTTAATCAGAATTAGAGCAGGGTAGGTTCCATGCTGGCATCTTGGTATGAGGTTGGATGGTGAAGTGGCATGAGATGGTACAGCTTGCCTGACTTGGAAATTGCTCTGATTTACAACAGCTGAGAATTAGATGTCCCTCTTCCACTGAGGATGAAAATATGATGCTTTTACCCATGCTAACCTAGAAGAAAGTGCTTTATAACTAGTGAATATTCTTATGATACTAGGAACCTGGTCTCAGAGCAATTCCTTAGGATTCAAGTGGCTCCAGCAGCGTTTGAGAAGAGATGGATGCTTTTACCCTTAACGGTACAAGCTTGCTGAAGGCAAAGGCTGTGATGCATCCAACTGTTGCAGCTCAGCTGACCCAGGAKAACTTATTCAACTGTTTTACCCTTGGAGCAAGAATCCCAGATCAGACCTACAGTGATACGCATTTGCTCCTCTGCCATTTGTTTTGCTGAGGGCTTTAGTTGGCTGCATGGTGTATTATGACCTGAGGTGTAATTCTCTTTTTTTTAGTTATTTGACATAATACTTGCTATTCAAATCTGAACAGCCAGCCTTTTGCTACTCTAAGATATCATATTAAAAGCAAAGGTTTGGAAAAATGCTGGAAAGCTTTTACAAATGATTGAATTGTAAATGATTTGAAGAGTTTTAGTGTAATGTAAATATGGCTTGTAAAGAAACACAAGGAGTTGAGGCAAAAAATGTTCCATAATATGTAACTGTGTCAGCCTTGCTCAAAGCATTTAATTTTTTTCTGAATAATAGATAAAATAGTGGCGAGYCACCGTTTGCCTGGCTTTCTGTAGATTTGTGTAATGTTTGCTTGCTTATAGGATGTGCAGATCTGCTTTATTCAAACTTCAGGACCTTGGAGACCCTTCATTTTACACTGATTTAACATCTTTTTGGCTTAGTTTTACTTTATCCAAGTTATATAAGACCTGATCTTCAGCTAGATTAAATCAGATATACATATGCATGTATATTTTTAAATCCTTTTCTTTGGAGAGAGGTTTTATCTATGTTTTGGATTGTTTATAAACAATTCTGAATGAGGCCAAGTTATATATCAAGAAGATGGTGACCTTTCCCTGTGTCCCCATATATAACATTGACTTTCAGCAGCCCTGGCATCTCCAAATAGAATGGAGCCTTGCCTGCTCTGCAGCCTCAAGGAATATTTTAGTGCCTTGCTGCTGGTCTGCTTTGGGAAAATTCTGGCACTTAATAGAATTTTTTCCTCCTTTTGAGCTTGTAGTCTTGAGAAATATTCCACTTGTGAAGCGAAATGACGGTTTTAATTGTGTGTGCTTTTTTAGAAGAACAAGGGAGTATGCCCTGAGTTTTGGCGTATTTCACCTCTGCAAACTGGACTTGATTCTGATGCCATTGTCTTTGTGGAACAGAGAAGGAAAATTAGTGGAGATGATGCACGTAGGTAGTATAGTGATATATTTGTGGAAGTCTTATTGAAACAGCCCAGGATGAGATTTGGCTGACGTGCAGCAATTGAAAAAATCCGTGACATCGTTATGCAAAGTGGCATGAATTTATAGTGACTCTAACAAAAGATAGATAAATAAATCCAAGTAGCTACCTTTGTATATAGCTATATATAACATTTCAATATTGCATTCTAAATCTAATTTTGATTAAATAATTTTAAGACTGGTTTTAGCTTTCTTTGAGGTCATCTTTTGCAGAAAGGCTGTATTTATCTACAGAAATGCTAATTCATTTTCTCAATTGGATTAGAAAGGCTTGGAAACATTTATATGTAAATTTCAATGGGAAAGGTCATGATGGTTTGTCAAAATATACAGTGCTCTACTCACAACTAGGATTTTTTTTCATTTTTCATTTAGGCAGATAGATATGTGGAGGGAGGGAGAAATGAAGCATTCATGGTATGATATTGCAGATCATTAATTTGCTCTTGTGATGTGATGTTATCCTACATTTTGGAACTGGGTCTGTTCTTTTGCAGCAGTACATTTCAATCTTCAAAAATTAAATGTGCTGTACCAGGCAAAACTCTGTTTGGCAACGCCTTGAGTGTAATCTCTCTTGTGCACTTGTGCCCATATGCTGTTGGAGAACGAACAATTTTTTGGATAAAACAGTTGTCAGTAATTCAGGAATTGCAATAAACATAAACATTAATTTTAATTGAAGCATTTCTAAAGTGTCCAAGATGTATAATGATGCATTTGATGTGAGGGAAATATTCGGATGACTTTTGCCATTTTAAGAGTGAGAGCAGGGAATCTCGATGGATATCTTATTGCTGTGCCAGCAGCCCTGCTACTTTTAAAATATTTTTTCTGCACTAAAAACTTTTTTTACTATGCTTTGTGCTTTTCCTACAATAATTTGAGCAGAGAGTGCTGAATTATGTAATAATCCTGTAATCTGATTCCAGTCCGGCCAGACTCCTGAGCTGTACTGTGCTGTGCCTGCTTACCTGCTGAGCTCCAAGTGTAGGAAATACTAAATCACGTCCAGACACAGAGCATCTTGAGCTCTTTATCCTAGGGCCATCTACAGCTCAAAGCTCCAACCATGCCGCAACTGCTTTTCTCTTGGAAAGAAACCTTAAGTCTTCTCAAAATGTCTATTTTTAAAGTTCTCAATACTTTCAGGCTCTTTGCAGTTTTGCAGGAAGGTCATTAGTTATAGCAGCTAGAAAGGGCATGGAGATTTATTCAGGCATAGATTCAAGAAGTGCAAATATCAAAAAAAAGATGAGGAAAGTAAATGGAAGAAAAATCCAGAAAAGAGCAGCCATGGTAACAAGTTTACTGTAAAATTTATTCTGCAAACACTACCCTCTGTGGTGATACCTCTTGGAATTTGTTATGGATCTGTAAGCTGTTTTCTCTCAAGTTATCCTGAAGATGAGACCTAGAATGCAGAATATATTTAGGGAAATGTCTTGGCCCATATATATGACTGAGATGGAATCTAATTTGATTCAATTTTTAAACTTATGTATTTGAGACTTGCACAAAATTGAATGTGTAGAATAAAGATTCAACAGGTCTCAAGCATTCATATTTTGAGGGGGTCCAAACAGAAATGACAGTGTTCAAAAATTTTGCTCAGCACTTTTAAAATAATGCTGCTTGTTGAGGTAGCTCAGGATGACTGTCAGAGCAAATTCTTTGCTCTAAAACCTTAACCACATTTGTCATTTAATTGGCAATTTATCTCTGGGTGGATGCTTTTGACCCTCAAAAGGCATAGGTCATGCTGTTGCCTTCAATTTTGCAGAACATGGCAAGGAAATCATGCTGTTCAGTCTAATTTTTTCATTAGAGAAGAAGGCCTTTTCTTTAAAGTGTTTTTCAGTATTTTTCAGGCAGGTTGGTTAATTGTTGGCAAACTTGGTGCGAGTGTGTGGGCGAATGTGTTGCTGAAAACAAAGGTCTTGCTTTAAACATGAAATCCAAAGTATTTTGCGGAGGAGGCAAACAAACACACTGTAAGGATACTAACTCATTGCCCCACTGAAAAGCCTAGGCTGAATTAGTCACTAAAGAGGGAGGGGAAAAAAAGGAAACAGAACTGCTAGCCAATACATCCCCCTTAAATAAAACTGAGTGGTGTTGTGATAGGTGAGTGAAAGACCATGTTGATGACCTCCCCCTGTGAACCACTCCATGAATGCTGCTTGGTGTGAGCTAGTTGTGCATCTCTCCTGGATGAAAACTCCCTTCTCTGACGGTCCTGTACAGGGTTCCTCAGGCTGCCCATCTCAAATCACAGCAGCTACTTAATCTGGGAATCTTCTTAAACTGATTTCTGTGCAGGCCTTGCTTTCAGCAGAGGCCAATCTTGGCAAATATCTTCTGCAGAGTATCTCCAAGATCTGGCCTTCCTGCTTCAGAGATCATTTTTCTTGCTTTTCATGTCTTTATCCCAACGTCCTTCCCATCTGGATTTGCATAATGAAGTATTTCCCTGTTTACAGMTGCCTGAAGCACTGCTGCAAACACTTTGCTCCTTTTGACCATGTTGCACTCTTTTGTACCCTCATGCTAGCTCAATCTTCCATATTAAATGTAATTTTTAAAATTTGAAAGTCTTTTAAAATATCTCTACATTAGATTATACAATCCCAAGCTTTGCCCAGCTCTGCACTGTGAATAGAGATGATTGTACATCCTTTGCAGCAAGAACAGGATATTTCATCTTTGCTCTGTGCTCATGCACAGTCTCCCATGCCTGCAGCCCCTGTCTTCAAGCAGTGCTCCTAGGCACTGCAGTGAAGCAGAGCCTAAGGAAGGGGTGAGGTCCTGAGGGCTGCTGTCAGTTTTAAGCAGCAGCTACAAATTAGACTTCTGCAACTGCCRGGAAGTCTTCTTCAGTCTTTTGCTGCTAAAGCAAACTTCTAATAGAAGCTAGACAAGTAGACTTCTATGGACTGGTTGCTCAGGCACTATTAGTGCTCTGATCAAACTTTGGCTATCTGCTTTAAGGTAGAACTTGATGTTTTCCAGCCCAATCTCTTTCCAAGACCTGCTTGCAAACCTGAACCCTAGATCTGCTTAGCAGGAAGTGTTTACTTAAGTTCTCACTCTGTGTTTGCATGTGCTCAGCTATATTTTTGAGTTCCGACTCTGCAAAGAAGGTGAAAAAAAGCATGAATATTGGAACTTATAGATTTCAGTTCCTGCAGGGCATAGCCAGGTTGGTTTTGATGGTTTTGGAGTGGATGGGAAGAACTTTCTAGAAAATGGAAGGAGCTGGGCAGAATTTACAGCAGCTCCTGAGATCATAGGGGTTGTTGAACTCTATAGTTGAGATCTCTCCTTCAGGGTCCCTGTGGGAAGTGGGTTATAAAAATGTCTTATTGCTGTATTTTCTTCTTACTCAATTTTCTGTATATAAGCAGTTAAAAAATTTTAGCTGATATTCTGTTTTTGCCTTTTAGAATTGAAGTCTTTCAGTCTTTTTTAATCTCCAGATTCTTTGCAAAGTACAGGCTTCTGATGGTCCGTGTCTTCATAAACATTCATAAAATGTAGAGGTTAGTGAGGCTGTTCTGGTCTGCATGTAAGAGTTAAATTTTAGAGGAAATAATCCTTACGACTCCTATCTAGCACTATGTAAGAACTGTCGTTGAAATGAAAGCTGCATTGCAAGTTGCTTTAGCCCTCACTTCCAAAGCAAACAAATTTTGAAATATTTCCTCTTTGAAACCCATATATAACAACAAAGGGAGACATTGCTGTTTTTCTTTCATATCTACCATTTCAAAATCGACCCAGTCTATCAAGCTGGCAATCAGCACCCTGAGTTAAATTGAAGCTTTTGAMAGAAGATAATCTATAGGTGGCAGACACAGAGTTAGGAGCTGTGATGTACTATCAGTCAGCTGTTCTATTGCTGAGGAAGAAGTCTATTCAGATTGCAGGGATGATAGTGATGGACAAATGAGCCTGCCATTCAAATGCAGGGCATTCAGAGATGAATCTGCATCCACTGAGATGGGTGTAAGTGSAGATGATTAATACAGCAATTATATAAGGTTCATTTGTAGCAGATAYGCTCTATTACCTTTTAACTGTAGCCATAGTACTCTTATCTGTATGGTACTTCTGGTTTTATCAGATTAAAACTTCATTAATCCCAGACACTCATGAATATTGGATAGAATTATGTGCTTGCAGATCAAGTGGGGAGGAGGAGGTGAAAGAAAGTCATTGAACTGGATGCTTCGATGCTTTCCTTCTAATGTAAGTTTACTTTTTCCAATGCAAAATTGATCCTTAAGAAAAATTTCTGGTTATGCTTCTCGCCTGTTAGCCCAGGACTATTCATTACTGTATTGATTTACTATCTAAATTGTTGTGCTAGTGGAAGGTATTTTCCAAAGTCTATTAAACAAGGAGGTGCGGGGAGTGTGTCCCTTACCTCTCCTTACCCGTTGTTCTGCTGCATGGATGCCCAAATCTCTGGCTGCTTCGGTTGGTCATTTGTTATTCTGGCAGGTCCTTCATATGCAATTTATTCAGCTTTCCACCATTTTGGCTCCCAAAATGACTTTGTCCTTTGTGTGCAGCTGTGAAGACCTGCAGGAACCTGAGGCTGTGTTTGTTTATTCCCTTTGAGATGCCTGAGGCATTAGCGGGTTTAAGGTTTTTAATTATTTTCTCAATCTATGTCAGATGGGACTGAYATGTTTTTACTTTGTGTGTGAGACTCTAGAATGTGAAGCATCCACTAAGGAGGAAGTGGGAGCACTGCAATAGAATCGGTCCTGGACTAACTCAAATGTTCTTAAGTGCTGTGGACCTCTAATCTCAAGGCAGGTGCACTGATTTTAATGTAACTTTAAAAGTCATGTTTTACCTGTGGTGTTTTTGCATATATAACTTGCTAATTGTGCGGACTTAACTGGACACAGCATTTAGCACTGAAACAACTGAGCAACCGAGGAAAAAGAAATAGTTTTGAAGAAGGGTATAGACAGCTACAGGAATCAAATGACTACTGGAGCATGAGTGGGGATGTCCCCCGAAATGTAGAAGTCATAGACACATAGTGAAAGCCCAGCAAAAATCCTGACAAGAAGATGCTTCTATTTCCATTAGTCATGTTTAATTGTAATTCATTAAGTAAATTGAGTAAATCTCTGAAAATTAGAGAATAAACTTCTAGTGCTTCATGGTAAACGTTTCTACCTGGAAAGATTTTTGCAGGAAGCACAGCTAAAGCAACAGGAGCATGAAAATATATGGGAACTTTCATTTTTATTTATAGAATGCTTATACCTAAGATGATTTTTTGTAGGCTAAATGATATTTCTATTTTTTTTCTTCCTCTTAATATSAGGCAGTGCTGACAATCAATTCCACAGGAAAATATTGGAGGTCTTGAAGAGGAATATCAATATGTAAAAGTTAACAGAGTCAGAAAGAAGATTGCTTCTGGGCTTGTGATTGTTTCATTGTTGTAATGGTCATTTACAGCATATTCGTAGCTGTGAATTCTTGTTTTGTTTGAGAGGTACAAGGATCTGATTTGTTAAAACGTTTGTATTGCACTTAAGGCTGTGGAGGCTACTAAAGATCAGTTTTCTGAAGTCTTGTAGTATTCAACTCTGGAAGCCAGTTTTAGGCTGTATTGAACCACATTTTCATGCAGATTAAAGATGCAAGGGAACGATTAAGTGTATCGCTTTCCCTTCTGCTTGCACAGCAATGCAATAGTTCATTGAGGAGAAGCGAATGGAGGATGTCATTTGTGTAGTGTCCCCTTTGTGTTTCTCAGGCCTTCCRGAATCTGTTCTATGAGTTAAGAAGTTTGGCTCTGTTTGGGAGAGCACAACCTCAGGGAGCGATTCTTTTCAAATTCACCAGGTTTTTCAAGACACAGAAAAACTCACTCTTAATTAACAATATCATGCTGGGAAATTCCTTGCTAGATATGCTGACCCATGCTGAAGGTGGGGATAATGTCATACGACATATTGGTCTGTCCAGAGAGAAATAAGCAAAGTTCTAACTTTGGGTTGAAAATAGTATTTCAGCTCAAAAAAGGAAATAATTTCAGATATCTTGGCAATTGTGGGTTTTGTTGCCCTTATAAATGAACAGTGTCCCAGGTGACCTTGTAGAGCTGTCGTCAAAGGGCAAGTTAAGCTTACATGACAAAGATGTCCTTGAAAGGCTTTAACCTTTCAAAGCAAAAGAACGTTCTYGTTTCAGTAACGAAGTCTGAGAGGGATCGATCACATAAGACTTTGTGCTCTCAGGAAATGCAGTTGTCTCCAACATTCTTCCTCTTTCAAGTGTTGGGGATAAGCGGTAATAGAGTGAATTACCAGCTTCTAATTCTTGTGACAAAGTCTGTACCTCAAAACAATTTAATTCTCATGTACGTTTTCAGGAGGTGTTGCATCATCCTTTTGTTGTGCTAATGAAGTGGTGCTGAGCAGTGATTGTAAACAATGTTCTTGTCTTCACGCCAGCACAGTGTTAAATGCATCATTGAATCCTTGGCATTTTTTATGTAGGTACAGTATAATAGGATGGATGTTTGTGTCTAGAAATCTAAATAGGAAGAATAATTAGAAGAAGGCAGAAAAAATAAAAGGAGGTAAAAATGACAGCAAGCTTGCAAGGGAGCTACAAGYTTTTGTCCTGTGGGTTGCAGAGGAGTCAATGTTAGTCTCCTGGAAGTTGGCTATATTTTTTGRTAGAAACTACACAGAATTGGTGACTATACTTGTACTTGAATTGTATTGGATAAATACATTCAAGTACATATGGAGAGATCACAGAATATTCGAGGTTGGAAGGGACCAACTGGAAGGGAGCCATTATTGGGTATCAACCAATTGATATCCAATACTTCAATAGAAGTGACCTAATAGGTCATACTGTTTAATCTAAGCGAAAACACCCCTGCTGAAAATCCAGCAGCTACCCCTAAATTGGGTGGATACAGCGTTAGCAAACTAGTAGTGTAACTATTCTTTCGTGAGATTAAAAGCAGAAGGCAAGAGGCAAGGCCAGAAGGATGCTCCAAATGGCTAGTAGAATTTATAACTTGCTCCCTCTGCTTTCTGTGTTGCTAATTTGTTTTAAGATGTTTTCCTGAGCCTGTCATCTAGATTTAGCATGCAATTTGCCTTTCAGACCAAGAGGAATTTTCCGCTGCTGCCAGAGCAGTGGGAGAGCAGATGGCTGGAAGTTGGGAAGGCAGCTCCAGAGTGCAGCAGTGAGCAGCACGCGACAGCATCCCCAGAGCCAGGAGACTGCCTGYGAGGGGAAGGCATGCTTGGTTGCTGGTTCACCAGTGCTTAARTAATAGCTGGAATTGCTTTGGAGAGCAGCAATGGTATTAAGACAAAGGTAAGCATAGCTGCTTAGTGTTAATCTCAAAATCTCATTCTGGAARAAATCGTCACTGGTAATGCTGAGAGAATCATGTTAGAGCTCAATAAACAAGCTCAAAAATGAAGTGCTCTTCTGAAAGTACCTCCTTGTCTTTGTGGATGGAAAGATCTTCATTTAGGTTTCACCCAAATGATGCTTAAACCGAACTACATGAAGCTACTTTACTGTTATTCTGAGTTAAYGCTCACATTCCTTGTGTGCCCAGAGTATTGCAGCAAGTGACTAGAGTTTTAGGAAGTTCTTCAGAGCTGACAGGCAGGGATTTATTGGCAAGTAGCTTTTATAGCCCCTCAATGTCTTCTATATTTTTCCTGCAGCAACTGACAGGACACTTTGGCAGTGTTGCATCCTCCTGCTTCTCATCCATGCCCAGGACATACTTCCTCCCCTCAAGGCTAAGCTGCCTATGTGTCAGTTCAGGTGCCAAAGGAAAAAAAGTGAATTTGGGAAGAAAGTGAAAGTGGGCAAAATATTTGCATTGGGTAGAAGAAAAACTTTGAGGGATTTTTCTTTGCAGTTAGGTAAAATGCTGCTTCCTTCTTCCCCAGAATTTAATTTGGAGACAAGCTGAATGAAATCATTCTATTCTACTTWGGGGTTACTGAAGAATTTTGACCTTCCTTTTTGTGTCTTTTATATTGATTCAAATAAAACCTAAAAATGCTTTAAATATGAGGATTGTGTAATAAAGTATTTCTAACAGTGGAGATGGAGATCCTTCCTTTTAGAAGCAGACATGATGTGTTTCAGCACTCTTGCTTTTAGTTTCCCTTGTTAGCTGAGACTTTTTTTCCTGATTTAAACCTGTATTCACAAATAACTACTCTGYTCTGTCCAAATTGACTATTTCAAAGCAGAACTTGTGCTACACGGTTTATGCAGCTTGGAAGCAACTATGTAAGGTGGGAAGAAAACTGTCCTTAGGAGGCTTAAGTGATGCTCTAATGCTGAATGCAACTGATTCAGCAGGTAATTGCTGAAGATAAGTGTGTATCCAAGAAGCAAGCTAGTCAAAGTCTGCTGTAGACCTAGATTCATGTTACTAAACAAATGGGAGGTGGAGACGGCTTGAATCTTGTTGTGGGTAAACTACAAATGTGCTAAAGGGAAACTCGAATAATGCAATTGCTCGTGAGGAGCTTTGGCCTCTAAATGCAGGTCTGAATACACAGGTTGCAATTCCAAAGGTAGTGCTAAATGCTTATTGTGGCAGGATCTATGCAGAGGGTTTTCATGTTGTCTCCAGGTAGTTGCAGAGAGATGATTATCTGACTTTGTGTCTAGCAATGATGCTTCATGATAAATATTTGCATCTCATTAGTTTCAGGTAGATGGATGTGTACAGTAGAATTAACAGGAAGATGCACCTTTTTCCACGAGACTGCTGCTCTGAAATCTCTGCTGGTTACATCTTCTGGTTCCTCAGAATAAAATAGCAACTGTGGCTCCTGTCCCTGAGCATGAACTTCATTGCAAGAATGACCGATTGACTGGCAGACYCTTCCCTCCTGTCTTAACAACAGCAGGCGATTGCAGTGAGTGCTTCCTTTGCAGTCCTCTGCAAGACAGCTTAAATAGGTAAGGAAAATTAAACAATATTCATATTTTTTCCTCAGTGATTCTTTTAAGTGATTGTATTCAGTGCGTTTACCTGGAAAGATGACCACATATTCAGACYACTATAAGAAACACTTGAGATAGAGATTACTATAGCATCTCCTGTGTTCTGCCCCACCTTTCTTGGCTTGGATGAACTCTGTTAAAGTGACAATTTAGTGCTGTATATCCTTCCTCTTTCCTTCATGAGGCATTTCACCTTAAGCACTGCAGAAATATTAACTGAGAGAAGAGATTCATAGTCTATTAATTTCTTCCTCCGTGGTAGGCTGCCATCACTAATGAGTAGCACAAGCAGATCATGCAGAGCTAGCTGTAGTTACCAGCACTTTCTGTGATTAAAAACTAGTGTCAGATGCTTTCAAGAGCTGATAACTTTGATAACTTTCAAGTCTTTAGGAAATTAGCCACACAGAATTAAAGAGTTGTGATTTTTTTTAACTCTACCATATATTTCAGTCTGGGCAATATAAATTTTGAAGGCTATATAGGGATTAAAACTGGACATGTCTTAGTTCAGACWGTCAAAACTAGGAATGCAAGATCTTAGTATTCTTCAATATTCTATATTCTCATCTTGGTCTATCTTTGTACCAACAGCTGCCTTGTCATCCATCCTAAATGCATATTTTTGCATGAATCTTGTATGTGTACATGCACTTCCATTACCTGAGCTTCTTGCTTTTGTTCCACTAAGGAATGGGAAACACAAGTAAGTTACAYTTTTCACGTCTGCTACCATGGGTAGCAAGATTCTTCTTGATAGGTATGAAAGCTCTGCCTCACTTCTGCGTATTGAATTCAATGTGAAGTCGTGGTATGAAGTTAGATACAATCCCACCTTCCTTTCTGGATGCAAGGTGAGTTCATCTCAGGCCACCCTTATTCCACAGTCTGCAGAGCACTGGGGCTATCCTAAAAGGTTTTAATGTTTTACAGGGTTTCCTAGTAATCCTTTCTCTTCTTTCTTGATAATGCTACAACATTTTCTCTATTTTTTTTTCTTTATTCAGCAACAACGTGCAGAGCTGCAAGATCTGGCCTTTAGGGTGCTACTGAAGGCTCTAGCTATGTAGCTCAGTAATGAAGCTTTATGTTGTATAATGACCTGTACTTTTGAAAGAAAAAACACTCAATTCAGCTATAATAATTCAGAGGAAACATTTTTTTGTTTCTTTTATAATAAATGAAACTGTTCCCTTTGTATTCACATTTTTGCTCTTAAAACAAGAATAATAACTTCAGCAGCAACAAAGCATGTCACTTTACTGTGTTCTAAGGGGAATAAAAAGTTGTGAGCATTAAATGAAAGCTGTTTGGGCCAATCTCTCTACTGGAATAAGCTCCTAGGCTGAAAGAAAATATGAATAAATTATGACTTGAATTACAACTTTCTTTTAGGCTATAACATGATTAAAAAAAAAAAAGCCCAGTCTTCTCAAACCAATATTTTTTCTAATAAAAGGCAATAATTCATGTTGTGAAATAATATATTACTGTATGTAGCAGAAATCAGTTTGGCTAAGATATGGCTTCTTTACTGTAAATTTATATTTCTTTSTATTCCAATGTTGTTTAGCTATGTTGTTTAACAATTTACCCGTTTGTTAAACTTACCTGATATACCTAATTCAGCTGACGAGTTCTAAAAAAGTTCAGTTAAAGAAATGTATTATGAAAACTGCATCAGACAGCTTTATATATCCCTCGTCTGGGATTTAGCCATSTAAGTACAGTAAGCCTCATACTGTTGTTTGCCTATATATAAAAAAAATTAAACTCACCTTATACAGTTAGAGGAGGCACATGGTCAGGTTCATTTTAAATGTGTTTTAAGCAAATTCATTTTTAAAATTTTCCTTGCACCCATAAAATTAATGGGAGTTAACATGTAGTAAACCAAACAGATGAACACCTTAATATTCTATGTTAGTTGTTCTGGACCTATACTGAGAGCAAAATAGCTATGTTTCTTCAGCGTGCAGAGAAGTGTAAATATAATCTAATAATAAGATCTGCTCTTCAGATACCATAAAACAGAAGCGAAAAAAGCCAGGTCTATGTAGAAAGTCCTCTGTGAAGGAAAGTGATGGTTTAACAGTATATTATTCATGCAACATTTACATTTATATTCATATTTGAAAGGCTTTCTCTAGCCTTTAAAAATAGGGATAAATAGGTTATTCATATTAGCAAATAATATCTAGGTATAGCAAAGGATAAGGCAGTAGAGCTGACGTATGTGATGATCAGATGGAGATCAGCCTGCTATGTCTTCAAGCAGGAATCCAGGGGGAATGARAGAAACCATCTGCATCCAAACCATTTTAATGTGACTCTGCACACCATAAATTTACTCCAAGCTTTACTTTGATCCTGTGGGCAGTTTTATTGATCAGAGAACCCAGCTCAGTTCAGGAAGTATCTGAATATCTTACATTTCTCAAAATCAGTCTGGAAACCTTCCGAGGGATACATCTGTTCCTTTAATTTGCTGCTAAGAAAAAATTTGTGCAGAAAATCAAAGCTGGAAGAAACTCTAAGCATCCTAAATCTCRATGCTGGCACAGTAGAAAATGTGCATATAAAACAACTGGAAAAACTCTAATGTTAATTTTACTCTTAAAGTGAAGCTGTAACTGCTGACAGCATGGAGGGTACCAGTCTGTTACAAAGATGGGACCTTGCTTCACACTGTGTTTATCTAAGCAAAAATTGATCACTGCATCTTGTGCTGGGTTTATGCAGGAACAGTGCTAGAGTGACCTTGTTAACTCCAGTTTGAAGAGGACGGATACTGGAACTGCTMAACACTCTTGCTATGGTCTTCCAAGCATATTAGCTCGTGTTTAGCTCTTTATTGTCTTTTCTATTCTGCTTTTATTATGAATTCAGAACTTGCTGACATGATCCTGCGCTATTACCACCCACCTCATTTTCCAGATGCACTTAATGGTGGGAGCAGCCTGGGTGGCTTGGTGCCTACCTGTGACTGATGAAGTAAGCTGTAAAGCAGCTAACTTGAGCATTAAGGCAAGGCAGGCTGTGGTGTTGACTGCAAAATTTCCCCAACAGGCAGAGGAAATAATCCAGTGAATCTGCTCCTATTTTTACTGGCCCCCTGTCAAACTGTCAGTGGAATTTGTGCTAGTTACCAGGTGAGTAGGGAGTTAATGCTAGGATTGTGACCAGAAATGTATGTGCCCTGGGATCTTACATGGTCTTTCCTTGCAAAAAATAGTTTAAGAAAAGCTACTGAAATTCTGTCTATTCTTTTTTCTTGCCTTTTCTGTGTCTCAGAGTCCTCACAATTCATTTCTTGTCCCCATTTCCTGTACAAGCTTGCTGCCACTCGCTTGTAAATCAGCCAGACTCCAACACTGATTTTCTCAGGCTCTCTTTGCAGCCTAACTTAYCAGGTGCAGCTTTAAGAGCAGTGTACTTTCCTTGAGCTGGAAATATAGGAAATAGACACTGTAGATAACTTTGGAGGTTAGTGACATAAAACCAGGATTATTGTGGATAAATCCTGGAATCTCACTGTTWATTATGTGCTCCTGACTGCCTAGTACTGAGGGAATTAAATTCTTCCCATTTGACTTGTTTCTGTAGCATTGAGTTTAAGATATTCTATACAGATATTGGTAATGGTTTAATGTTTTAATTTATTTAAAATAGCCTCAATTTTCTCTATATTTTTCTTTCCACATGAGGAAGAGGAATACCTTAAAATCAGTTGAAGCTCAAACAGATGAGGCGGTTGAGTTATAACAGTGGCTTTCTATAAGATGAACATAGCTAAATTTCCATGTACTGTTCATCCTKTTGTTAAATGACCTAGTCTATGCCTCAGGATTACAAGGGACAAAACTAGCAAAAAGTCTGGTTCAATTACCATTGCTTGCAAATCTAGTTGGATATGTAGCCAGCAGATAAAAACATAGTTTTTATTACAGTTTTTGATAATGAACTGATGATCTAGTCTGGACTTTATGCACGTTCATACTTTTCACTCTTTATACTATTTTCATTACCCAGTATTATTTGTAAACATTTACTCTTGTGGAATTTAAAGCAATCTTGCTGACAAATTACTCTATCTTTTTCCTGCAAACCAAGTTTTTGTAGTAAAATCTAACTTTTTGAAGTAGAATTCCTATTTCATTACCTAATCATGTGTGCAGTGGAAGTGAGTTGCTTAGCAAGTCCAGTGCCCTGACTGGTTACAAACCTGCAACTTCGTTTCTGAACGTTAAAGCTGATCTAGAAGTTTTCCATTGTGGTAACCTCAACCTGGTTAGTTCTGTTTGGCAGAAGAGATCCATTACACTTTGCCCTTCCATGGATATTTTGGAACTATAGTCAGATGAGTCAGGAAAAAAAAAACTTGTGTGTCTATACCAGACCGTGAGAGTGGACCAAGCATTTCTTGTCTGAGTTTAGTTCTGTACTTTCCGCAATAGCAATAACACTTACTGGAATAGTAAGGTTATTTCATCAGAAAATAACMTGCTGACTTACCGTGGAAATGAATTATGCAATATGAAATTTCTTGAGAGTGGACAGCTGAGCATTGCTCTGTTACTTAGTAACTAAACCTATGAAATTGCATTTTCCTGTGGCATAATATTTTTATGAGAATTTTAATCTGCTTTATTTTTTTCCATTTTATTTTAAGATTTATGGTTAAACGATACTTACTCTGCTCTTGGTTCTTCCTGTGCACGTACTTCCTTTGGGAGCAGTTCTTGCAGCTGTGACTGCAGCTGTTTTCTACTTTCTGCAACAAAGAGTGAGGCTGGATAAAGATGTTATTTAAATTGCTGTGTTCAGAGCACTTTTTTTATTTTCTTGACTTGAAGTGCTACTTCCATTTTCACTTTCTCACTTGAGTGAGAAGACAGCGGGTGCAAAGGTGAGAAATGGTGGAACAAGAGCTGACATCTGAAAAAAAATATTTCTTTGGCCAAGTTACTGGAGGACTTTGAAACACAAGTTCAGATTGGGAAAATAGAGATATGAGCACTAAAAAGTATTTCTGATGAGTTCTACCGATGATATGATACTGTTCTGCTACTGGGAAGTCCTGTATTTAATARGCCTTTTTCCACTAAGAATGTGCTTGGTTTATATTTAATCCCTGTCTCTGGCAGGGGAATGTCACAGAAGACAAATCAGAGCAGAGTAGGGCTTGGCTCTAAACACAACTTTATTCTTATCTTGAGGTCAGAGGTCATTGGTCCTTGAAGAACCTGGGAATGTATTTTCTTGAACAAAAGGCCATACCTGAAAAATGTATGGAGAGTGAAAAAAGTCACATAAATAAACAGTTTATAATAGTAATAAATCTGGAAACACCACACACAGCTCCATGTATTTATTCTGGTTTTATGCCAGGATGAGGAACATCATGTTCTGGACTTGAAATGTGCAATGTAAAGGTTGATGCTTTTTTTTTTCCTGGGAACAGCATAACTTACAGCTAGCCAAGGAGGACATAATATTGCTGGTTATGCAGACAACAGGTTTGGCTTTATTAGTCAGATCTGTGATATTCTGTACATTTTGTCTTTGGCACAATCCTGTTCTTTTTCTGTAATTATTCTGATCTTTGCTCCAGCTTTTGGGATATAGCTTGTCCTTGGTTTACTTTTAGTACCATGTGATATCCAAAAGATGCAAAAACTCTTCAGACTCCGTGTCATTTTTAAAGTGTCTGTTTAAATTTCYTGTTATGCCTGTAAACTGTTAATAATGTGTAACTATTGGAGAATCCTTAAAAATAATATGAATGTAACCTGCAGGCTTCCACTTCAAGAACTCTACTTTTGGAAACATCCTTTCATCTTTTGTTCCTTGTATTTCCTGTCCTTAGCTATTTACATCCAGCTCTCTATCTTCCATGAATTCATAAACTTCTCTTTCTTTGGCAAGTGAAGGTAGTCGTCATCTCTGAGAGCAGATAAAGCAGAAGGATAATGAATCACTGCTACACAAATGAATGTCCTAAGAGTCAGCTTGGATGCTTGCTTGTTCTCTGAAGCCTCTAGGAATACGCCAGAATAGAGAAAATAAGAAATCCTTCTGATTCAGCCCAAGGACTCTTGTAGAAGCCTGCAAAAAGTATTCTTTGCATGGAAGCAATACTCTGGTGCACACAGAGGCTAGAGCTGCATGTGCCAGCTACTAGAGGTTAGTATGTCTGGGTGAGGTCCAAGTGTGGATTACCTGGGTTTCAGGACTTTCAGCTCCCTTCAACAGCAGTGCCTGGACCATATGCTACTTGCTATGTGTTGATGGAATGGTTTTGCCTCCTGAAATCCTTTCTTCCGTGCCATCCTCATTTCTGCTATATCCCTTCTTGATGAAGACCACAGAAGTGCAAAGCCAAATCAGGAAAGTGATAGAAAGCTGCAATGCAGCCTAAGCGCTGGCTTTAGGACTCATGTCAAGGGCATATGAAGAATTTCCACTTGTGCTGCCTACTTAATCCTTGGGTGGATTATGATCTACTTCATGCATTCTGGAAGCAGTTATGGGCATGCCCCATCTCTTCTCATTTCAGTCCAAAATTTGTCATAAGATGGTAAGAAAAGGCACAGTTTAGTTTAATGAAACTGTTATACCCAGTTCATTTTCAGTCTCAGCCAGCCTAGTCTGGAGATGGTTCACTCTRCTCTTTCTGGATTAAAAATACAATGTGCATAAAAAAAGTTCAAAAATATTACACAGGGTAGGACAGCTTTATTTACCCAATAGTTTTTGTCTAGTCACTGTGATTAAGTTTTGTCCCAGTAGCTCCACGAAATAAGTGCTAACAAATATTACAAGGCATTCTAAAATTAAATGAAATGTTCCTTTGATTGCATTAAAGATAATGTATTTTAGAACTATTCCTTCAGGAGCTGCTTCTCACCAGTGACAGTACCGATCAATTTGCCTTGTCTTTGCCTCCAGAAGTAATCTGAGTCTCCTTGAGTCATCATTTCATCAAAGTGAATTTGCAACTGGGTGATTTGAGGAGCCTGAGTCGTCATTTTAGTGTAACGGTCCTAAGGGAAAGAAAGAAAAAGTGCTTGTGCATTGGGTAATAAATTAATCTGAATATGTGGATAATTACATAGAAGTGGGAGAAAGAAAAAGATATGCAAAAAAATGCCTTTTTGCTTTTTAAATAAAAGACCTGATAAAGAGTTGTTTAACTTTTTATTTTTTATTTTCTCCTGAGAACCAAATCATGATTTAATGCCACCTACGGATGTTTGTCTCAGAAAAAAACAGCTCCTGGATATCAAGTCCTGTGCTCCTGTTTCTTCTACAACTTGCAATTTCACTGTGGAATTTCCTCCAAACGAAGAGTCCAGCTAGATATGAAAGAATAGCTGTTTCATCCTCTGGTACAGATGCCTGACTCACCATTAGAAGCTCCCTTGAGTGGACATCAGCAGGGATGCAAGGTTTATCTTTGGGGATGGTATTGCTCTGTTTCTTTCAGTAATTTGTGGTGAGTGGTATTTACRATTATTTCTAATATAATCCTAAATATGCAGAAATTACTGCTTTTGCTTCCAACTCAAAGAAGAATGAGCTTGCATTTACACTGGTGCAACTGAAGGTGAACCCAGGTGCTCCTCACATCCCATGCTGGTGAGAGGATCAGTGCACATGAAAAATTTATTTCTCTGATGTTTTTTCTTCTATTTTCCACTCCCCCTTTCCTCTTCCTATTTTGTCTAGGCTTAGAACTTTGAGTCAACACACTTGTGTATAAAGTGAATTTATGATTTAAGTTTCCAAGAGTCACCATGATTAAACTGCTATAAGACTTGGAGAACTTTAGCTTTTGCGCTACCAGTCCCCTTCATGATGGAGGTTGAGCAGAGACAATATACTTCCTCCTTCCTCCTGAAAATTTTCCTCCATCATTTTCCCTCCATAAAATTTCCCTCAAAACTTAGAAATCTGTTGGAAATGAATAGTTCCAGATGGCTTGTCAGCATCTTGAAATTCAGATGTGCAATTTCTGAGAGTGACTTTCAGTCTTGTACTTCAAAATGCAGTTTAGTATGTATAGAAGGAAAGACAGAACAACTTCATTTATAATTAGAGTTTATGCTGTAAAAGGTCATTTAAAAAATTAAATAAAACCATAAGATATTTCTTTTCAACTGGAATTTAATGCATGTGAACTGTGCCTAAATGATAGCTCATTGATTTAGTGCCAAAACATTCATTTTACTTAATCAGCTGAGTTATTTTGCATAAGTGACGCAATATCGCAAGAGGCTAACAAAAAGAATGAGAAGTTAAGCTTTTTTTTTTCTCTTTTCATTTTGAATCCTGTCAGTTCTTATTGGCTTGGAAGGTCAACTCCTCTTCAAACCTTATAAGTCTACTTTCTCCTTGGAGGCTCTGTGCATAAAGAGCAGAGAATTCGAGGCTAAAATTATAGTGAAGGTGCAAAAAGACTTTTCTGACAACTGCAGCAATGTCTCCTAGAGATTTCTGGTCCTGCAGAAAAATTCTAAAGCTGTTATCCTGCTTTTATCTAGACAAATGTTTTTCTGCACTGCAAAMCACAAGCTTGTTTTGTCTTGGGTAATGGCCATTGCTCTTGTATTTTGAAGCCAATTGCCAAAACTAATTTAGTAAACCCTACAGATTCTTGCCCTTGAGTAATTTTCTGAAACTTATAGAAGCTACAACACTGACTTTTTCTTACTAATATAAAATACTGAAATTGCAATGAAATATTAACTAGTCATGATACTGTGGAGCTATTACAGAGAGAAATAGGGGTGTCAAGTTGTCAGACTGTCTTTGAAAGCTCTCATGAAACAGTACTGTTTAACATAAAAGGTAATTTTAACCATCAATTCCTGCAGGTTTGTTGGGAGAGAAACTTCAGAATTTTCCTGTTAACATTCTTGTACTGAAGTCCAAGAAAAATCAGCCAAAACATACAAAAGATTCACTTCTAACAGTATTGCAAAAGGCCAGATTAAAAAAAATGACCCACTGTGCTATTTATAAAGGCAGTGATTGCCCTGCAACAGGTTGTCTGATGCTGTTGCCATTTAAAGTTTTCAGTCTTTGGTAGCTGGCTTTATTGTTTTGAACAGGATTTGTTCTTTGAAATGTTTTAGTGGGGCAGGGGATATTCCCCATCTTGATATCAAGAAATACAGTTTGCTTATGAATTTTAGCTTCTAATGAGGGTTTCGGTCCATAAGACTCTGCTCTCCTTGTCAGAAGTCTTAGTTGTTGCTTTGTTCTCTAATGCTGGGGGTTGAATTTTTGCTATGTTTATGTGAAAGTCTAGGATTTTCTCTACAATCTTGTCCTCAACACTCATTACTATATTTCTATTTTCTTTTGAAATCTATTTTCCCAGAATAAAAATTTATTAACTTTGAACTATGAATTTTTTTTACTTACGATACCAAAATTCTTTATTGCAAATTTTAGAAGGAATATAGCTCTYGTGCAAAGCCAGTTAAAGCTTTAAAATCCAAGAATCTCTGCCAAAAGTATCCAGAGAAGCTATAGAGACTATTTCTCCAAGTKGGCTACTTTCAATCACAGTTTCCTGGGCTTTCTCAGAAATTAGGTTATCTGAAACAATTAGAGCAATGATTCATCTCAGGAATCTTTTTTTTCCTTATTAAAAAGTAAATAATGGTACCTTTTTCCAGCAAAAAAGTAATTATTGAAAATTTGTATGTCAAAGAGCAATTTCCTGAATAATGGGATGAAATTTCTGAAAAAGTGTGCTTCAGTGGTTTTAAATATCACRTCTGTGCAGAGTCAAGAGCTTTGTTTCAGCAGATCTACATTTTCTTACTTAAACATTTATTTTTCCCCAAATTTAATGATATATTTGCATACAGCCAAAGTATAAGATTTGGCTTAAACAAGAGTAAATATTTTTTTTCCACTGTATTTTCTGCTTTTATAGAGCCTTTATTGATTTGAATGTTATTTTATGGTTACATGAGTAGCTGTAGGCTGTTCCTTTTATTAGCTTTCTTCACAGAGAATATTTTTACAGCTTAAATCCAAACCTTTCTGAAGAAATCGCAGGTAGAGTTTTCATCATATCAGTATGAATGTGCCCTGCTCATCWGAATAATATATAGCCAAAAGAACTCTAATGTACTCTGTGGACACAGTTTGAAACAGGTTATCGTGGTTTTTTTATATGGGAGATATTTCACAAATTATATAATCTAAAAGATCATTTTAATAGCTTTTGGCTCTTTTTATACCTAAGTAAAAAGTAAAAAATATGGCTCTGCAGATATCAGTGACCCTTCTTTGATATATTAGTTACACTAAGATCAGTGTGTTTTCACAGAAAAAAAATAATTTTTGAAAGTAAATTGCAGTATGCTTATATGCTTGGTTTTAGATGATTTGGAAGACCTTTCTCCACATTATATAATTTATCTGTGTGTTCCTTCACAAAATGAGCCTTAAGTTATCATCTCCAGATGTGATTTAGCGGGTCATTATGGAATACATTTTTTTCCTGTTAAACTTTTTCTGATTTCTTAAGACCCTTTCAAAGCCTAATATTGAATGGCTAATGACACAAAACCATATCCATATGTTTTAGTAGTCTAGGCATTTGTGATCTGATCTCAAATCACAAATATAGCATACCTGTAACTAAGCCTTTTTTCCTCCTGTAATGTTCCTTCTTTATTTCAGTAAATGGATATATGATTCAGTTCAGGAAAGGCAGTATGATGACTGATTCTCTAATGCATAAATGACAGTCCAGTAAGAGAGCACATTAGGTGTCCGTGTAATGTCTTGAGTCACTTTATGATGCAGGAATTATTCCCAAAGTAGTAGTGATTCTCCCGATTTGTATATTCATTAAGGACTTATATACACATTTACRTAAACTAGTGTTCTTAAGAGGCTAATATATACATTTTACATATGTAATTACTATGCTAGTTGCAAGTTTGAATAGTCTTTTTCCTACTAGAAATTCTCAAAGGAATTGTAAAAAATGAAGTAAGTGCATATTTTTGCTAATACTTAAGCTATTCCRGAGTCTTTGGGGAAAACCTTAGGACAGGAGTTTACTTTCTTTCAAGCTACGTTCTCTGCCTCTTTAGCTTTAGTCYCCTGCCAAAGGTCATGTAATCTGAAGAGAAAAAAGAAAAAAAGCCTCCTGTATTCAAGTTAACTAAAATATAAATAAATATATAAAGCAGCATTTTTTAGAGGAGAGGAAAAAAAAAAACCTGATCACCCCAAATACTGACATTGATATAATGAGATATCAACAGCATCCTGCTGGAGGGGAAAATAAAAAAGTATTGAGGAAAAAATATTGCAAGCTGGTCTGGTATTAGATGAAAATTATTTCAAAGCACAAAGGGGCTCTCWCCAGCAATAATGCAAGTTGAATGGTACATAAGAATAAAATTGAAGATGCAAAATAAAGCCTTTAACAACTCTTTACAGCTCCATTTTGAATTTACAGATACTTTTTGAGATGAGAAGTTAAGTAATATTAAGACTGTGTCTTGACAGCTACCAAGGATTGGAAATCTAAAGCTTGAAGTTCTTATAAATCTTTCTATTAAGCTCTTTGACAAGTTCCAGAAATTYAAGCAATTGGATTTGCAGTTATTTATGTGCTACCTGACAGCAGCGAATGAAAGTGTCCTACTTTTTCAGACATATATAAAAATGTAAATTGTTTTGAGACATCTCTAATTTACACTTTAGATTTACTGATGTGTATTTCACTCTTGTACATTTTTGCTAAATGAGCATTTTATGGCCTGGAGGTATCGCACATTATTTGGTACATCCAGATATGTTTTCTGGAGGCAGCTCTACCTAATTATTCATGCTTTATGACATTGTTCAAGACAATACCCAAGAGCCAAAGGAGAAGGAAAAATTGCACCTTGCAGACACGTGAGAGTAGCTCGTGTTTCTGGAGGTTGCTCATGCTATGAGATATTTAAACAAATGGCAAGCTTCAAGCACCYGAGTAATCCTGTTAAATCCTAATGCCTTGATAAATACTTCATAAAAGCTTTCCACTGAGGTAGGAGAAGTTGAGGTTTTTAAAATGAAGTGTGAAGTTTTCTTTGTGCATGTACTGTAGCTTCTTAGTTGTGGAGTATAATACAGATGGTATTTTTGATTATGAGTTATTGTCTTGTGGCAAAGATTGAATCTCGCACCCAAATACTTGGCAGGGCAGGCAAGATGAAAAAGCAAAGACTAGAGAGGAATTCAAGTAWTTGCTCAATGTGGTTAAATATTGGAACGTGGCACTGGAATTGAAGTAACAAAGGGATATACTGAATGCTTATTCCTTTGGAAATGAGCCTTAGGATGGGCTTAGCCTTTATAGCTCACAGCATCTCTCATTTCCTTTTCCTCTTTCACACAGGGCAGGGTTTTACCTTTGGTGTTTCAGAACAAGGACTGCAGAGACTCTAAAAATTGCAATTTCAGATCATGAAATTATAATGTTAGTTAAGATAGAGTAGGATGGGTCAGAGTATGGAGGTCTAACCAGTTCCAATGTGTCATTTCTGGGGTTTGTGTGTATTAGTGTGGCTTTGCTACATCTCTTTCTAATTTCCACATTTCTTTGACCACTTAGGGACAGACATATGAGTACTTGGTRAAAAAGTACTTGGTAACTTGGTGACATAAGTACTTGGTGAGAAAAGCTCCCTTTGAAATTGTACAACATAAGAAAGAAAGATGGGGAAAAAAAAGAAACTTTCTCTTCAAGATTTACAATTAAGCTTATTTGGTGAATTTAAATGTATGTTTTTCATTAAGTATAATCTTTGGATTTCAAGTTTATTTTTGAGTTATAATATACTTGTATCATTAAAAAAAACTTGAAAAACTTCTTAGGAGGTCCAAGTTTTAAATCTGCTGCAATGATTTCTTTTTGCATATGAATTAAAWTGAATTTGTGATTATTTTTTCCATAGCTTCTCTAGTTGTTAGAGCACAGAATCTCTTCACTATAACTAGAGTATTGTGGACAGCAGTGACAAAAATGTGGTACAAGGTTCTCACCCCTTTTTTGTAAGGGAAATGAGAATAGGAAATATGGTATTAAAAATTGAGGATCAAAACTCATGGGAGTAATTCTATTGTTGATGCAATTATACTTATGGAATTAATCTGAACATGTAAAAATCTCCTAGTTTATTGACAATATTATTGTATTTATGTAGTGCTAATTTGTTATGACTTGAATGTCTAAATCTAATTATGATGCAGAACAATCCATTTGCCTTTATTAATGGCAGTAAYTTGTATATGAAATGCCTAAATTTGCTCCTATTGAAACTTGAGACCCATTTCTCCTTGATTTTAATGCCGGAAGGAAAAAGCCTTTGCAATATTATGCATCTGGGCAGCTCAGTGTTTTTTCTGGGAATCTTTTTATTTTTTGTACAATGAAGGTAAAATGTGGGACAGAGCTTGGATACTTATTCAGGCTTAAATGAAAAAAAAAAAAAGTGAAGAAATACCTATTTAGTAACAATATTGCTTTCAAACAATTGGAAGTCACAAAAAAAAAAAAGAATAAAATCAAAATAAATGAAGTTGCTATAAAAATTATATGTATGATTGTGTAATATAGTATTGCAAGCAGCAGTCAGTATCGAAGTTGTTTTGYAAAGAAGCTCTGTGGGGAAATAAATGTATATTAAAATGAGATGAGGAGAAGTTGACTAAATAGAAAGCATTGTTTATCTTATACCATTTATAGGCTTTAAGAAGGGAARAGTGTCCTAGAGCCTGTGCCCTCTCCTCACTTCCATGTGTGTACTGCATCTCGAGAGTAGTAAAACCAAGGTGTCAGCTCACCTGGAGCGGAATGGGACAAGCCCTCTCTGGGGAAAACCTTTGTAGCTGTGTGTTTTGTTTTAGTTTTGTTTTGTTTGGATTCTTTCCTCCAGGAAATGTGAAGCTTATGAACAACTCTCTTCCGATTTACCAGTGTTTACCAGATTTTTGAGTAAAGCACAAAAAGCCAAATCTGGCTCACAAACACAGGCTGAGCAAGCCTTAAATAATGTCCCAGGATGTGCATGTGGCACTGACCACAGGATAAGGTCTCTATGTGTGCCACCTGATGTTACAAGAACCAATCTAGAAGCTGCTTTGTTCACTTGTTAAACTTGGATAAATGCATTAATCTTAGCTCTTTTATGTGTTATCTTTGCCTGCAGGGTGTACTTCCAAGGAAATACATGTTTTAGTGTCAGACTTCTCCATCAGTGGTGAGGCTGTAGAGATTGCAAAAGTGCCTTGACTGTTTCAAGAGCTCAGGAGATGCATTTCAGACCTTAAAGGCTTTTCCATAGTTGAACAGAAAGTTTAGGGAATAAGCAATATAGTGGCAAACCTTGATCAAAGTCTTTCCCGCAGTCAATATAATTTCTCCCATAACAGACCAAAAAGAGTCTCACCACCTTGCTTGCTTGCTGATTGAATTTAAATGGGAGGAAAAAAATTGCTTTATGGCATTGTGGAATTATAACTACTTGATGTATTCTCTCACTCAAATATTACATATTCTCTGGTCTTGCAATTAATCTTGTAACAGTGCAAACAATAACATAGGATTAATCAACCACGGTGACAAAAAGATCTTGATGAAAAGATGAACCCATATAAAATTAATTTTTTGAGTGACAGCTTGAAGCTTAAAGAAACGGAAAACATGGTACAAATTGTACCTAGCTTCAAGAAAGGGATTTTAATGAGAAATGCAATAGCACCGCAATACTAATCAGTTATAAAAACACAATACCAGTGGGAGAAAGTCCTCTTCTCCTCTGTTCCTCCTCTTCTCCTTCTCTTGCCTGATACACTAGAGAGAAATAACACACTGGACACCTATAGAGTCCAAGCTGTACTGCATTAATCAGAGCCAGCTGCAGACCTGAAGAACCAGTGCATGGGGGAGTTATTGAGTGGATTTGTGCTCATGTGCAGATGACTGAGACCAAAGGCTGCATAATTACTGAAAAAAGGAAGTGATTGAACTTCCTATGCATGTTCTATTCCTTACTAGATAAAATGTAAATAGAAAGTGTCCTGTGAGCTTTCATATGTCACCCACTCTGACAAGAGAGTCAAGTGAGTAGATAAACGTTAGTCTCCTCATTCTGGCTTCGATCTGCAGCTGCAGACGTGTTTGGGGATGCTAGCTGTACAGAGTTTTTGTAGTTCTTTTTGCTTAGCTTAGAAGTTTTCTGTGCTCTTCATTTCCTTGAATCTTCAAAGAACTTCAGATAACTTTTTCTAGAAATGAGACTGCATATTCAGCAATATTGGTGGGGTGTCTGGCACAACCCTGGACACAGGGAGCAGCTGCATTGCTCCTTCCCCTTGTGATGGGTAAAGGGAAATGAACCCTCCCCGATGCAGCTGAATTTCTTCTCAAATGACAGAAGGTGTGGATTAATCCAGGCTGTTGCTCATATCCTGCTCAACTAATGCTTGACTRTCCTTACCTCTGTTAGCATTCCCCTCAGTAATCAAAATTACTGTGCTGATGTTATATCAGTGAATGTTGTCCTTTATTTTTTACAAGAGCTTGGCTGATTTCTGCAAGCATGCAATTTTCTTTAAGGTAAATTTCTACTTTTTTATTTGTGAGGTTAAAATGAGTAATCAGTTTTCCTAAGTTTGCTATAGTTTTTGCTTGAATGAATACTTGGAAACAGTACTGTGAAGCGGAATGACTATAAAATTCCGCAGAAAGAGTGAATTACTTTACCATGATAAAATAAAATATAATTGACTGGCTTAAAGATTGGCTTGCCATGCTTCCTCAGATAGATATGAGTGATTAATGAAGTTGTATTTTCTTATGATTCTACTGATATGGCAAAAAAAAGGACTGAAAATGGACCATTGCACAGAGGTGAAGATGAAAGGCTCAGATATGCATGAAAGACATAATAGCAGTGAATATCCTGAAACTTAGTGTCTTTGCTTTTATTTTCATGTCCTATAGACTCCAAAAAGCAGCACATCATTTAGTAGATAAAAAAAAAAGCAACTTGTACTGAATGATAGAGCTGACTGTCGTCTAACAATATATCTAGGCCAGAGAGGCTGTGCTGATTTCAAAAGAGGTACCTCTTGGGAATCGGGTGCAGGGATGTAATCAGCTCCAGGCATCTGCAGTTTACTACTTCCATTTCTCAACCTGGAGTTGCTCTTGCTGCTTTCTTGAAGCCTTTTTTTGAGTGATGTTTCACATATACAGCTGTGAGCAGAATCTGTCACCTACATGCCTAAGATGAGTCATTGCAAACTCATCTCTAAATGTCCATATCATCATCAGGCTATGTTCAGGTACTGATTTTTAAATCCAGAATGTTGGAAAAGGAGAGATGGGTAGTCAATGCCTTCTTGCTCTCAGACATTGCTTTTTGATTTAATACCTACCTAATGTATCAAATAAAGAAACACACTATGGCTGTGGAGGGCAGGTTTTCTTCAATTTCTTTAATTTCAGAAAGTTAAGAGAAATACAAAGCAATGTGTTGCAACCAAACAGAGACTATTACTCTAGTTAATGATGGGAAAAAGAGAGTTATTGTCTCTTGTCTTTCAAACAATATTCCAGTCTCTACATTGTAAATATATTATTATTTTCTATGCTAGCTTTTATATAGTATGAGACAGATTCTAAATTCTAATTAAGTCTTAATGACTTAACAAATTTTACAAGATGGTTTTTCTTGAGTTTCAGTATGTTAGACCAAGGACTAGAAGAACACTACCTCAGTCAAACATTTGGCAGTTTGTTTATATTCCACAAGAATTAACATGCTCTTTTCCTATTTATTTCACTATTTAATCTTTATGTCCATYGTAAAGATTCTCCTTTTGAGTTGTACTGCTCAAATGTGACAGTAGCATAAGGAAAGCTTTTTATTAAGACACAGGAAACCTCTTTAATTGATTATAATTGCAGAAAAAATCACTCAAATGTATGCACTTCTTCATAATCAAGACTACCTCCAGAATCTCTCACCACAAATAATCTGGTTTGTAAGATGCAGTAACTATTCTTTTTCCCTCACATCCTCCAGGTTTAAGAGCCATACAGTGACATTTGCAGCCAAGATCATTATGCTGTGCACTAAGCTAATTTGAGAGGATGCTCAAATTTTAAGTGAGTGTTATCTGCTGTGGACCATATTATTTCAGCAAATTTGCACAAAGGAGTAACCCTGGGGGTACCAGAATGGAGTGAACTATCTGAAATGGTCAACCTTGGTCGACTGAAAATGGCTGTGGTGGTATTAGGAGCCTTTAAGGTTTCAATTAAACTGTCTAGTTCCTCTAGAGAAATTAAAAATACTCTAGTTTTGTTGATTATTTCTGAAAATAACTTTAAGAACTATACTTTAGGTTTACTTTGACTCTCCTGTATTTTCAGCCCTTTCAATTATTTATGGTAGCCAAGCAGAAGAGAGTAGTGGTGTATAAACTCACAGTTTCAGACAGCCAATGTGAATGCCTTCTGTTTTGAAAATCTGGAAGAATACCAACCAGCTCTGGAATGGCTATTTTCTTCTATAGATTCATCACATCCAGGACTAACTTTGAAATCAAATAAATGGAATAAAAAATTATCGGAACAAGATGACCAACACAGCTTGGAGAGGGAAAAGGTGAGTCAAAGCTAAGTCTATCAGTAATCCACAGCACCTCTAGATGAAGGCAGCTGTGGTCTCCCTCATGCTCCATTAGTATCAGCTGTTTGAAAGGAAGGAGTGAGAGTAGTCCTGGGATACCCCAGAAAAGCTTGAAAAACAGCTGCTCTTCTGGTCCCTTGTTGCCTTGGCATATGGACTCCCATGAGTCTGGTCCTTCCTATTCTACTTGGCATAATTCTGAGACCTCAAGGGGCTCCCTTACCCCTGATATGCTGCTGAATCCCAGCTGTATATGTCTTCYACAGCAGCTGTGCTCTTCAGGTGTCCCCAGGAGTTAAACAGAAGTATATATGGAGCAGCAGTCAGCTACACACATCTCTGGAGAACAYGATGTTGATGGAAAGAGAACAGTGCTTCAGGAGCCTGTCCTRGTACTGACTTCAACTCATTGTTCAGCTAGTATCATCAGGACAGAATTGTCATAGATGTACTTTGAAACTGCTCTGCCAAAAGGGAGATCTGTGAATGAAAGTCTAAACTTGTATCACCTCTAGCAAGAGGCTRCTGGAGGTCTTCAACCTAACAGGTAGCTATGGACTGACAGGAAAATGGTTGAGCTGCTGTTCTGCTTTCCAGTTTCCCCAGAACTCAAAGGGATAGACTACAGATAGAACTTCAACAAAAATATAAGGTAACCTTATMTCCTAAAGTGAAGATATTCCTTAGCAAGCTTTCTTGTGAAATGTGTTGTGATATTGGGCAATGACTTATTTATTAGTAAAAAGCAAAAAGTAGTTAAGTGGCTCCCCAGGCAGCATGTTGTAAGCCCTTTATTTTGTGTGTAATTGCAAATGCMATTGTAAATATGAAAGTGCTGCTGCACTGTACCCAAACTCTTCTCGAAGTGACATTTCCCAAGTCCCCTATCCAGCCTATTTTCACTAATGCCTCCTGATCAAATCTCATTTCTTTGGTTTATTTTTCACCTCTTTCTTGTCTGTTTTACTTAGTACTTCTCTACAACTCCCTACCCTAGTCTGGCAAGACATTGCAATGTCTCTTGCACTTAAGGCTCCTTTTTACTATATCCTTATTCTTGTCTGGTATCCTCTGCATTTAGGCTAGGGGGACAATGTATCTGAGAAACTTTTCTCTCCTTATAATAAACTGGTTCTTTAGTGTCACTTTTGCTCATCATTAGACTATTGTTATCTTTATTTTTCTTCTCCTGTCCCTCTGTTTTTTTCAGGTAGCAGCTGAACGTGACTATGTAGCCGGTACTATTGCTGATTTTCCTAAGCTTTCAATTTGCAACAATAATAGAATGCATAAAGCCTTGCTGCCCTTTCTTTTGTCTTTATGTACAACACATTTTATGTGTCTTGTTCTTATGTTTTTTTTATATGGAACATCCCTCTGGAAAATGAGGGGTAGAGTAAGAAGTTAGGTGTTGCTGGATTGTGGAAGACTGATTGTGTGCATCATCTCTGCCCAGGCAAAGAAGCAAAACAGCTTTTAGGAGGAGAAGTTGAGTAGTGGCAGAAYGATAATTAATGAGGTTCATTCAAATGCCTTGCTCCTGTGTAGTTAAGAGCTTTTTCTGGCTGGCCTTTCTTATATCTATGTTGTTATTGCTACTGATATGATGACTTATATGAATAAGGACTAAATGTTCAATTCCTAATACCTTTTCAGGAGTGTTTTTTAGTGCTTAGAATTCTCTTGAAAAACCYACTGAAGGTCTGTTGTGTCCAGCTATCAACTTACATGTTGCTGACTGCATATTTAATGCCAGTGGTGGCTTTGAAGGGCTGGATTATGCAGTTGGATTATTGCATCTTCTTTGTGCCGTGTGTTCGTAGTTGGTGAAATGTGCTGCAGAATAATAAAACAAAAGCCGACATATGTTCTTTCCTATAAGGCAAAGAATTCAGTTGTGCATCATTTTTCTGCTTCTTTGTTAAGTGTTTGTAAGTGCTGATATTTCACATTTATTATGTGTTCTGCTCTGTGTTTTGTTTTATTGTCTTTTTTTTGATCCTCTAGCTTCTCCTTTTTTACATAAAAGGAACTAAACTTGGTCATATTTAACAGTATTGGAAGAAAGAGAAAGGAAAAAAAAGAACATCATGCAATCCATGCAGCTCACACTCCTACAATCAGGAACATCAGCACTACAAACAAGCTAAGGATGCGTGAAGTATAAAGTCACATATATATATGTATATATTATATATGTATGTGTAAATATATATAGAGAGAGGACATTATTTTACRTGGAATGACCTATATTCCTGCTGTATCTAAGTGCCTCAGTAGTTCTGAATGAAATAGAACTGTGTTTTGTTTGTATTTCTATATCATAATAGTTTGATGGAGTCACTTTGATTTCTTATTGCTAATTTGTTTTTCATTGTTGCAAGTCCTCACCAACCAATCTGGCCATTTCTTTTGCWGGACAATTTTTTCCATGTCAATCATGTGCTGAAAGTGCCATCATCCTGTTTTAAGTAGTGGGCCTTTTATTATCAAAAATCAACTTTATCTTTGAAACAGTTATCTTTTAAATTACTGCCATGTAAAGGAAGGGAGGAGAGGCTTTATTTTCCAAATTTTTCTCCAAGAGCTTGCATTTTATGTACAAAACATCTGGAAGGAAAGGCATCATTAACACAACATGAAAGAATCCAAAGACAAAATAACCTCCTCTGGAAGCAGGGGTGACTATTTAATGAGCAATTTGCTTAATTTYTAGCCACCTTCTCCTTTCAGAAGAAAAGCAATAGAAATACATGTCAAAGAAACCAATCATGGCAAAATCTCTGTCCAAKAGTT
Source organism: Nothoprocta perdicaria (assembly GCF_003342845.1). Taxonomy (NCBI): domain Eukaryota; kingdom Metazoa; phylum Chordata; class Aves; order Tinamiformes; family Tinamidae; genus Nothoprocta; species Nothoprocta perdicaria. The sequence continues at coordinate 10,195,717 of NW_020455754.1, forward strand.
AGAGTCTGATAGAAAGAGATTGTAGTACAAAAGATTGAAAAAAAGCATCTCTTCTTTCTCTGCCTCTCTTTTGTTGTGAGCACAAAGATAAGTRCATTGCAATCAGATGATTTTAATAAACAATCCAGTTGTTTGGCCTGGAAAACGTAATTCCAGGTGCAGCCTGTAGAAGCTGTTTGAATATGAACTTGTTCCTTTCTGAATTTTCACTCAGCTGGCAGGAGTGCATTGCTAGTTGTCAAGGGACTTCTATTGCTGTTAAACTATCTTCTCTGGGGGTGCAAATAAAGAGGTGTTAGGAGAGCAATTGCAGAAAAAAACAGTTTTTTAAATTCTCTCTCCCCACAAACACTTTAAAAGTCTTCATTTTCATAACAGTGTGCTGGACCTGCTCAATTTTGGGGCAGGATTGCAGTCTGGAGTGAGTATAACTTCTGCTGTGATTTAAAAATAGAAATAATTTTAAAAAAGACAAAAAAAAAAAAACGGAAATAAACAAAAAAAGTCTTCTATTGTGTGAAATCACATTTCTAAATAGACCTGGGGAGTTGAAGCAAAAATTCTACTTATCACTTAAAACCACTCTTAATTTGAACGAGATCTCCTTAATTTGAAAATGGCAGTGATTAAGCACTCTGAAATTTGGGATGCTCTCTCAAAAATGGCCCCACTGGGGAGTCAAACTGCGATAAAGTTTTTTTGTGTGTGATTATGTTGTGCCTACAACTCTGGTTCACTGACTTAATTCTGTGCTCTGTAGCCTACACTCAATGGTGATAAGAGCACCATGTGAGTTTGCAGGGATGTGAACTCTGAGAAGGAGCAAAAATGTTGCTTCTGTGTGAAGTTCAACTTCTTTTTTAAACAAAAAAGTGTTGCTCTCCAGTTTACAGTATAACAAATGTGGGTTTGTTCAGTCCTTTGCTTTTGGAGATACACACTCTGATGTTTCCGGTGGGTAAACTCTAGGGACTGATGCACTCTGTGTTATTGGTAGAGCAATCAGAAGTAATTAAAGAGAAGGAAGTCATGAATAAAAACATAACTTGAACAAAACCTAGAATTAAAACACATACTTTATGCATTTTATCTAGCGTTCTTATCAGAATGGTAATGCTTTTTCTAGTTTGAAGTGTTAATTGTACACTACAGGAAATGAACCAAGAAGAAGCTGTATGTGCATTAAAGTATAACTTTTCAGATGATACGTGACCTACATTTCCCATCTGCTGGGATTTTTGGGTTGGCAAAGCAGCCYATAGGTTTGGTAGTCAAGAGTTCCTTGTACAAGAACATTTCTTGTCCGTAAGTTCTAGGATGTTTCCCCAACATCCTTCCTTCTATTTGTAACTTAAGCAGAAGTATTTTCCTTTCTGATGYTTTTTCTTATTCTGATTCTGTAATTCTCAATAGAGAAAATCTGTCTTTAAAGATTTATGCCCTTTCTTTAATGAGAGAAACTAAAGTCAGCATATTGACATATTGTGAGCTTAATTGCCCCTTTTGGGAAGGGGAAAAGCTGCTAAAAAGCACAGCTCTATGGGTCTCAACCATAAAAAGGCAGCACCTGCTGCAAAAAGGTTACAGTCTAAGGACATCAGAGCTTGTGGAGGTGGATATTTGCAGACTGATGGGAGAAAACAATGTAAAATATTTGACAGYATGGTAGGGAGTCATCTTTGCGCACCAATAGATCTAACCCTGTAAAGCTTCTTGAAAAGTTTAAGGTGGAAGAAAAAAAGGTTTTGGAGAAAAATAATGAACCAGTCTGGCAAATTACTGGGGAATTAGATGAGGAAGAGATATGGTAAGAAGTTACCTCTTAAATTGGGTGCTCAGATGATGAAATGAGGGCTTATAGACTATTTGGAGTTGTGTTAAATGTTCAGTGCTGAATGGGTGAATTGGACSGTGAAGGACCATGGAAGGGCTTATGCTTAGTAGAGTTTGAAGGGAGGAAGGTAGCATAATGTGTGAAAACAGAGATTTCATGGCCACCAGACAGGGGTAAAAAAATAAATAAATAAAAAATAAAAAGTCAGCATTAGAATTCGGAATAGCTGGAGAATGTATCTCTTGGTAATCAAGAGATAAGGATTTGAGAAAGAACTTCAGCCTTAGCAGTTGCTCAGAAAAGCTTTACTTTGGAGAGGAGATGTAGAACAAACTCTGTGACCTAGAAGGAGAATTGGAGGTATTGGTATATACCAATTGGAGGTATATGAAATGCTGGGCTGGATGACTRTTGTTTACAGCAGTAGAAAATTGGGGACTTTGGGAAGATTATCTAAAGTTGTTTTAAAAAGAAAAGGAGAAAAAAATCTACACAAGTTTTTGCACATGTGAAAAAAAAAAAATGCAGCAGGAAGGCAGCTAAATGAGGTGAGGTCTGGATTTGGAGGGGTAGGTGAACAGAAAAAGGACCAAGACAGAGCTTTCCTGGAAGAAGCTGCAGATAGTTGCCCAGAAGGAGCAACTGGACAGTTGGACATGAGTATAACTCTACTGTGACATTCCTTCCAAGAGGCTTTGATTTGAAGCTGAATGGGGTACTTCTGCAAACATTTTTTCCTATGCTACGTCAGGAAAGAAAAATAATGATCAGCTATCTTAATTATTCTATTCTTGGGTACTGGGTCAACTTCTTGCCTACTACTGTGTTAGTTCAAATGTACTGTGGTATGACTTGGTTGATGATTAGGAAAAGACATTTTCCTAATGGTTTTAAGAATATAACCTAGTAGTTATTTTAAGTTTCTCTTTTAACYGACTTCAGCTTATGCATATAAAATGTGGACAACATCTATCTTCTTTTTCCTATTCCATTTCTTTCTTTCCTCTCTCTAATTTTCTTGTCTGTTCCCTTTTCACTTATGTAGGTTATATATGCCATGGATGGTTTGAATAGTTTTGCAGCTAACACTGTCACCTAGAAGTCATTCCAGTGATGTCTCTTTCTCTTAATATAAAACACACCACCCCAAAACTTTGCTGCAAGAACCTCATGGTATGAGAGAAGTGATGAAAACTGGATAGTCTCTTTTTCACAGCTAAAACAAATCCTTTGCCTCCAGCTTAGGAATGAGTATGTGTCTACCTTAATAAACATGAGGTCCAGAAGGGCAGATGTGTTTAGTGAAGCAGTTGTTGCTGAGGACTTGTACTATATATTTGAAAATGTTCAGTTAGCTGAAATCTTTGCTGTGCTTGGAAAGGGCAACAGAGTTTATTACAGCTAGTGTGATGCTTCTGACTATTATTTCTACCTCTACCAGACTCAGATTGTCATTTGAAGAGCTTCTTCTTGTCCTGTAAGTCAAGTATCAAATGTATTTGTGCCACGTGCTCTAGGTGACCCTGTGTGAGCAGGGGGGTTGGACTAGATGACCTCTGAGGTCCCTTCCAACCTTAAGCATTCTATGATTCTATGATTTAAAATAATACATAGTACTAGTACAGTAATTATTCCTTAAACAAAGCTGTATGTGTGACATTTTTAATAATCAGAAACACATAAGAAAAGAGTGACTACTAGTGCTATGGAGAGCTTATATTTGTGGATGGAACTGTTCATCTAAGTTTATGAAATTGCTTGGGTGAAGTACTGTTTCAACGAGTTCACAGGGACTTAGGTTTTTTCACTTAGATTTTTTTTGGCTCTGGATACTGTAATTCAGCGATCTATTTTTCATTGTTACAGTGAAGGTTTCAATTTCTATTTTAAGCCAGTTTTAATTTCCTTCTTGGCTATATTTAAAGGGACTCTATTAATACAATCCATTTCCCAAGTGAAACTTGATGGATATAGCTTTGGTAACAATGCATAAATTAGAAATATTTTCCCGTTATTGCTTTGTGTAGTTGTTTCATTTATTAACTTGTGTTGGGTAGAAGAAAGCTTTGGATCAGATTCTTTTTCACTTGCAAGTAATTTACCGTGAGACGCTTTGCTTTATTCAGTTAGCGCTTGAATCTTAATATGAAAAACAAGATAATCAACTATTTAGAGGAAAAGGTGTGTTTTGGCACTGCAGGCATATTTATGTTTTGACTTTACTCCTAATTCCAGTTTGAGCTGAAATGAGCTCACTCTTGTTTTTATACAACTACTGCAATAATCKTGACATTATTTCTTCTGTATTAGGCATCTTGGAAGGGGTAAATGAATGCTACTGTATTTCTAAATTTGAAGGATTTATTGAAAAGGTCATCAGGCTAGTCTTATTTGATTTAAGCATAAATAGTGCCCATGTAGCTCAGTGAATATCTATAAGGTAATTTCATACATGGACTTGGACACCTTGCCATTTCCTTCTGCTTGTTGGCACTGTAGCAGGAAGGCAGAAAAGAAGGCAGAGGCCCAGTTCTTTGCTCTAGATTGAGTACTACRTTCTAGGAGCCAAGTCCCTTTAAAAATAATAGTAAAATTGCCTCACTTTAAGGTTTAAAAGCATCTAAATGTTTTAAGAACTTGCTTTTTTCTCTGCATGCCTGGAGCCTCAACAGTGAGCTGGCAGAAGTAGCAAGCAGCAGCTCCCATCTTTCATCCCCATTCCAGGGTCTTCATCAGGCCTTTGCTTTTGCACTGACAGCTGCTYCTCCTGAGCACTGCACAGGGTATTTTACTGAGCCAAGTTTTGAAGACAGCTTCTTGGAACAGGATGTCCTGAATCACTGAGGTCTGGAGTCAAGTCCCTGCTTTTCTTTAGGCTTAACCAAGTACATCCCTCCAGCCAAAGTCCTCTGGCTCTTACTTCTATGTGTCTCAGAGATGTTCAGAGACATGCCCAAACAGGAGCTGAGCTGAAAAGTTCCATCTCGACTAGTTACAGAGGACAAATGGGCCCCTCTGACACGTGGCTGATCCTGTGCCGAGATGGAAGGTCAAGTAATTTTCATCACCTCTGATTAGGGATAAATTGACTGTTTACCTACATCTGATAGATGAATCCTATCTTAAAAACTTAAACTGTTGCAGTAAGAGATGATGAAGACCTGACTTTTGTTCTCTTTTTACCTCACAACCAAAGTGAGGAACAGTGGTCTCGCGCACAACTCACGTGTTGTGATGGACCTTCAATTAAAGGCTAAAGTGAAAGCCTCACTTTGAAAAGTTTGGAGTCTGTTGCTGTTCTTACTAGATCTTGGATTTCATCTCTTAGGGAGTCAATTAATGGCTGATTGGGCCACATAGGATAAAATGTTTGGAATTTTTTTTTCTTTTTTGAATAATTTGTGCTGACTGCTATTTTAAGAGCTTTGGGTCAAGGAATGAAATTTAAGAAATGTCTTAAGGTAATACCAAAGTCTATGCAGGCTTCGTAAACTTGCTTTAAATCTTGTGTGGGATAGTGGTGTATGTTGTCCTATAATTCTTGTCTTCCAGGATAAAAGTTAAAAAGCAACAAAGATAGTGTTCTAAAAAATCTCCTCCCTGTGATGCTGGGGAGAAAGTGGAAATGTCTATGCCTAAGCAGGCCAAGGTAAGATTGCAGAACATCTTTGGTTCTGTCATTAAACWCTCTTGTGTAGCTGTCTTTAAATATAGTTTTCTGTGCAATTTCCTATATTGGTTTATAATAAGGAAGAGTTTTCATGTCTGCTGTGCTGCAAACTCTTCCATCTATCTGTGACTCATCTGGCAGCTCAGCACAAAGCAGCAGCCCGATTTAAAAACCCATTTGGTATATACAGCTGACAGAGATTTGTCAGTGCTTTTTCCCATCAGGAGAGACTTCTTTTTCCCCAATTTCCTTTGTAGCTGTCATTAGACTATTATTCCTAATCCTTTAACACTCAGGAAGACTAAAGAAGAGAATTCAAGTTTTTTTTTTTTTTCTAGTGCTAATTTTACTATTTTTGTTTGTTTGTTTTTCTCCAATTATTTTTGTACAGTTTGTTCCTATCTGGGTACTGGTGTCTGTAAACAGTGTGAGCTGCATCTAATGTTTGGTTCATTTCTGTAGTCTCTTTTGTGACTGTTATCTCTCTCACAAGGAAAATCTTTAGAAGAAACCATCAATCTTAAYACCGTTTCCTTTACTTTTATTGGACTGCAGAAGTAGAAATGGATGCTCATCTGTGGTTGTCGTTATGCAGAAAATTGATCTTTTTTACTCTTCCAATATATATGAACACTTACCTGATAGTTCTGGATTTATTGCTGCCACCTTTAGGCTCAGTCTTTCTCCTTTTCAAATAAGTTGGACTTAGCTATTCATTTGAAGGTAGCAGGCACATATGAAAACTCTTTGGTTTTTGTACTTCTGCCTAAGGACTACTTACATGAGCAATCAAGCATGTAGCTAGCACCAAAGCCATGATCCTACAGACCATTTATTTCACAAGTAGAATCCTATTGTGTACATCAGATCCACATGAAAATTGAAACCCTGCTGTTAGAATTTTTCACAGTTCATTTTTCAACTTAAAATAATACTAGCTAGACTAACACTTAGGATACAGGTACTCATGCTCCTTAAGTATTAATAAATTGCCTCTTTAAAACTTCTTTTCGTTGATAGATGGTTAATATAAGACACACATAATACTGGTCACTAGTAATTTAGTACTATTGATTAAGTAGCAAGTAACTACTTGTTCTGCCAGTATATTGAACTACCTCACTGGCAGTAACTAGTAAGTCTTGAGAGGTAAGCTCTAGTCAAAGGTAGAAATTTGTTTGCAAAGGGAAGGCTAGTATTCCAATCTCTCTTCTAACAAAGTCATTATTAGAAAATGTAAATTGCAAAATGCTTAATGTGATTAGAAGGAAAAATAAAATGCTAAAGGGTCATAAATATTGCTTTTCCTTTTCTATAGAGTAAGTTATTCTGTAAAGGACCAACAAGGTTAAACAAGGACTTTCTAGAAGCTTATTTTAGCACAGGTAGATCTACTAAATGCTGCTGACTTTTGTATTATGACTCACTTCAGCTACTGGGACCCTGCAAGGATGTTTCCACTATGGTAGTGCACCTCTGTTGAGCATTACATGCAAGTATCACAGATAATGTAAACCTATTGGCTTTTTTCTTTTTTTAATGTATTTATCTTCACAACTGGACTGACACGACAGACATGCTGTTGGGAAACCTTTCTGCTACCACTGAAGGGAAGAGCAAAATGAATATTCTTCACGCTTTRGAGCAAGTGAGTGGGAGGCAAGTACAGCATAAATGACACACAGGGTCTATTAAAGCAGAGACCATAGTTGATGGCAAATTGTAGTTAAATCTTGCCAGCGAAAGCCTTGGAAATTACTGTCATATGCTGGTTATCTGTTGCCATTCTGAGGACATTTTTGCCTCACATACATACACACAGAGACACAAAAATCCACTCTAATTTCAGAAGGGGTTACTAAGGGTTTTTTCTTTAATAGCACAATATGGCACTGGAGTGTTCTTTAGAATGTTCCTATTGCCCTGATGGTGCTTAATGTGACGGCGAAATTGTCTGAAAGGAAATGAAATGCTAATTATACCTAAAAATGGCAGAGTCTGTTCCATCTGCATAACCTCACTTGTAAGGCTGTCAATGAAATGTCAAACCTCTAAACAGGCAAGTCTAGTATTTATGAAAATAGACTCACCTTAAAATTGTAAATACAGCAAGACTCTCTTGACTCCAACAGACAAACAGATCTTGGAGGAGACAGGTCCTCTGATGAGACTCAGGAAAGCGGTGGGGTGGACCTTGTTGAAATGGATTTTGAAAAAATGAAAAACTTTTGGTAGTCGCTTCTTATGGCTTTATAACAGATTTATCTACTTTTCTCTCATATATTAGGTATTGCCAATTATAGACAATCCTTTGTAATGCAAAATGTGCTACCTAAAATGAATGTAGTAATGCTTGTTTTAATATTTCATTAATTGCATAGTTATTTTGACTAGTCTCTCTTAGCTGAATGTAGCTCGGTTCATTTTTTTTTTTTTTTTTTTAGCCAAGAAAAAAAACCTTTTGCCTTCCATCCAGGCTGAACTATTTATATGAATTTTTGCCCTGAGCTGCCTTGGGGTTTTCATACCTGGAGCCAGCCTAGTGTCTGTCCTCACTGAAATTCTGTCTGGCTTGTACACTTCAAACTGCCTCGAGATCTGACCATTGAGCTTGTCCTAGAAAAATCCTCCTGTCGCTATAGAGGCTGTTTAAGAGGATGTATGCATTCAAAGAGTCTTTTTGAAGGGGATCTCTTCTTCTCTATTAGTTTCAAATACATTTAGGAAACTTCCTGCACTTGGTCCTCATCTCCCTGAGTAGCTACTGCTGTTGATTTACAGGAATTGTTGTTTCCTCGGTGATTGAAATTTTATTTGACTCATGTTAAGGAAACAGCAGGTTTCTCCCCCTGAACTCCTTTAAAGGGTTAATATTTTCTTTTAAAGAACAGAAATTCATAGACTCATGTATAACATTGTAAATTCCACTTTTAGTAATGCTGTTTTCTCTTTTATTAAATTACTTCACCTTCTTTAAGGTTCCCATAATTCAAGATGAGAGCATTTTGAGCATTTTCTGGCTCTTGTGTGCAGACTTCCGCAGCTTCTCCTAACCACTTCCCTCTGCTCCAATCATTTAGCTGAGACAGAAATTCACCAACAGCACTTAAGTTCAAAACAAAATAAGCTCGAGGAGGGAAGAGTTTTATTTTTCTTAGGCAACACATAATTATCCACTCTTCATTTCATGTACAATTTTTTCCCCCCATTAAGCTTACAAGGGGCTGCAGCTGTATCCTTCCCTTCAATCTTGTATAAATATTCCAATGTTGGTTTTGCTTTCAGGTCATTTTAGCAAATCAATTAAAAATAGTAATCAGCTTGTCATTTCTAGAGACTGAATTTTGCTGCTTATCTCTCTACAGAGGGTCAATTGCAGGGAAAGGTAGACCTTAGCATAGACATGATCCCATAGGCAGCATCCTTGTCTTCCTAGTCATGTGCACAGGGACACTGGAGTGGAAGGACACCTTATCTACAGAAGGATACCCTTTTTACCTTCTGTGATTGGAGAACTGATTCTCTACCCAACAGAATTTACTGAAGAACGCTTATTTTAGCTTCAGAAGTCAGTAATGTGGTAGAAGTTATATTTTGAACTCCCAGTGGTGGACAGGAACATGAAGCTGGCAGAAAAGGTTGCATGTTTACTCACAATTTCTGCTTAAAAGACAGACTTTGCAGCCATGCTTATGCTGATGGATCCAAAAGGATGTTATCATGCTTTATAGCCTTGGCAAASTATTTTTCCTTTAAATTCCAGTTAGTTTTGGCTTTGACATGTAGGAGCAATTTTGTAGTCTCTGCATTTTCATAAGGAAAACCTGCTTTTACTTATTTATTTATTGGTATGGTCTAACCTAAACAACTCAAAGGATATACTTTGTTGAACAAAATTGTCTAATCTTTCTTGTTTATTTCAGTATCCAGAATCAAACGGGACAAGAGRTCTTCACCCTCTTGTATTTAAGGCAGCAGACTGAAGAAGCATTCTAAATGAGTATGGTTAAAAGAAATATTGAAAACTAAAGTCACCACAGTGACCTCTGAACAAATGTATTCAAGTTTACTCAAGTTTAGTTTAGTTAGAAATGCTCCCTCTTCATGAAGGAAGCATCACTTYGAAAATATGCTGGATTCTATGGGTGGAAGCCCCAGCAGGACCCTCAATGGTATCTTGACCTTTTAAAGTAGGTCTAAATGAACAAGCATTTACAAAGAATTGATAAGGAGGTCAACTGTGCAGACTGTTCTAGCAAAGAGTTCACTGAACACAARGAGAGTGAATGCAGGGGAGCTTTATGTGGGATAGGATAAAGAGGGATAATATCTTTATTTCACACTTTCCTGGAGAGTCAGAACTGAACCAATTTCTGGCATGTGCTTCTCCCAGTCCCTGCCTGCTCCACCAGTAAGTACCCAGTAGGCGTAGCCCTTCTGCTCCTTGACAGGATGGGGCTATCTAGGCAGCTTTATGTGGTCCCACTCAAAAAGCTATCAACTCCTTGCTCTGACTGTCCCCCTGTCTGAGTTTGTGTGTAAGGGATACCAGCTTTCTGGAAGTACTGATATTATAAGCAATTTTTATTAACTTTTTGAAGACTTCTGTAGGAAACTTTTAGGAGAGAAAGCAGTAAGTCCTTTTACTGTTGTTAATCTCTTTAAAAATAATCAAGAAAAAAGGTTTAAAAAAAAAAAAAGAGTTCAGGAATGTGAATTAGAATCTATGTCTTTCTCCAGTTAACTCCCGGGCATCTTTTTTTTATGAGGAAAAAAGATAGACAGAAAAGCTTTAGGAGGGACATCATTCACACTGTCTGAATGAACAGCGGATAATAGGCCCCAAGGGAAGGCCTGTAAACTCAGGGGTCTTTCTATCTACTGGGTTTAGATTTATTTTAGACCTTTGGTCATACTCTGGTGCCACAKAACTAGAGATAGCACTAAATACTCCCCTGGGTTTCTTACGTACGTACTGTAGGTACTGCAATCGACAGATAAAACCCACACATGATCCCTTGAGTATTCTCTTAAAATTCTGAACTGGCTGAGGAAATGATAGGTTTCCATTACAGCTTTGAAAAAGAAAGATTTTTCTCCTCTCCCCTTATCAACTCGATAAATCTCTCTAAGACATGCCTTTTTGCCCTTCCAAGTTTCTCAGAAGAACACGAAAAGGCAAAGAACTTTCATGAATCACTTCTTAATGACAGGAGTGTCTACCTGTGTTTGGAGGAGATAAAGTCTTTTTACCTGGCTTTCAAAACCAGCTGTGGACTGGATACACATAGGAAATAGTTAGACCGTATTCCTCTCTACTGCGTTAAGACAAAAATCAATATAAAAAAAAACATGGAAAGATGATTTATTTAATGTTATAGTTCATTGCTTTATTTATTATTTCAGTCACAGACTTTGCCTTATTACAGTAAAGAGTCTCCCAAAATCTGATGCTGATTTTCCGCACCACTTGCAGCTCTATGCTGTGTGAAAGCGCAGACTGAGTRCAGCTTGCTGTGGAGACTGGAAAATATGATCTGGAAACAACATTTGCTCCGAACGTGTACTTGCAAAGCAAATTGTGTTCCGTGTGCAAGCAAACCTTAAGATTTTGGAGACCATGTTGTACATAAAATCTGCTTTAATTTGCATGCTGAATTGTATGCATATGCTGCTATTGCTTTAGAAAACCCGATCTGAGTCTCCCTTGCCTCATCCAAATTGCCCTGCTGATGGTATCAGCTTTTTTCCACTAATGTTGCTTACATGGTTGATGCTGTTTGCTCAGCATCGGTCCAGCTCTGTTCTGAGAGAAGGATAAAGGCCTGTTTTGTTTCTCCTGAAAAGTGCTGGCTTCTCTTTGCATGCTGGGCACATTAGAGCCTGCTAAACTGAGTGCTWCTTTACAGTCTCAGGTCAATCTATGCTAATCTGTTGCTTCCTTCTTGTGGGAAGATGAAAGAAAATATATATATCTGTGTTAATTTGAAAGTTTACTGATTCTAGGGGACTTTTTCACAAAGCCTCCACTGTTTTCAGTGAAAACACAAAGAAATCTTGTAAAGATTGGGAAAACGTGACCCACCTGTTCATTTAAATGGTCACTGGAAAGAGGATTTTGTACTTAATGCTCTTTACTTCAGTCACCACCGTGGGACTGTAACGCAACCACATATTACTCATTAAGCAATGCAAACCCGCTAATTAATAAATGTCTGTTGCTTGCTACAAGCGCAGAATCTGCAGTAATTAGATCTAGATTTTATTTAGTGATTACTTTTGCACGGCAGAGATTTATAGTTGCATAGGTCTCTCAGGTGTACTTTAGTATGGAGTGCATGCAGCCCCATAAATCTCACTTCTTGAGCTTGTARCTTTGATTCTGGGAACAAATTATTATGTGGGATGTAATGGGAGGCTCATGTATAACAAAAAARGGCTAGAGAAGCATTAGACAAACTGGTTAAAATGAATAATTGTGATTTCTTGGAATTTTTGCATTTCACAASTTTGTGATAGCAAACTAAAGTACATATCTTGTCAGATCATTGACCTAGGGACTCAGTAAAAGAGGTCATCTTCCATCATCTTCTACTCTTACTATGTATGTATCTGTCTGCTCACCTGCTTGTGGTGTTCTGACCGAGTCTGAAGAACAMGCAGTTTATTGGGTTTATTTCAGTTTATTAGGTGTCTGACTCCAAGCCCCATGGTGTAACAGAGGAAGCAGAGCAGGGACAGAGGAAACCTTCCTCTCACTGCTGTTTCAGTGGTCACATTTTTTCCTCAAATAAACATCTAGGTAAAATAAAACAAAATGTTCTCTCATCTATGTCCTTCATCTGTGTCATCCCTTTCTGAAGGCGAAGAAGGATTTACGTAGCAGTGACGTTACATAACTGCACAGGTTTTCTCAAATCAATTACTATTCTGAACTCAGTGTGTAATGCTCTGTATTGCATATACTCAGCATGCAGCGAAAGTTAAATACCAAAGCTGCTATTTTTGCCTAGTGTGCAAATATTTTGCTCAGTATATTTGTGTATTTCCCACATATACTCAATGAAGTCATAAACTCAAAGCTCAGTCATCTCATAAAACTCTTAAATGTCACAACTTGTTATTACCTACACTGAAAAAGAGAATACAAATGTGAAGTGCTACCTCCAGTTAGGATTGCAAAAGATGTGATGGGGAAATCAAGTCTGTGAAAGAGACAACAGATTTCAGAAATCTTCAACATTTTTTTGAAAAGGTATGTGATGTTTTTGCTATTTTCTTGCTGTGAGGTAACAAAAATGGTCTGTTTTTTGATCTACATAAATCTGATTTTCTTGCATCTTTCTTTGCTAAGCAGAAGCATGCCAAGTATAACTTTGAGTGAATTACAGCTGCACTTGACAGGATGAAATGAAAGACCTGTTTCCTCTGACTCTCAAAGATTACAGTAGTGACATTTTATTTTCGTCATGGAACAAAACATGCAGTTTCAATGATGCTCAAATGCTGCTGCCTTTTAAATGAAGTGCATTATACATTTCAAATGCTCTGAAAGAGTCATTCAAAAAGCTCATTTTCTAGAATAGTAAGCAGCAAAAAAAGAGATCTAGGCACAAAGAAAAAGAGCAGATTGCCCATCAGACGTGGAATAGAGACTTATTTGAACTCAATTGGCATACACATTAATTTATTGCAGTGCATTGCTTGGTCTAGCAATATTAGTTAGATTACATTGGTCCCCTGTTGAACTAAGGATGAAGGAATTCATCCAGTATTTAACTGATTCATCCTCGGGTTTTAAAACAGATATTGAATAGCTGCCTTTTCTGTGATTTACTTGAGGACCAAGCAAGAACTGCAGCATTACCAGTGTGTAGCTTAGTACTAAGGTTCACAAAGCTTTACAGTTGTTAGATTTCAGAATTAATATTCCTGATGTGTACAAAATTGTTTCTTAACTGTTATGCTAAGACAGGGTCCAGAAACTCCTTTTACTGAATCTGATGAATCTTATTCYTGACAGTATTCTGTGGCATAATGCAATATGTAGTTTTTTTGTAGTTSTTTGAGTTTGTTTTCCTAGTTGACTTTACTGAACATGATAGAATTTCTCGTAGTTTTCTGGGTGATGAGAGAGAAATAGATATAATGTTAGTACTGTAATGTATGGCTTTGCTTAGTGCAGTTCTGGTTTSATGAGAGAGTATGGGGAAAATGCTCTGATTAAGGCTGCAGTTTCTTAGACAGATACTGAAATTCACTCTGAGCTTAAAAATCATATCTACCACATTCATTTCATCAGGGACAATGACAAAAGAGATTTTGTAAAACTGGAGCACTGGTGTAGAGTATAAAAGATGAGGCAAAGAAAGAGGAAAAACTGTATTCCTTTCTTGAATTTCTCTTGTCCAAGATTGAGGAAGAAAGGGCAATTGTAAGACTAGAAATGAGGGCTTGAGAGAGACAAAAAATTTACTACTAGTCTTCAGAAAGAGCTATGCAAATTTGTCATCTCTAATATTCACTTATAGCATACAATAGAATTCAATATTGGAAGCCAGGTATCATGTATCTAGTAATGACAACCATTGAAATTATTCTCCGGATAGTTATTTATAGTCATTTATGTTTATATAATACATTGCTTTTGTAAGTGTTTTCCAGATGGATATGTGGTTTTCTTACTGGCCAAATAACCTTGTCCTTGGACGAAAAACAGGTTTTTACTAATTTAGGAAGTATACCAACAAAGATATCCAAAGTGTCACTCAATTGATGTTTATGTATATCTGAAACTAGCTTCTTGTGATAGCTAGACAGCATATTCTTTAATGAAGTATTTCAGATAGCCCAGTCTATGTTTTGGAACCAGTTTCTGACCATTGGCAACAAAGGAAGCCTAAACGCTTACTTTTGGATGATTACAGTTGTATGAAACAAAACTTTGCCTTTGAACCATTTTAACATATTTCAGCACTCTGGTTCTTAACTCCACACTACTATATTTTACTTAAGTGTTTCAGATGTTCTGAAATTGTTTCTCAACAAAAGAGTGAGATACTAATCTTCCTCCCACCAACACTTTAATATACTCATGAGAGAAGATTTTCAGAAGAAAAACAGTCTTTATGCACTCTGCAATTACACAATTTAATCAGAATCTGCTCAAGTTTGGAGAAATGCTTTATTTGCATTAAGTTTGTCCTGAGTTTGCTTCAGCCTCTGCTCTTAATACCACATATAGATGATTCCTATTTCTTGTGCAGCAGGACTTCCACCTCCACAGATGTMTTGTTAAGCAGATAACATTRATGGAAAAGTGAGCTGCCTTCTTCRGAGTGAGGATACTTTGAGGATTGGAGTCATCCAGAGCCCTCACCCAGCTCTTCCTTCTTGATATCAAGATCAAGATATTTCTCCACATTTTGCTGGGAAGACATTCATGTGTGTATGAGCTGAGCTTTCACCATGGTCACTGCATTAAAGCCAAAAAAAGCAACTTCATGATCTTTCTCTCAAAAAATGCTGAACATGCTGTGCTATTTCCAAGGGTAACTGATTTGGCTGGTTGCTGACAGTAATGGAAAACATTTTTTAACAACTTTCTTGTTTCTGAAATATCTTAAATACCTCCCTTCATTTTTTTTCCCCTGAGATTTAAAGATTTTTTTTTGATTACTGTGAAGGTTCACCTTGAGCTAGCTTGCTTTAACTGATAACTTCAAGAGTACTGACACCACGTCAGCATCTGTAAAGGGATGTGCTTTAAACAAGCCTGGTCTGGTGATAACACTGTTTACAGTAATGCTCTAGAGAGAAAAAAGGCCCAAAACAGGTTAGGTTCAATGCAGTTGTTTTCATATGATGTCCTTCAGGCTCAGGACACAAAGGAGGATTCTTTAGGACATACAGCCTGCTAGCTGTAAGTTAGCAGTTCACAGAATTAGTGCTAAAGTGTACCAATTTAGTCTGAACCTTCTGTGTTCACAAGTACTGAAGTTGTAATTTAAMAAAAACGCTGTTTTCAAGGGATAAAATTTTCCATTTTGTATCCTAGGTTTACTTAAGACTCTTCTAACACAATAAAACCAAATGAATTGGGTCATCATCTGTCCTAYGTTGTGTATGGTTTCCATACACAAAAGTTTGTATGTAAAAACTTCTTTTAGATCAATTAATCTACTTTCTGTTTCTTAGTTTCTTCAAATGTTTGAAAGMGTTAAAAAGTTATCCCAAACTGTTATTTAGTTTATTTCGTGAAAAGCAGAAATTAGGAAGTGTAGCTGACTTTCAAGACCTTGATCTCTGCATTAGAGTTCCATCAGGACACTTACACTTATGTCCCTCCAATCTGCAACTTCTGAGATAGTCTTGTGAAAGATCAGTCTCATACTCTTCATTGCCCTATAGTACTAAGTTACTTTAAATTTGCCCTTATCAAAACTGAGGGAATACAAAAACAGCTTTAAATCATCCCTTTTTAATCTCTCATTGTTCCAGCTACTTATGGAACAGGCATGAGAGTCTGGCCTTCTATTGGAAGTTTCAGTTTATTTCATATCATCAAAAGTATCRTCAAAAATTTAATGTTTTAGAAGAACCTGGACCAGTATGTATTTTGTTTGATAGAAAGTCACAGAACATATTTGTGCCCAGAACTTGAACCAGAGGGGATCACTTAGGGGATTAACTGCAAAGTAGAAGTAGACATGAAATACAGGAAAATCACTGGCATGTGCATTTGAGTCAGTGTTTCATTTCTASACTATTAGTTTTGTTTGTTTGTTTGTTTTCAAAATGAAGCATTTGGAAATGAAAAAAATACCTTCTTATTTTTATCAGTGATAAGATAACATTTAATTTCTCCTTTRCAAAAAAGGACGTTTCCTTCCATGATCAAAATACTTCATACTTAAAAACAATGGTAAGATTCATGGGATTACTCTAATATTTTGCACTGCGCATTGTAATGGATGCTATACAGGCATAAAGCAGATTAAAAAATTTCCTGTAAAATGGCCATTTCTTCAAAACATATTTTGAAGAAAGTGTTCATTTTAAAAGTACATTATGACATTGAAAGTTATTTTTCCCTACTTCTATATGACTTCATATTTACAGATTATGTTCTAAAATTGTGTAAGGAAAGTAGATATGAAACATTTTACTACATATAAGCAAGAACATTTCTTTTGACCTATGATTAAGTGCATGTAAAAATCAGTTGAAACTTTATAATTCTCTCTTTTTTTTTTTTGATTTTCAAGAAAAAAAATTCTGCAAACAGAAATTGCCGTTATGTTTTGATTCTGTCATAGAACATCCTGTTTTAACTTTTCCTTCTGCAATGTTCAGTACTACTCCAAAAGATGGACAGGACTTTTGTTTCTGTTGTTCCTTGTATGTATGAATTCTCATGAAAATAGAGTCTTGAGTTTTAAAATTAGTTTTATGTCAATTTTCTCTATTTTGTACAAAGTTATATAGGAGAATTCTGTCAATAGTCTCATCCATTTGAATGCTTCTAAGGAAATAGAAATAAGGGAAAATGAAATGATTATTGTGACTATTGTCTGTAATAATCATACAATTGTATGCAATTTTGCATCTTAGGAAGTTCTTTTCCCATAGGTAGTTATTTCACCCAGAGCACTATTCTGCATTAACAAATATATAAGTTCTTGGCTGTGTAATTAGAAAAAAATGCTTTTCCTTTAAATTATGCCAATTTACAGTAAACTGAGTAGAAGAGCAAAAAATGAACAAGATTTTATAACAAATGAGGAAGTCTGAGAAGGAAATAAAATAGTAGAACAGATAAGTAATTGTACCTGGCCATAAGGAAAGAATATATTTTTTAAAGAGGAGGTAGAAGTTCTCATATTTCTTTGTAATTTTTATGTTTTCCCTACTCACACTGAGAAGAGATTTTCTTGCCTAAATCCTTCCAAATTTATCTCATTTCTTTGGCACTTCTGATAGTGTAATATTTAATTGAGATATAAGTGATTCAGGAGACATCTTTGAAATTTTAAGAAGGGACATCATCGTGAGAATAAAATATGTGTTCTGACTTTTACAATTGGAGTGGAACCGAGAAGGATAAGGTGTCATGGGGAAAAAGGGCCCTGGGACTTCGTGACTGAACATATTTTGGAAGAATGGAGGAAGTGTTGCATAAAATCTGATTAGAAAATACAGCAGAAGGAAAGGATGCAGAAGGGAAATGGGAAGTGTTCAAAACTAAATTAATATATGCCCAAGTGTAAGAGTGGCCATCTGGCAATTCATCCCTAATCTGTACCCTGAGGAGAAAGGAAACAATGGTTTATATGCAAAAAAAAAAAAGAGCAAAAATAATTTTCCACTTTAAAAAATTAAAGTAGAATAAGGAAAATTAGAAGGGCCCTGGAAAGCTGTCATTAGCTTAGCAAAGTTTGTAAAGAAACAGTGGAATGAAGCTCAGGAAAAGAGACGTACAGTTGTGCATGGTTAAGAGTTAAAAAGACTTTTGTCACGGCACAGCACCTTTCATGTGCTTCTGTCCAGAACACTTCCACAAAGATGCAGGGGCATCTCGCAAACCTCTGTGGTATAGAAGGACAATGTAGTAAATGGAGTTGCACAGAGTTGTTTTCAGACGCCTGATGCGATCCTGACCTACAGGATCACCAGGAATTTAAAGACCAAAGAATAAATGTCAATGCAGAGGAAAGCTCTGCACTGACATCGGAAATCACGCTTGTGATCCAGTCGCACAYGTGTCTGCGTGTGGCTTTGAACATTGATTTGGAGGGATGCAATGGATAAGCATGAGTTTGAGCATGTACTTGAAGTTAAACACCTGTTTAGTTTTTATGTTGAATGAGAATCTAAGCTAACATGGGGAAATTTAGGTTCTTTTTCATAATGTGCTGTCTGAGGCATGCAGAGTTTAAAGATCRCTGTGTTTAGAGGGAAACAGCATCAAAAACTTGAAGAAGATGTACACATGTCTTTCTATAAGCAGTGAAGAGAATATACACCAGGTAATGTCTTGTATAGGGAACAAAGAATATCCTGTGCTCTTAAAATGAAAATCAAAAGTAGATAGGTCCAATACCCTTAGCAGACATAAGTACCGCGATATGTATAGCAATATCACTGTCTGAAATATGACCTTGACACAACCTGGTTATGCCCTCTAAAAGAAAATGGGTCTACAAAGAAGGACCCAGGTGGTATTAATTAAAAAACAGGAATAGAATTTCTTCCTTTCTAGTTTAAATTTTACTAGCTTTTGAAGTTGTAAATAAATAATTGGAAATTTTCCCTCTATTTAGGACTCTAATTTACAACGGAATTGAAGTTCTGTAAGAAGTTCAGCACATTTATTTGTATGCCAGAATGTCTTCTGATTCAAACATTAACTCTCCCATTTATTATCAGAAAACTTCTTTTTTTTTTGACATGAAAGGATCATTTACTTTTAATGGGGAAAAATTGCATTGGATCTGATTATCATATAAATTGTTCTTGAAATAAAATGAGTTAAAAGAAATAGCCACAAGTTAGGCAAGTCAGGCCAGTTCAGTTGCTGGTAATATCCTAAATCAGCCCAACAATTTAATTCTCCTGATATTCCCCTTACTGTAGGGGGTTGCTTACTTTTCATCAAATTTATGTCTGTTGGTTGCTTTAATTTTTTTTTTTTCTCAGAAAGAATGGTAGATGAGATTGTACAACCAGTGGAGTTCATAGATACCAGGTAAGCAGGCATCATAACCAAAGGTTTTAGAGAATGAAAATGCAATGGCAAAAGTGATATAAAGATGTTAAATAGTATTTTCCTTTCATATTTAGGTTAAAACCAATTCAGGTGGGCAACATTTCAGAAATAATTAGAAATATATGCTGTCTATATTATAATTCTTTCYCTGAAGTATTGAAGATTATACAAGACCTATGTGCTAAGACCTAGTTATATATAACAGGTTGAGTAGTATAGCTAGCTCTATGTGGGCTTGGTAGGAGATGACATGTGCTTTTGGTTACCCATGTTCCTCACAGCTCAAAAATGCTAGCTTATTTCAAATCATCTTCCTCTCCCTCTTATTCTTGGTGTCTCTGAAAGCCTCCCAGATCTTCTCTGCTTCTTTTCTACTGGGCCTTTTGTTATCATATCAAGTCAAGTTTAGCATCATTTTGGCTCATTCCTTTCCCTTAAACTTTCACCACCTTTAAACTGCCTGCTACTTTTTCATCCAGATTTTAGGATTGTAATTTCTATTCAATTTAAATTATTCTCTCCTCAGCTTGGACCTTCTGGTTATGTCAGCTGCAGCCCATGCAAGAAGAAAGAGAAGTAGAGAAGTACATGTGTAGGCTGATGGTTGGACCAAAGCTGGAAGGCTGGAAGCGGGAATCGGAAAAAGCTGATTGAGTGTTATAAAACCAGTAAGATACTGATGTTTTTTTTCTTGGGAAAAGAAACAATGTGAAAGGGATGTGTGAGAAGGTGCAAGATGGAAGCCTAGCCAGCCTTGTACTGTTAATGCTTTTGCTTTATTATTTCTACTTGAGCTGTGATGATTAGTTTGAAATGTTGGTGCTTAATGAACAGATGTATTTGAAGGAAGAGCCAAGTAGTAACTAAACAAAGCAGGAGTCTCTGGGCACACAGGGGATCTGTAGCGTTCATCAGCAGAAACAAACATTCTTCAGGCAAATCACTGCTTACCTCCCATCTGTGTTCTGGCTGGTATTAGTTGTGACAGCAGTAAAAGAGCTGAACAGTGGAAATGATTAAGAGAGGGCAGAGAGGATTCTGCTGAATTACTGGGGAATTAACTACTAGGAAAATGAAAGAAAAGAACCTGTACCATGATTTTTGAGTCTTCTTGATGGATTTAGTTTAAACTTTTCTCCGGAAGTCTTCAATCTCTTTGGGGGATGTATGAATAGCTGTTTGAAACGTTAGAGCTGAGCAAACAAAATTTGAAATTTACATTTGTTTTAAGTCTTTCCCATTCTMTTCTCTTTCTGCAATATTTTGTTCACACACAATAACCATTCCTGTAGGATAAGGAATAATGRGCTCATATGAATTAAACAGCTTTCAAAAAGTAAACCTTGASAGTATAATTGAAATTGCTTAATTGTTTAAACTTTTGTGTTCCTGCAGAGAAAGGTATGTGTGTTTGTGATTGATGAGAAACATTGCTATGTATTTTCTTAATAACAGAGTTGGGGGGAGAGGTGGAAAGAAAGCTTTTAAGTCACTTTACCTTGTCCCCAGTCAAGTAAACTCTTTATTAGTTCAGTTTATAACATCGTGAAAACATTGAGCACGTGCAGGATGAAGACCTCCTTTGTGTGATTGTAAGACTGGATTCAGGAGGGTTTTGTATAATAGCAGAAATAGATTTTCTGAGTTTACTCTTTTCATGTGAATAGAAACTTTCAGAATAGCAAAATTCAAAGTTAATCCAGAAGAATGACAGCTTGTAGAAATTCAGAATCCAGGCTTGGGTGTGTTGCCCAGAGAATCAAGTGTAAGACAACCTGACTCTCTCAGACTGAGAAATGCCATATCTGAAGCCTATTACAGTGGTAGTATGAAATGTTTCTCATTCCACTGACAATGGCACACCATAAACTTCTTCAATCTCTCTTTTTTATTTGCACAAAAAATTTTCCTTGCCACTGCATAGTTTCATATGTGAAACTAATTTCTAATAAAATTAGTAGATGTTGGGAGTATTTTCAGTATTTTATCAGCTACAGATTTATGGAGAGGCTAAGCTGTTGATTAATTTCTGAAGTATATGCTCTAAGAAGGTTCTCTTGATTTGTCTGAGTGCTAAACATTGCTGCAGATTGAAAATATCATTTAGATAAAAGATCTTTGTGAAAATAGTTGGTGAATATTTCCTATTGAGTTTGAACAAGGTAGTCTTAGGACAGAGTATGCGATCAGTCTGATGAAAGAAACATAGGTAATCATTCTCCCATATATGTCCAGGACAAAGCAGCAGATGCACTTCAGAAAATAGGGGGAGTCAGTACAGGAAAATAGTGGTCAGGGTCAGAAGAGAGTGCAGTGAGTCCTGCAGGTATGGGTCCCTCACTTGGTACATACGGGTTAATGTATTCCACCCCTACACTGAGCTATAAAAAGTCTTATCTTAGTCTTGTGAGCAGAGCTGAGGCTGTTGAAAGTACCTTAGTAGTCTGGGGACGGCAGATGAAAGCCCTGCATTGGCTCTCTCTGAGTGGCTACTGGGAATGCACAGTTTGGGGTGCTCTTTTATTGTGGCTACAGAAATCATACAGAGCTCGTCTCGGTGAAAATGTCTGCTCCACTTTTTCATTTTCTTCACAAGTTTCCATGAAATATCCTCCTCGTTCCCAAATCTAAGTGTCAGCATGTCTGAAAGTTGACGGAAAAAAGAAATCTCTTGATCAATGTCCTCACTTCAGTAAGTGCTGTATGTGGGCTGGAGAGGGAGAATTTGGTGGCAAGACCACATCCTGCCCCCCTCCTATGCATGCAGCTCAGAGAGTCCTGAGCTGCCTCTCCAATTCCCTCTCCAAACAAGGGGTTGCTTTCAGGCATAAACTTCAGGGGACCAGCCATGTGAGACAAACTGAGTTTATCTGGTAATTACATTGACGTTCATGAGGTGGTGGAACTTCCTCTGTCCAGGTAAGGACAGTTGGGCGGGGAGGTTAAATGTGCAGATGCAGAAGGACAGAGAAGGTCATAGGCTTGGACAGATGTCTGTGGTGGGAGCATCCCCGGGAGGTGGGGACTAGGGTGGGGGTCACAAGATGCACACTTTTTCTTCCCACTCAGGRTGGAGCAGAAAAGGGTGCATTGAAGTACCTGTGCACTGAATGCACTACTCTGCTCTGCTGGCAGCTCTCCTTTTTCAAGTGAGAGATTAGTTGCACTGACGGCTTTTTGTCATGTTGCTTCCTTCTCCTCTCCCCCCATCTGCCTCAAGCACACACTGCCTCAGGCCACCCCAGAAGAGTCAAGCTTCCCCGAGGAAGGTAACAAATGACCTGAGTGCGAGTACGGCAGGCTGGCAGCAGCAGCACTATCCACTCCCAGTGGAGGGGCGGCACTGCTGGCTGAGGCAAACCCATGGCAAGCAAGAGGCTGAGCCCTCTCGCCCTGCTGGACACCCTGTCTGCTACTCTGTGAGGGCTCCCCTTTCCCCTTCYCTGCTTGGGGCAGCACTCGGGTGGACGCATGGCACTCGGAGAGCTCCAGCTAGGACGGGGGCTCAGCCAGGAGATCCAAGCCCACACCTAGAGGAAGAGGACGGCGTGTAGGAAGGGAAGGAGAGGGAGGGAAGACGGGCAGGACAACGCAGTGCACATGTCAGCCTCGCAGCGGGCTCTTCCTGCAGGCACGGAACCTCCGCCGCTCCTCGGGAGCTCCTGCCCAGGCGCGCGGAGGGGATGAGGATGCGGCGCCGCCTCCATCGCGTCCGCGGCTCCAGCAGCACCGCGGACAGCGCCCGCCCCGTCCCGAGCCGCTGAGCGGCCCTTCAGCACCGCGGACAGCGTCCGGCGCCGCGCGGCGCCACTAAGCGGCCCTTCAGCACCGCGGACAGCGCCCGGCGCCGCGCGGCGCCACTAAGCGGCCCTTCAGCACCGCGGACAGCGCCCGGCGCCGCCGAGCGGCCCTTCAGCACCGCGGACAGCGCCGCCATGGGGGACCGCGCCCGCGCCGCGCYGCGCCGCGCCCCGCGCCTCTAGAGCAGCGCCGGCCCCGACGCGCACATGTAAGAGCCGCGGAAGCCCCCGGCCAGCGCCGCTGCCTACTTGCGGGCCGGGAAGTTTCCTCCGGGCTTGGGAGGGTGTCGCTGTGCGGCGGGGTCGGGGCTGGCGGGGCGCGCGGCCAGAGCCCCCGCGGAGGGTGTTGCTTGCTCTCCTCGTGCCTCGAAGGGCTCCGCGTTTGCTAGCGACCACATGGCCTGGAGATGCGCGGGTGTCTTCTCTGGTAGCTGCGTGATTTCTTTGAACGGTTGTGCGAGCTGGAGATGCAAGTGTGGCCAGGGCAAAGGCGGACAGAGAGGCAGGTGTTAATATGGGACACAGCTTCATGCTTTTTTGTGCTTGCTGGTTCTAATGGATGTCAGGAGTCCTTCTCTTTGTCGTTGTTTTTATTTTTCCTTTGCTTATAATAACTATTAAGTGATCAGTGAAGAGTAGTGCAGCAAATGGGAAAATGATATAGACCTAGAATTGAGAATTCCAGTTCTCTTCAGAGCTTTTTTCTTTTTCTTTTTAATAGATTTGTTCATTGCAATTCAGCGTTACACTGCCCCCTGCTTGCACAATTAGAAACATTCTTAGTTGCTGTCTTTACTAGTAAAAATTTATGAATGAACAAGTATTCTCTGTTGCRTTCTGGATATGGTCTAGGTCCTGCTTTCAAAGTGCTTCATGGCAAGAATAAAATATTATTAGTTGTCAAGGCCAGATTTAAGGAAGGATTTTCAGGGTAGATTTATTTTTTTTCCAAAAGAACCAGTATGTTGAGTGGCCAAGCAAGTTAGTGAAAGGACAATGGAGGAGGAGAATGTAAGATTGATTTCTTGATTTCTTTATGTCTTATATATGTTTGGTGATAATATTTTGATTTTCATTATCTTTAGAACTATATGTAAAGAGAAATTGGGAGAAGGAACAGTAAGTATTTACAAAATGAAAGATAATTGAATACAGGAACCAAGGTGATTATTTTTGTCTCTCTTGCTAGTGTTTATTGATGAGTGATGCTGCCTAGAATGAGAAAAGGAACCCTGATGCTTAGTCAACGAGGAGGAGACAAAAGCAGTGTAGGGGTTTTTGAGAAGGGTGTGTGTGTGTGTGTTTAATCCACTTCTCCAAAGCAGTGGGCAGAGCTGCCTCCTATGCTTTCTACAGATGTTCTCCTATTCTCAGGGATAAGTTGAAAATCAGATGCTGATAAGGATGTAGTGGCCTGCCCTGAGTTTTTTCATGGGCTATGCCCTCAAAACTCCTGTTTTATGATAACAAGACTATGGAATTGTTGTTCTGTGTCTGTTCATCAGATTAATGACATGAAAGATATTTTTTTCCTGCCTGGGTATTTCTCACTCTGCCTTTTATTACAGGGCTGTGGAAAGGTGTGGCTTTGCTGCTTGCACTGGTTCTTTGTACAAGGGAAGCCCATGTTCAAAACTTGACCTTGAAATATCATTTTCTTTTATCTATCTAACCAGTAGGACTGGGGGGTGAGGGCAAGGGATGGCTTCCTGTAACTGCTCTGTAGGACTGCTCTGAAAATGAATTAATGCCTGGGATATATAGCGCCTCTCTCTCAAAGTGAACAAAAAAAATCTATT
This sequence comes from Nothoprocta perdicaria, assembly GCF_003342845.1. NCBI lineage: Eukaryota > Metazoa > Chordata > Aves > Tinamiformes > Tinamidae > Nothoprocta > Nothoprocta perdicaria. Next base: position 10,220,588 of record NW_020455754.1, read on the forward strand.
AATCCTGATTATTTATGCAACTTTTCAAGTTGCAATCACACCAAATTACTAGCATCATTTAAATTGTACCTTGCACATCCTAAGATTAAGTAAGATGATGTTCCTCACTTAAAAGTACAACAAATTTCAGAATAAGTTGCTTAATAAAAAGCTACCATCCCAGATGATATTCTGTGTATAGACTAAACAGGAAATCCCAGAAAACTTACTCTGGTAAAATATTTGTCTTAAATTTCTTTTTSATTAAGAGTTGATGTCTTGTCTTAAGATGAAATTTCAGAAGTTATTTAAGATAGTGGAGAAAAGGTGGGTGTCAGAGAGCTCTGGTAATTTAGGTCTGACCACTGCTTAGAATGCCACAATAGCCTATTGYGTACAAGATAATTAAATATGTGCAGTGTGTGTTCAATCTGTGCTTCTGACCTGCAGTCTGCTATAAAATATGTTGCCCTTTTCTTAACGAAAAGGCACAGTATCCTCCTATTTTTGCCCAGAACAAATTGATTTACTCGTTTAAATTAATTATTCTTTGTATCTATTTGTATTGCTTGTAAATTTTTTTTTTTTGATTTTTTTTATTGCATTTCTCAKGTGATCACGTATTCCATGTGGAATAGTTTGTCGAAAAAGAAAAAGAAAGAAAGGTCCATTCAATGTATAAAAGCTATGGCAAATTCTAAGATGCCTTGGGGAATCTTGTAGGCTTTTGTGCCCTGATTCTTTTTAGAAATACTGATGTAAGTAGAAAGAAAAACAACAAATAATAAAGCAACAATTTGACAGTTTCCAAGGCTTTGCAGGAACCGAGGATAGTGTTTTCAAAATGGCTTTCAGGAACTTAAATTTCATTTTCAACAAGGCAGAAGTTCTGTTCTAAAGCTTAGGGTGATTTGCCCTCATTGTAGGAGGTTCCTTAGTCCAGGTGCCTTCTGTAAGAGCAGATGCAAGGGGCAGCCCAAGGGCTCAGGGGAGCCTCCTGCCAGCCTTTCCCCACGGACTGTGGCAGGAATCCCAGGGAACTGGCAGAGAACCCAGCTTCCAAAACTGCATTTGTAAATGCCCTGCTCCATGTCTAGCCTTTTAGGCATGTAAAGATTAACATCTCCTGACACTTCCAGATTTGCCACAGTGCTTAATTCTCATGCATATTTCTATCCATATTCAGGCTTTAGATGTTTCAAGAGCTCAAGTAGACATTACTCAAACCTGTCCTATATGCTTTTAAGATTCTAATTCAAAACTCTTCAGCTTCCTTCTCTACTTATCATGAGAGTCGAGCCATTTATGGCCAACTCAACTGGACACATATTGCTGGGAAAAGTAGCTCAACCTCGATTTTCTCTTTTTTTTTCTTTTTTTTCTTTTTTTTTTGTTTCTTTTTTCCCAGAATATATTCTCTTTGATGATTTCATACGTTGGTATTCTTTCCTAGAAAAACACAATATTTAATTGCAGTGCGTGATGAGTTTGATCACTAGCTGTCTCAATAAAATATGCAAATATAAAGTCATTTAAATGCAAAGTACTTTTAAACAAAAATGGTAAGATAAATGCAATCAAGTTACAATTAAATTTTTTTTAAGAGTACATGTTACACAAGTTCAGTAAATATGATTAGTTCTAAAGCTGCCTGCACGTAACTGAAAAGAAGAACAGAAGAAAGTACAGAGTACAGTCATGACATTAAAGTAGGGCTAAATTTCTAAGATSTTCAGCTACTGCATATATTACTCTTTCCACTGCTACTTCTCTATCACGACTCAGTGTTCAGGTCAAATGTAATTATAACTTTCTTTTCAGAACAGGAGTTGATAGCTGAACATTTTCCACAAAATTATTCAAAGTTAAAAGTATAATTTTTTATTCATCTCCTACTTTCTATAAGGAAGATRGAGTGCAGTGGCTGAGATATTGATCTTCCCTGCTCATGCAAAAGGYTGAGGGTCATAACTCATCTGAGGTGAAGCCCTCCACATTTGGATGCTGTTGCCCTTACGTGCAGGCAGTGGAGATTAGGTTATTACTTTCGAGGGCATCCCTACAGAATGTCTATAATCTGAACAATGTTTTATATCATCTTTTTTTGAGAGAAGTTGTATTTTTCGGATGCTTCTTGTTCTGATTCAGTTTATGTGGCTAGAAGCAGTGTATGAAATCTGTGTACTCCCTAATTTGGGGAAAGTGAAGTGAAGGTCCTCGTTCTGGCATGTTGTTGCATGTACAACAGATGGGTGTGAATTAGCCTTGGGCCAGGCTGTAACCTCCTTTTTCAGGCAGAGCTCTTAGAACTGGCCCAATCGTAACATTTTATATAGTTTAATCGTATTATATATTATATTATTTTAAATGCATTGAGGCAAATAGGTTTTGAGTATAAGATTCGCCATCCCACCTATCTGTGTTCTCATTAATAGATGGTAACAGATCAGGAGGAAAAAAGCTTTCTAAAAAAATAAAAATACCAGAAGCTTGGCTTAGACACCAGGCTTTTTTCAGCAAAATATCTAATATACTATGCTAGAAATGTTCTCTCATTCTTAGCATTCTAACCTTTAAATATAAAAACAAATATAAACTTTTCAAATATCCTACCATACAATATTTCAATAAGATAAAAATATTTTTTTTGTGGACTTCAGAAAGCCAAGTGGAATTCCTGATTAAAGAAGTGATTTCAGTTAACTGCCATACACTATTTAGCCACATGTACCTGCTACTTTCAGGTGTAATCACTGAGCTAGATGAGTTTCCCAGKGATCCCCACAAGAATTGCTTTGAGCTGGCACCACTCCTTTTTTTTGAGGTACTTAATATTTTCAGAGGTCTCATTTAATGTCCAAGAAAGACTTTAAGGTGCTTACTGGTACCATAAGTACCAGAAGGAAGCCATGGTTCAGAAGAAGAATTGTTATCTGCAGGTTTTGTCCTTGCTTGAATTCAGYAAGTCTTCCATATAGGTGTAAAAACCTTATATACTGCCCTGAATAGCTAAGGACATGAGGCCTAGTTTAGTTAAAGGCATTTGCATATGATTAAATATTTAATTTTAAGCATGTGTTAGCCCTGTTGACCTCACTGAGACTGCTTGTGAGATGAAAGTTAACTCCTGGGGGCGATGTGTGAGTGCACGAGGGTATGTGTGTGCATGTAAAGTGTGGGCTCCACTGAAAGAAATGGGATTTCTGTGGCTGACTTCAAAGGGTCGCAATTTCACCCCAGGCATTCGGCTGCTTTGCAGAACTCAGTCTCCACTTTAGTATTAGATATGTTAATGATCCAAGTTTTGTGGCTGTTATTGTTTTCTCTTTTAGAAAATGTCATGCAACCTTAGGATTAAATTTACTTAATGTAACTCCATCATCATCCTTCCAGCCCCCATCTCTGCCTGGACTTTCCTGAACTTTCCTCTTGACTGGAAAGGATCAGTTTTGAGAGTCATGTAGCACTTTACCTCTAAGCATAGATATTATTGTTATTATTATTAAATTGATCTATGGATGCATTAGAGCTAAGCGGAAAGGTTCTTACTTCACTATGAATCTTGCTTTCAACTTTGTCCAATCACAAAATTACTTTCTTAATATTTATTTAGGTTTTAGTGCAACTGTTAAGAACATGCACTAAAATTAGTATTTCTTTAAAAAAAATCTTCAGGACTTTTTTTTTTCTGTAGATCAGTGAAAAGGGGAAGTATAAAATTGATTAAAAAGATGTATACATATATATGTATATATACACCTTGAGAATTTCTGTGTCATGAAACTCTGAGTTTTTTTTTTTTTTTCCTTCTGAGGCAGTTTTTCTGATTTTTGCTACTTTCCTTACACTCTTGTTCTTCTAGAGAGCGTATTTGTTCAGGCACTCTATCTTTTCCATTTGTGTCCTGGCACCTTTACCTCTTGTTATTCACGGCAACATTTTCGAACTCCCACAGTATTTTTGCAGAACAACACATGAACTTTTCATTGACTGAAGGTCAAATCTCACTTGGAGAACAGATGGAGTGTCGAAGGATGAACCTTTGCCACCCACTACGCATTAGCACCTGCTTATTTGCTCCATGTGCTCACTGCAGCTTAGAGGCTCCTGAAGTTCTTACCCAAGTGATTTAGAATTTGTCACTGGACTTAGTACACGTGCCTGGTAAAAATGGGGAATCGTTTTTACCTTTTTACTCAGGCTTAGTGCCTAACACAGAAGGACAATGACTTTGTGGAGACGCTGCAGGAACAAAAACAAAACAAAAAATCAAGAAGGAAAATCCAATAAATGCAAACTGGTGAATCTTTCAATAACACTAAAGAATGTAGGATTTCAGTTAATTTCATACAACTGGGCGTCTAGTTCTCACGTGAGCTCAGTTGCACATATCTTAGGTCTTTGGGGGTTCCAGAGAAGATGGGGTAGGAAGAATATTTTGTCTCTACCAGGTAGAGGAAAAGGCATTTCCCCCTCATGATCAGTAGTGAAACTAMGTGAACCCTTCTGATCCATTCACATTTTGGTCTTCTGTTTGTGGTCAGATATATATTATCTCGTCTCCCTGTAGAGCTCTCCAAAAGCTGTTAGCTTGGGAATGGCATGGGCCCAACTCAGAACTTACACCACTGTTTTGTAAGAGTAGCCCCTGGATTTTAGTATTTATCTTTAGAGTAGCTGCCAAATGTATTTCAGTGAGAAAATTAGAYAGTCTCTAATTAAACTGTTCTGGATCAGGAAACAGGAAAATGCTATTATGTAGCAAGAGAACAAGATGTGAATATGCTTCTGTCTCTGTARCAACTGAAACTTAGCAGAATTTGTAATACATTTATCCCTGTCATATTTAACATCAGAATCTCTCCTGTCTTGCACAGATGAATAGTACCTAAGGTATTTCCACGGCCACAGTTCAATACTGTTGAATTTAACTACATATTCAGTTACTATTCAGATAATATTAAACCTAGTTATTTGAAGTATGTATGTTTTTTTTAAACATAGTATATGGGCCTCACTGAAAATCTACTGARATGCAGAATGAAAGTCCCCAACTTGCTTTAGTTTGCCTCATGTCCTCAAGAATATAATCCAAGTAATAGTAATTAGGAGACATATTATGGTGTRGACATTATTTCTAAATACTACTTAATGAAGCTGTAACAACAATGGAAAACAGAGTGTTTATACAACTTTTTTCTGCTTGCAATTTTTTTCTCCAAGTAGCTCTTTTGAACTGTAACTGTCAAAACCCACAAGGATTCAAAAGTCAGGAAAGAATGTGGCTGTTGAACAAAGCTSTTAATTTCACCTCTATCCTAAATGATTTTTAAAACGTAGTTCAGATCATATAAAGAAGGTCAGATCAGATCCTAATGAGGTATTACTTCAGATTATGCAAGATTATGAATTTCTAAGCCTTTAACCAACCATCCTTTCTGATTTTCTGCAGGTTGAGAAACAGCAACTATAAAAACATGCATCGAAGGCACACCACCCTTCGGGAGAAGGGCCGGCGGCAGGCCATCCGTGGCCCAGCCTACATGTTCAATGAGAAAGGCACCAGCCTGACTGCAGAAGAGGAGCGCTTTCTGGATTCTGCAGAATATGGCAACATTCCTGTCGTGCGGAAAATGCTGGAGGAATCCAAAACCTTGAACTTCAATTGTGTTGATTACATGGGACAAAATGCCCTACAGTTGGCGGTGGGGAATGAGCATTTGGAAGTGACGGAACTCCTCCTCAAAAAGGAGAATCTGGCTCGAGTCGGGGATGCGCTGTTGTTAGCCATCAGTAAAGGATACGTGCGCATTGTGGAAGCAATATTGAACCACCCAGCCTTTGCACAAGGACAGCGACTCACACTCAGCCCTCTTGAGCAGGAACTGAGGGATGACGATTTTTACGCCTACGATGAAGACGGAACTCGGTTCTCTCATGACATTACCCCTATCATCCTTGCTGCCCATTGCCAAGAGTATGAAATTGTTCACATCTTACTTCTAAAAGGCGCGCGAATTGAGAGGCCGCATGACTATTTTTGCAAGTGCAACGAATGTATTGAGAAACAGAGGAAAGATTCCTTTAGTCACTCTCGATCGAGAATGAACGCCTACAAAGGATTAGCCAGTGCTGCTTATTTGTCTCTGTCCAGTGAAGATCCTGTCCTTACTGCTTTAGAGCTAAGCAATGAATTGGCCAGACTAGCCAACATTGAAACTGAATTTAAGGTAATTCACCACCGTGCCTTTTTTCCTGGGGCTAAATACGTTCAAGGTGCTCTATATTCTACTTGTATAACCAAGTCTTTGATCACAATTTTGGGGGAGGGAGGAAATGGGAGCTACAGAGCCAACCTTAGGAATTCAAAGCAACAAATCAGATTCCAATATAGCCAGGTGAGAGGAGGCTTTGATCCGTATTTTGACCTTGCGAAAGCTTTTATTGCGAGTGAAAAGGTATGCTTGGGAATCAATTACTCCCACCACAATCCTTGATGAGGGAAAGGGCAAAACAAAAATGATTTTCCCATTTCCCTAACTGGCATTTTGTAAGAGTTTAACAAATATTGTTTCCTTCTGCGAGGCATTGAAAAGCAAGCACGGTCACTGCATTTTTTAATGTTGTAAAAGGGGATATATCAGACTTTCTTCATCTTCATCCACCATTTTGTATGTAAAACGGAGATTTATAGTTAAGTGCGTGTTACCACAGAAATGTCATGCCATCCCCCAAATCCACAGCCATTTTGAGCAGCTGGTGAGAAGCAAAGCAAGGTATTAACAAAGCTGCATATTAAAGCCTTTGATTTTTATGCCTTGCATTTTTGGAATACTCTTTTTTAATACTTACTGCTTCGATGGCAAATGCCTGTACATGTTATGGAGGTTAAATGTGTCAACCCTATGGAGGAATGAGCATAAAAGGGCTAACAAATGTTGCAGGCAAAAATTTATCACTCAGCATTTCAAGCRTGTGAACTGCACGTACTTTCAGATCACTGTATCTTCTACAGTTAAATATATAAGACCGAGTATCCCATATTATAGCAGAGCCATCCCACCTTGGAATTTTTATATTATGCGCTGTGATCACTTAGAATGTATAATTTTGCAGCAGGAATAAATACTAGATTATTTTTCTCCAAAGTAGGGAACCTTATTTCTTATAGGGTAAAGCTTTTTTATCTAGCAATCTGCTCCAGAAGCAGAGCTGTAAAGAGAGGCTGACTTTATTGCCATAGGAATCCAGTAATCTAGACCAGTTATAATTATAAAGGGTATAAATTAAGTAATTCTGGTGCTCTGCAAAATAATATAAGTATGGTGTAGTGCCGATTATTGCTTCTCTACATGATGAATTTAATGAAAAAGGAGGAGGGATTTATCAAGAAATAGTTATGATATTTATAGTCATGCATAACATTGGAACTTGCAGAACTCTCTCTTACAAGTTATGCAAGATTTGCATTATTCTAATAGGTTTTTATATGTCCAATGTCATYTGCATTACATCTCTAAGTCACTTACATGGCATAAATAGCATCATCTCCCTTTCTAAAATAAATTAGCCATGGAAAAAAAATCATTTTCAGTGGCTCAGTCATCAGCCTAAGACTGTTTTCTGACTTATGGCTGTTGTGTCAATACAATCATGGTAAGTGACACTGGGATAATAAAGACCACATTCTGAGTAAACTGGGGTAGGACGACTGCAGGGATCCATTATTTTTGATTTGGAAAACTATTCAAGTGTTCAAGCATTATTTTCAGAAGTTATAACTATACCCTCTTCAATCTAAAAGTGACAAGAAGCATATTCTGAAGATCTTTCTTGTGAAAATAAGTAGAAACTCTGTAATGAAGAAAAGAAATGCTGATCTCTTTTAGAATTAAAATCAGGGGAAAAAATCTTGCAAATTCTTTTTTACTCACGTGAATAAGAATTGGAAGGATCCAACACAATGAAAGTGTAAATTTTTTTTTCTTGCATGGCATTTGGTCCTGGCTTTGGGGCTATCTCTAGTGAAGCAGCCTAATTGAGTTCACTGAGGCTGGCTGCTTGACTGTTACTCCAGCGTGAAAGTGCTCACATCCACTCTTATCAATATTAATATCTCATTAATGTTATAGTTTCTTTGCAGTAGAAACATACTTTTAGGTGGAGCTTCAGCAGCTTTGGTACTACATGCCTGTCAGTTCTGATAAGTTAAATGTTAAGAATGTTAAACAGCCCAATGAGAATTATCCTGCAACTCCTTGGCATTAAAAAATGGATGCAAGAAAATTGAAGAAATTTCAATTTACTTGCAGGAATCCTCTGTCATTCTATTGCATTTTTAGGTAAGCCTTCTTATTCTATAGCTTTATGGAAGGTCTTCTGCAGCACGCATCTGTCTATGTTAGTAAAAGAGCTCAGAAGTTAAACCTGCATCAATAGTTTATTTCAAATTTGTCATGTTCTTTCAGTACATTAATGTTTCAAGGAATAATAAACATCCGAAGTATTATAATATATTCTTACTGCAGAGAAAATGAGATGTATGTACTTATTCAAAAATATTAATTCTTATTAATGTAATCAGTAAGGCACAGAATAGGGTAAGAATACAGCGGGTATTTTTTCACTGAATGTGACGTTTCATGATTTTTATGGCCAGAAAAAGAATGTGGTAACTGAAAATGTGTTTAAGAAGCCTSCAAATGATGAAATATTAATGAAATCAGACAAGCTCTGGAGGGTATCTTGTGTCTTAAAATAATACTTTCTCCAACTTTTACTTTTGGTTGCTAAAGTTCTGTAATTAATATCAGTGCTCAATAGATTTAAAAAATTATCACTTATGATTGCACAGAATAGTTATTTCTACAAAAGCGTWGCAATACTATTTGCAGGCAGTATAAGGAGTCCTTGAAACTGAAGGACATGAGTAAGATTTTAATAATGTAAGTAGACAAATGGTAATTAAAGTGGTTAGATAACCTTCCTCTGAAGAAACTCCTAGCATGAGCTAATTAAAATATAAATGTGGTGCCTCTCACCTGCTGCTTGCTGCCCTAAATCTCTATGTAATAACATCATTCAGCACGTAAGACTGTCTGGGAGGCCAGTACATGCGTTAAGTTTTTTGGTGAACAGTTTTTTCTTTTTCATCAAAATTAAGGCTTCCCGTACAAACATGAAGTAAAGCAGCCATGTGAACCACACTAAAGTGTAAAAGTTAAATCAGCTGTGGTGGGGCACAGATTGAGAGATTCCAATGGAGATCACTGWGTGACATCTGCTTTATTATTTCTGTTTTAAAGAGGTAGAAGTTGAGTAAGTTTTTCTCACCCTGACTTGCTGGGTCTCAAGATTTATCATACAGTTTTAATTTCTTTGCATAAACATCACACCATGAAGTACTATGGCAGTGAAATTAAGGATAAAATGAGAGTCTAGCCATACACTAAATCTCACTGCTAAATCTATAGCCTTTCTGTGGATCAGTCAATAGTGTCTGTAAGAGCTACATGCAGATATCCTAGTTGCTGCTCTGCAGTGGATAGACTACCTTATTGAACTCCCTTTCTGGTGTGTTGATTTTGGCTCAAAAGCAAGATTGAGATAGTTTGCTACCATGTGGCTTCCCACAAGCTGAAGAGAATAATAAAAGCGGAGGCTTGGAGCTGGGAGAACGATGGAAGCCGACAGAGCTGATCGATCCTGCTGGTTTTACTGGAGCGGAGGGTGTGCTGGAGTGAAGCAGTGCTTCTCCACTGGAGTTTAGAAGAGTTTGCAGCAGATGAGGATCTGCTCCACTGTTTAGCATCAGCACATGGTTTGGGTCAATGTTGCTCAGCTGTTATGGCAAAGAAATGTCAGCTTTTGTAAGGTTTAATGGTGAAAAAGAAAAAAAATAAGAAAAAAAACAGTGAGTAATGCTATTTTACTATAGAAGTAATTTCTTTTTTTTTTTTTTTAACTTAAGTTTTCCAGTGCCAAAGGCTTGCCAGAAAGATTTATCAACATGAGAGRACATTGAAAGMCATAATACTCTTATCTATGGATCTAAAATTTAAAKCTCTTCCACCTTCCTTGCAAATAAGACATTAAAAACACTGAATAGGCCATTTCTACTGAAAACGCTGACAATGTCTCTGCCATCGCAATTCCATTGAATGATTTAGCAACGGGCCTAGGAACAGGGTTAGGAGTAACAATTCCCTTCCCTCTCATCTTCGATTTTAAGTACATTATATCTTAATACCTCCCAGTRTGAGACAGACAGTGTGTATATATCCCACATTGTGTAAAGATATTGTGCAGCTTTTACTAGATCTGAGTACATATAGCTGACTATAAAGGAGGATGTATGTATGTGAAGCTACAAGGGCATGCTGTGCATTTACTTGAATTGAAAAATCTAGGTATGTTTTTACTTTTTTCAAAGCGAGTAAACTCTGGAACCCAGTCCTTCATTCATCTACTAGTTGCATCCCTCTGGTTTTACTCAGCCTGAAGTCACTTCCAGAATCAATAATTTTTGCAGGATTTATCCACAAGAACAAGCTACTGGCCAGATATCTGGATGGTGGGAGTTGCTCTCTGACTCGGAACAGACTTTGACCCAGAGAAATCAATCATCTCCCTTGTGTCACCTTGGTGCAAAGCCGCATACAGATGTCTGCATGGGTGCCAGCTGTTTGCAGCCAGGTGACTCATTTCAAAGACTGGAATATTGAAAACAAAGTCAACAGGATCATTTTATATGTCATTTGATCCCTGTAGGATATTACTTTTCTAGCAAGCAGACTGCAGAAATGCCCTTAGAACTGTCTCTTGTGAGAGACTTAATATTACTCTGCATGGTTTGAAAATAGTGAATGAAATACCAAATAGTAGCTCAGTTCATTCTTTCCTAAAGCTGCAAGTGGGTGCTCCTGTTTCTGGTGTGATCTCACTACACACACAGGTTGGTTTTAGAGCCTCACACACTCCCAAAATAGCAGCCTGACTACACGTTTCAAGATCAGAGAACGTCCTTGTGATGAAGAAAACCAGCCAATTCATTCCATTTAGCAATTTGRACAAATTAAATTACAGAATCGCAAAGACGGCTATGAAAAGATCTCGCCAATCATAAGCAGTAAATAAGATCTCAGCTCCTGTTGATTGAGACATTACTGAAGGCCCGACCAAAACCACCACCTGGAAGACATATGGTGTGTGGTCTTTGTTTATCCATCCTACCAACATTGTCAGTGCATTTACTACAGCATGATATGTTTTGTTTTTAAACGAAATGCCTCTTGCTGTCACTCTGATTTTGCCCATTACCCCTTAAAGGCATTTTGGGATGTGTCTGGACGAAGTGATTCCMAAGCAGTTTCACAGTGACTCTGCCGGGCACATGAGACATTTCCAGAGCCAGCTGATAGAGCGCAGCTGGCTGCCTGGCTATTTGCGGGCACTGATGGCTTGGGTGGCACCAAGTCAAGTGTGTGGATGCCTAGAGAGATGCCTSTGAGGAGCTGCTTGTCATCTCCGTGGGGCTGCACAGCTGAGGCTCAAATACCTAAATGGAGCTACCAAAAGATTGGCAAAACAGCCCAAGAGACACAATGACCTGTAGCAGTTAGTGATGATTTGGCATTCCTGCAGTGAAACTCTGATTCCAGTAAGTCAACTCCACTGTTTTCCTACTCAAATGTAAATTTTTAATTTCCTAGCATTTGCTTGAAATAATTTAATAGAAGTGATCTCATAAAATTTGTCTGTGTTTCTGACCTTATCATTGTAAATGAGGATTTGGGGACAGATTCTGCTCTTTAAGGATGCCACTCTAATGCTATTGCAGTAAATAAGTATTGGAGTGACTGCTTAAAACATTCTGAGGAATCACAGCTTCGCAGTGTTGAGTAAGAGCTCCTAACCGCTCAGTTTATCAGGATATCTGTAATTAACCCCATGAACACTCTTGTGAACCACTKCCTTAATTTTTTGTGCTCTGGCCTGCTCTTCCTCCAATGACCCCTTTATCCCTACAAAATCTGTTGCCTAAACAGGAATCTTGGCAGGAATCTTGCTTCTGATATCTTTGGGAAYAGCTTTTATGAGTCATACCTATTACCTAAGCAAGATGTTCTTTGGGGCTCTGTTGYTTTCATTCATTCATTCGGTCTTACTTTAGTTTTTCATTTGATTTTCAAGTATTTCTGTTCCTTTYTATTTTTCTCATCCAGATAGGGTTTGCAATTTTAAAAAGAATATATCTTTTTACTTGAGCAGTTTAACTTGCCTGGGCTTGGGCGAACAAAGAATTTCTTCCTCTAGAGTCTTTTCTGATAGGTGGATTATATTTCTTTTTGCTACAGTTTTTATTTTTTCTTTAACGAGTAATTTCGATCTCACATAGTTCCTATTTTAAAAACTAAGCATAACCATTGTAAACTTTCTGGCACATATGAATGACCGCTATTACAAAGTGATTATGTCTTGAGTCAGGTCCCCTGCATAGCCATAAAGCAAGTATGAAAGAGCCTAAAAATGCAACCTCTGAATCAATCACCTATGATTTGTGCTCTGTTCCCTTCACTCACTAAGCTTTTGRCTTCAGTGTTATCTGCATCACTGTGATGTCCACAAATAACCATTCAGTTTTAGAAAACACTAGGACTTGACTGTACTTCTATTGCAATGCATGTGTTATTATACAGCTATTTTGCAGTATTTTTCATCCAGTTGTTGTTGATGAATATTTGGTGGCAGCCATGTTACTAAGTTGATAAATACAGCTAGTCTCCAATTAGGTGCATTGTCTATTGTGTCTTCTGTTCCAAAAGGCATTCATTGTTTGCTTTAATTTCTTCACGTTGAGTCCAAATATTCAAATACTGATTTTAAGCACCTCATACACTCCAAACACTTCTCAGACACATGTTAATCAGTTTAGGCCACATTAGACACACGGCAATTATTTTTTTAATGCAATTTAATTAACAGATTTGCCTGGTATGTTATAGTTTGATGGAGTTGAAGCACAGGGTACGTGTAAATTGAATTTTCACTAACAGTTGATGACCTTCATGGTAACCTTCATGTCTCCTCTTATTCCCTAGGGATGGAAACTATCCTTTTAGGGTGCATCCCTTTCCTCTATTACCTCTTATAGTTCTTACTACCTCTTATATCTCTCATATTTCCACTTGAGAGAGCAAGCTATTCATCTCTCTCCCAAACCAATGCCTGATAACCCTTGGCTTTGAGGTGCCTGGGCCATAACATTCCTTTCAGTCCCATTTTGTGCTGTAAATCATGGTCCAATTAGCCTGCTCTCTGCTCCCGCTCTTGGCTCTAYGCTGCACCAGCATCTTCAGCTGCTCTAGCAGAAATCTGTGGTGCCTTTGAAATCATTTGGATAGCAAATATTAAAAGCATGCCTCACCTAATTTGTAATCCAAACAACCATAATCCCTGTGAAAGAACAAAAATGTATGCATTTGCACTCGAGCCCAAGCAGGAGAGTTCTATATTACCATTTGTGGATATTATGAAAACTGTTCATTTTAAATGTATACTAATAATCTGCAATCTTTTTTCCAGTTGCTTTTGGGGGGTCTGAATGATTCCTGTCAGTCTTATTTAAGAAAAGTTTTTTGACATTTTTCTAGTAAAGGAGGAAAGTCTGTTTCTCATTTTTTTCCCCCTATTTTTGGAGCTATGTAGATTTTGAAATAAGAGAGAAAATTAAAAGTGATCTTGGAAATAGCCTGGGTAGGGGAGAATGTTTTTAAACCTTGTAGTGAAATTTGTGTTTGGTTCACTAATTGGGACACCACATATGAAGAAATCATTCTCCATGCTCTCCATCTTTCAAAGACAAACGTACTACTAATAAACGTTAAATTGTCTTTGTCTTGACAGCTAAATTAATTAATTGTAGATATATTTTGCATGGTGTGCAGGACACTGTGGCAAATAAATGTAGAGACTCTTTCTGACCTTAGAAACAAACTTGTGACTCTTTTATAGTTCTCTTTAAGTATTCATAAATTAAAAAATATCCTCTTTATTTTGAGAACTGTTATTGTAAGTGCTTCTTCTATGCCTGTTCTGTGATTAAATCATTTTGTGCCTGGCACATTGCCCRAGTAAAATGGTTTTAAAATGTTGCATGTGAAAAAAATTCTCCAAAGCTTTTGAGAGGGGTTTAAAATTGATGCCAAAGCAACGGTGCCCTGTGCTGCCTTGAAAACTGTATTTGTGCTCGTGAATACGGAGGTATGTTACTCMCAGCATGGCAGAGTGGCATAGACTGTGACTCATAGTTAAAGGTATAATTTAACCATATAATACCTGCTTCTACACCTGGAAAAAATAAGACCATAATGTGTGAAATTTATTAACTCTAATATTAGCCACTGAGCAGATGTGTAAAATTAGATCTTGGCTACTTTCTACAAGGTTCATTTAACCAACCTTTGGATAAATGTGTGACACTGTTGCCTGTTGC
>NW_020455754.1:10235080-10254234 GCF_003342845.1 Nothoprocta perdicaria
ATAAAAAAGCCCTAAGAAACAAGTCCTGATGCTAAATAAATATTTTTGGCAGGAAAATGGTCACCTAATTTTGCCAGAGAAGTTTGCTCATGTCTTTAYCTTGAAAAAGAATGGAGGAGATAAAAGATGCTTTCATCATGTCAAATCAGAGACAWTTTTTGATATCAGTAAGTGGAATCTTTTTTATCGATGCCCAAAAGATTATATCCCCTCAAAAAAATTATTTGGATAAATTTTTTGCACGGGGAGATGGCAAACCAGAAACAACCTGAAAACATCTTCACTTCTCCTGATGCTGCTGTAGAAGAGCTTTTTGGCAATGGTATCTTGCACACCATCAATGCAATGTGTGTTACCTTTCACAGCTCTTCCAGGAAGCAATTTCTAGTCCTACTCATTTAAGAACGAGCAGCATGGCAATTGTGGCACTTACAGATTTCTCTTTCCATTTTGATTGCACATAAAAGCTCTGATAGTAGATCAGGATTCCACCTTTGATAAGCACCAGACACGATCATATAAATGCAAATAAAATGCCATCCTCCTATAAACTTTAATGGGAAGTAACAGGTGAATCTAGTGAACTTGGTGTGAAGAAGTAGCAAGGGAAATTATTAACGTACTGGGAGAGTGGTCTTAGCACCGCAGCTGCTCACCAATGTCAAGCATTTTAGAAGTATTTTCATCCAGATAAGTTTTTAAGGAGAATAAAGTGATATTTTTTTAAGCCTGCTATAGAAATAAGTGTGAAATTTGTAGCCTGTTGATTAGGAACTGAGTGCAGTGGCTTAAGGTCACTTTTCTCCTGGAATTTCACTTTTTCCTTAGAAATAAATGCAGCTCATCCTCTATCAAAAGGACATTTGATTCCCATGCATAAGGTAATCACAGTGGGAAGCAATGCACAGCAGCAGAAGGGAGAAAACAGCAATTTTAATAGATGTTTCTCACCTGCCAGGAAAGTCTTCATTTAATTTCTGAGTCTGAAAGTTCAATATTCAGGTAAATTCTACTGGCCACTCAGCAACGGGCACGTTGCACCAAYGTGCTGTGTAAAGGGCCAGTGATTTTTTTCCCTCCCTTCTTGTGGCCTGGAGTAGCAATTGCACAAAGTCCACACATTTTAAACATTGGGTGCAACTGAGGAAYTAAAAATTATTGAATAAAAAATATTAATTGTATGTAGTATTAAGTTTGCTGGGAGTAACTGAGTAAAGCAAGTTAGCTGGTTTAAGCAGCTTTTGGGAGGTCTTTCACCCCACATGATGCTATGATGCCTGAGTTCTTCAACTCCTTCCTGCCTCTCTGAGACTGTGTTAAGAAAATGGTTTGGTTTTAGAGATGATTTTGGGTTTAGGAATGAAGAAAATTTGCTAATATTTTGTTAGTCCTTTGTGTGCAAACATAGCTCTCTACAGCAGCGTTTTGAGTGCAGATAGTTAAAAGAAGGAAGCTAACAGACATAGTGACTGGCCCAAGTCTAACAGATTGGCAACAAAATGTTAGAAATATTTTTGATGTTTAATTAGATTTAAAAACTTCAGGTTTCTACTATGACTCGATTTTCCTCATGATTAATTAGCGCTTCAAAGTTGGTATTTTCCAATAGCTGTAAATGGGAGCAAAGCCCCAAGGTAAAGTTGTGAGGCTGGTGCAATGATCTGTGGGTCAGATGTAAAGCCAGTGACTAGCTCACATTGACTCTCTGTGAGGAAATGAGGAAAAACCTGCCATGGCTTTGATTAAAATTTCCATCACAGCAGCCTAATCAATCCTGCAGTCGTCTTAGATTCCACACTGTCATAAGCTGCATTTCTTGACTGATGCATGGATCTTAGGAAGAGAAAAAATAAAAGTGAGGATCATAAAAATTGGAAAATTATTATGGTTCAGGTACAGTCAATCAGAAAAACAGCTAAGTTCAAAGATATGGATTTAGATAAATGTTTAATTAAAACACTGTTTATTTACCCAGAGATATAACTGCTATGCTTTAGCTCTGCCTTTCCTGGCAACTTAGATTAGTCACCAGACCTTCCTGCAAAAAAACAGAGTTTGTGTGGCTTTGGACTTCCCCTTATTAGGAGGCTCCCCATCCATTTCAGAGGGTTTTCTCAGAGCACTTGCTGATATAAAATTATATCTTAATACAATTACCCTTTCTCCTCCCCTTGRCAGTAAATGGTACCAAGAGGGTTTACTCCAGAACGCCAATGACCAGGTCATCTTTTAACAAGACAAAATTAAATTACTGGTGAGGAAAACAGATAGGGAATGATGATATCACTATTGCAATATTAGAGGAAATGTTGGTAATCTTTGTGTTTAATTAGTAATGTCAAACACCCAAGCTTTTAGCTAAGAGCAGCCCTGTTTTTAGGGAATAGTTTGGACCCAGAAGGTTTATTATGACCAAGATAACTGAATTCCAAGAACTACTGCTTGTTATTCACATTGGGCAGGGATATCTACTGCAAGCACAAATGAGCATAATTAGGACTATTGCTCTGAATAGAATAATAATACTAGCTCGGCAGATGGGAGAATGAAGGCAGGTACATTTATCCAAGGCACTGCAGAGAATTAATATTGCATTAATGAATATAAACAGACTAACATATTCTGAGGATCTCAAGTCTGACATTAAAGCGGATGTAGGAGGGAAGTGATTTAGTTTATCCCTCATTGTATTGTTAATTGTTGTTATTGTCGATAATTATAATGAACTCGTCCTCACTTCATCCAGACAGGCTATCCACTGCATTGTGGATAAACAGGAATGGTATACAAACAATCTTATATTGCCATAAAATGGTACTAGGTACTTTAGTGTTTATGGCTGTTGRTAGTTATATGATCAAAAAATGGCAGTTTCCTGGAATATAATTTGTTGCAGAGAATTTTACACCAGGAGGGCGTGGAAATTACTCATTGCCAAGTGCTTCATTTTGTTGTCACCATCCAAGCCTCAGGAGCTGGACTTATTTCAGAACAGAGAAATGTAATTATACCCTTTTTATAGTTGCATTTCTGCTTAAGAAAGCGCTACAGCTTCACCTCTCAGTCTGTGCTTCCTAGAGACGTCCTGATGTCCCTCCACGAGGTCCGGAGCTCTGTGCTGTGTGCCCATGTCTGCAGGTCCAGCACTTGTGCCTGGGAACTGGGCCAGCAGAAGTGCTCCCTGGCTAGTTRGAGCTGCAGGGACCTGAATTTGGGCTCTCAGCATTTTGCACCCTGCTTGTGACTTGCTAGTGACTAGTTTTCCAAAGAGCTGCTGTTTTTGGACGTTGGGARCATCTGCCAATTGGCTGTTTAGGAGCTAATTAGGATCATGCTCATTTTGCTTATGGATGGGAAGTATCATTACTCACAGCTAAGCTATCATCCATTTGCAGGTGGGATTTAGGAGGAATCTCTCTGACAGACAGATACAAAAACCCTGATGAGAGAAAGGACTTGTGGAGCCTTTGGATATATGTTTTCTTTAAGCAAGCTGAATGTGTCAAAGTTTGTTCAGCTGAGAAGATAAACAGAGGTGTGCTTAACAAGCAATTCCTATAAATTTAAATCTGTTMTTTCTTCCCAGTTTTTCCTGACTGGTTTTGAGGGGCACTGTCGTCTTGCATAGGTTTCAAGCAGCTGAGGAGAGGAGAGCCACACAGTTTAATGGAGGGCGGCTAATGCATTTAGAGCAATAAAATTATGTACCCAGGCTCAAGYTGTGTGGGAAATTCTGATCTTCCCCAGAAGAGCAAGCAGTAGAATGATCAGGAAGGTAATGAACACCATCAAATGCTAGAGCAAAATAAAACCTGGAAGGGATGTGAAAGGAGGAGTGTGGCTCARGGGTAGCGTTTTTGCTCTCATACATCTGCCACATCACACCTGCAGATTTGCTGCAAATTCTCCTGCTGCTTTTAAGTGGTCTATTAAAACCAGAAGGGAAGACAAACAAGATAAGTTAACCGCAGTGCTGCATTGGACTCCTGGCTTGTGTAATGCAAATGGGATAAAAGCGGAATTCTCCCTGAAAGACAGATATTAAGGTTAAGATAAAGGTTCTTCAAATGCAAGGGACATTTGCTTTCTTGTTTGTCTGTCTTATTTTCTTTAACAATAACAATAGAGTCATTTCCCAGTTTCATGTCCCCACATAAAGAGCAAGCAAATATTTGAAGCTAATATAGAGGCACTGGGAGTTTTGCACTGCATGTTGATGAACTTGGTTTTGCCTCTGGCATTAACAGATCTTAAATTCTTCTTCACCAGGAGAATTAACTGGGTATTATTTTGAAAAATGTAGTCTGTGCTTCAGAGAAGCTGTTGACAGGGCACAGAGGGAAAGCCTCTCTCCTGTACTGAGTGTGTGTACTGCCTCCACTTTACATTTACCTAATACCTCTGCATAGACTGTTTTGTTTGCATGACATCCAGTGACTCTATAGTTTATCTTCTAGAGACAGGTGTTTCAGCAAAAGCATTCAAAGAAGCTTGAGAATCTGCAAGAAGGAAAAAAAAAATCCTCCATTTTAATTAGCTGAGCAATCAAAAGCATGTGCTTTACTTGTGATGTGGCTTTGAAAACCAGCTGTGATTATATGAAAGAGAAGTACATCAAGCATCAAATGCCATCTTATACTGAGAGTCTGCTATGCCAACCTTGAGATTTTAAATATTCTATTTTTTTTTTTAAATTATTGTCAACCAGAATAATTTCTATTCTCCTGGTATTTAAGTATCTCCATATCTCCAGAGCCTTTGAACAGAATGGTAGCTCTATGTTGAATTGCATTCCTGTTTTTGGTCACATACATACCAGAAGCCTTCACCTTCAGTCCTTAGCACTTTCTTAAGGCTAGGTGAAAAGATTGCTGTCTTTACTGCCCAAAATACTCTTTTTTTTTTTTTTTTTGTATTATTTTTGCACTGAAAAAAAAGAAAAGAAAAAGGAACATTTTAGGAATTTTGTTTTTTAAAARAGTTTTAATGTAAAAAGGAATGTTTTGCATTTTCCAACATTTTTATTTGTGRAAAATGCTTCCTGAATTTATTTGTTGATTTGGGACTAACAGAAACTGTGTTTCAYAGAAAAACAGAACAATCTGCCAGATACTAATATAAATGGGACTGGCAGAAAAATAATAATTGGAATAAAAAATAGAAACACAATGGGTGAGTACAACCCTATCTTTTCTGCTGTTTTTGGTAGTTCCCACTCTGAAGTTCTTGGAACATTCAGCAATAAGTTTATGGGATCTATTTCTCTTGTCTGTCTCTTCAACATGCTGCATTCACTATTATGAACTGAAAATGGATATAAATTATAATGCACAATGAGGTTGATATTGAACAATAAGAAACAACCTCCTGATAAACAGAATTTATATTTCACTTCAAACAAATCATTTGACAAATGATACATTATTGTAGAAAGTTACTTGAACAACCTGAACTTACAGCATCCTGTAGTAGGAGGATGCTGTAAAAGCACAATTACAAAAGTTAAAGGATTTCCTAAGTCCACTTGGTTTTGGCTTCTTTAATGAGTTGACGTGTGCACCAGAATGGAATAACATGAGATACAAACTCCATGGGTGGTGGGTTTCTTCCTCTTCCATCCGCTTCAGCAAACAGGTTCTGCAGACCCCATTGAGAGATGAGTTGCAGCTAGGAAGCCTAAGCTTTTGGGGAGAAAACAGGTGCTTAAAACAATTYTTGTGGCCAACTAGGCTTAWTGTATCTGTCMCTGAAATCCCTGAAATCCCTAYAAAGATGCAGGAAGGTATTWTCATGGCTCATTGGAAGCCATACARTTTTTGGTCGGACAACTCCTACTTGTTCTCTGGACTCCTTTGATTAAAAATAATGATGTGAGCACAAACAGCACTGGCTGCTTTGCCCTTGGGCTTCTTCATTGCACGTATCTTTTGGTGTCTCCTGTTTCTTCCTAGTATGTTCTCAAAGTAATCTTTGCCTAGAAGGCATTCCCGCTCCACACTGCCCTTCTGCAGCCTGATGCTCCTCAGAGAGCAAACAGTTGCCACGCTTATCTTGGCTCCCTTTAGCAAGGTCCACATTGTTTGGAAAGCAACAGACACGTATTTCTGAAATGTCAAACTCTTGTATGTGAGCAGCTTGTTTATTATATTATGCTCATCGGGGTGAAGAAGTCAAGTTCTGGATGACTGAAAGAAAGATGCAGTGGCATCTGTTGCTACCTCTAGACATGCTTAGCAACACGCACCTGAGCAGGGACGTGTTTTAGATGAGCACTTGGCTTTATTCTCAGAGGGGTGCCTACCTTCAGCACACCTGAAGTTCTAAAATACCACCAATGTGCCGCCTTTTGGGAAGCAAGAGAATATAAATCAACTTGATGTTGTGCTTTCTGGAAAATYAACTCTACAGCCCTGGCATCATCTATGCATAGAGGCGTTTAGTCTGGAAATAATAGAAGTGCACCCAGTTGAGTTCACAGCTATCAGCAGCGATGTGCACRTTTGGCAGAGTCCTTGGAAGCAGTGTGGAAGCAGCAGCATCCCGCGACCAGACTCTGGGGTGCTTCCTACTTCAGGATGGAACACAATTGCATGGTGCTAGGTGGTTACTTAGCATCTCCTCTCACAGACCTTGTGTTATTTTTCATTCCTAGGGTTATGGCTGGTCAGAGGCAATGTAAATACCCAGAAGGAAATTGGTCTAACAACATCATGTTTCATCTGAAATCTAATTAGTAAATATTTCTAAGTGCTCTGAATATTTGAAATGATGATTAATTCAAAGTACATTTCAAATACAGCATGCATACTATGTTCTTTCCTTCCCTCTCTGTCTCTTACTCTCTTTTCCATTTTCCTTTTACAAGACTTTTCATTTCAGGAACTTACTGTTCATTTTTGAAGATATACTCCTCTACCTTGTTTCTTTTCTCCTTTTTGTCCTTGAAGGGGTATTCTAAGCAAAGTAATATTTCTGTGTGATATATGCATGTCCATGAGGTACATGTATGTGTGATGTAGATTTAAAACAAAGAGCCATGAGCTTCAAGGAAACATAAAGAGAGGGTCTAYGCAATGTGTTTGCGATGTTCATTTGCACAGTAGATTTCACACCACCCAGGGGCGCCAGATTTCCTGCTGCACACACAGCTACTTGCTGCTCCCAGAMGGGAAGCTGGCTTCAGCAGATGTATGTCATACAATTAGTCTCTGAATGTGCTGAAAACATGCGGAGACTTTCCAGGGCTATGGCAGCCCCAGTCGCAGATGCTGGACATTCATCTGCATCAGCTGCAGAAGCCTTGGATTGCTGTGGAAACCCTCAAATTCCCTCAGACTTTATTTATAACATACATAGTCATCATCACGTGATGAGCAGATCCCTTAAAAAAGCTCCACTTTTTTTCCTTAACTTTTACTGGATAAATAAATATGTATATTGATAAGAAGCTTTAGGTTATACTTTTTCCTAGGAAGAGTCTGTAGATGAAAACATTCTGAGATAGATATGTGGTCATATATTTGAAAGGAAACTAATCTGTGATACAAGCTTTCCTGATCAGAAGCATGATCTTGTAGCTTTAGCAAAAACTAAGGCAACATTTAGCTGTATATAAGGTAGCAGTATAAACTAGGACTCTTGGAATTATCTGTGGTTATGTAGTAATAGGGCTCTGGTTCCTGTTCTTCTTTTATACCGGTTATTCAGAGGCAGTTATTAGAGTGAATTTAATTAATTGTGCTAAATGATGTCATATGGAGTGACTTTCATGAATAGTGCGCTTGTGCAGGACGCTCTGTACTCGTGTGCCATGCACCATCCTGTGTGTCTATTGTCCTATTCTCTGTGGCAACTGTACAGTGAATGATTTCCTATAGCAATTACTGCCAAGAAAACTGCAAGCTCATTGACCTAGACAGACTCATCTTACTTCCAAATTCCTGAAGTCTGAGAAAAGATTGCTCCAACAAAGCACAGAAAACGCATGCTTACAATTATTTCCTCAACATCAGTAGGACTTTAAACATAAATCCAAGTRTGCTCATGAATCTGGGCCTGGGAAGACAGAAGATTTAAAAGAAAATTTGAGGGAGATGGAGGATGTTGATAATTGCATATGAAGTGGTTTGATCCTGTTCATTTCTGAACCACTGGCATCACTTCAGTTTCTGGTGAAAGCTCATCTGCATGGAGGGGTTCAGCAAATCATAGCTCACAATACATCGCAGCATCTAGGCCAGATTTTTGCAGCTTGCATCCAAAATGCTCCTGAAAATATGCTGGCATTTCAGAGGTAGGCTCCTATGAATGAAGAAGTTCCTCTTCAATCCTTGACCATAATTGCTTTTCAAAGAGTTAGTCTTTTTATTATTATTATTATTATTATTATTATTATTATTCACTAAGGCAGGTGAACAGGTGGCTGGTCTTACTTTTTCCCATTTCCTTTAACTTCTTACTGCATCTCTATCCCTCTGACCTGGAACAACTCCTTTCAGAAGAAATCTGGGTGATTTTGAACAGATGTAGAGACATGACAGAGTTCATTTAGAACATAATCAACAGATAATAATAGGGTACTCAGAGAAATTGCAGTGAATGACAAGTACCATCAGCCTTTTCAAAACAGCCAAATTAGACATTTTTAACTCCACATGCACAAGAGTGTCAGAAGAAGCAGGAAATGACTAATTTGGAATCCTTTTATTACATTCTAGCTTTTAAAAAATGATATTGTAGCATTCTCAACCATAATCCTGATGCTTCCCTACTCAGTCTCTATAGGCAATAAAACCTCTGTTAATACAGCCACTTGTTATTTGAAGGAGACTGACTCTCTTGTGTGCCTGCTGGCTCCGTTCATCTTCTCTGCTTGCCAGCACTCAGTGGGTCAAGATGAGTCCCCAGGGTGCCTCATGTATGATTTGTGGGTTTTCATTACTGCATAGATTGATCTTCTCTACGAAACTCACAATCCTCAGCTTTCATATTGTGGGTTTTAATCAGAGTAATTAAGTCTGGGTTATTGTCGTTGTCTAGAAACGAAGTGTGTCCACCTGTGTGGAACAAAAGGTCCCATCCAAAGCTAGTCCCATCATGGTCACAGTGCTCCTTTATTCAGTGCAATCCTGCAAGACAGGTCTCGGACGCTCCCAAAAGTGTGAAATGTGTATGATCCATACAGCATTTGCCCAGAAACCAGCCCAGCAGTACATCCAGCCCACGTGTGGCTTGTATCTGGGCTTCCCTCTACTTTTTACCCTTTAATATGCCTCCCAAGGCAGTATTTTAAACACAAGCAGGTCTTTTATCCTGCTTGCATTGCCAGAGCTCTTGTATGCAAGCCAGAGACGTGAGAAGCTTGGCCGATGGTCTCCTGGAAATCTCAGATTTTAGTGAAGCCATTAACCTGCGCTTGCAAAGGAAAGGATACATTAGGAGAATCACCGAGCACCGTATTCTCACTGACAGACAGAATAAGCCTTTTGTGCTGTCCGTGAAACCAAGTCAGTCAGTGCAAAGATCTCTATGACAGCAGCTTTTGTAAGTGGAATCTAGTGAAAAAATGCAGCAAATTCAGTGATCCYGCAGGCCTCTTGACACATGCAAAGACCCTCCTGGCAGCATTAAGCTGTCATCCTGCCCATTTGCATGTCCACTGGAAAGTTATTTTCTTATTTTTATCCATTTTACCTTACATATCTTGTGTAGATTGGGTTGCTGCTTTTGAAAACCTAAACCTGATTTTGAACACAAAAATGTTTGAATGCAATAATTTCTGAAGATATGTAAAGCCAGGAGAACATTCAAGCTTGGAGGAGAATGAAGCTGTGTCTTGACTGAGTGTGCCAGCCTGTCCTTTACAGTCGCTTCAGARGCACTTTCCACATTCCTAACTGAATTACTTTCTTTAAAGAAAGCAGTAGAAGAAAAATAATTAGAGTTAATACATATTCGCTGTGCAGATGATGTGGAAATGTTGATGAGAATYACCCAAAATAGGCTGGCTAGGAGATAAGCTTGTGAACTTTGCAAACAGTGTATGAATAGAGAATGATATTAAAGCTTTGCAAAGTTCTCACCCGTAGTTTTATAACTTTCTGGATTAATTAAGTGTCTCCATTACCTGCGGAAACTAGGTATTCCTTTCCCAGCCTACATCTCTATTCAGATCTGTGTGTATTCGTCATCCTTCGCAATTCCTGTGGTTACTTCCAGGCTGCAATTTGTGCTTGGGCATCTATTCTGTCAGTGAACAGACATTTCTATTTATTGAAATTCATCTTGGCATGGGGAAGATTAAAGCACAGAATTGATCAGCGAGGAGCGCTTTGAATGCATAAAGCACAATTTGTCTTTCATTTACATTTCAGACCTCACTTCACCCTATATTTGATAACATTCACCCTACAAACTCTATCTTCACAAAATATTTAGGAACTAGATTTAGATGCAAATGTAAAATCACTTTCTGCCTGACAGTAAAGGCTTCTTAAATCTTCGTCCCTTCAACTGGCACTTTTACAGCAGTCGCAGTGTCCCAGTTTCTGCTATGGGGCATGCAGCTGCTCTGTCAAAGATAAGTGCTTGTTTGTTGGTATATTAAGACTCCCCTTAATTATGATTTTGAGCTTTTACTAATCACCATTTAAAAACACTACAATTAGGACACGCTGTTGGGTTTCAGTGCTCAAGAAGGAAAAGGGAACTTGAAATTTCAAACTTTGGGGCTGGTAAAAGGATGTGAGAGTACAAGTTCCAGGTCCCAGAAGCACTGGCAGGGAGGATCTTCCTCATCTCTCCAACTCAGCCTCTTCTCAATACTCATTTGAGACAGGATCTTCCTCTTTTGGCAAGAACACTCTAAACGTTAATAAATATTTATTTATTTTATATATGTATATGTTTTATTAATATATTATATTACATATTACTATGTATTAAGTTATTATTATTAAATTATATGATAAATATATTCTATATTAGTATAGCAGATAATGATATATATTTATATTTATAATATTTATTTATATCCTAAATTATACGACAAATCACACTAAATAATATTATCAYAATAAAATTGTTGTGTTATCCTGACTTGTTTTTGAAATAGTTGACCTTATATAATATGGGCAATAATAATGTTGTGTTATCCTGACCTGACTTAGCAAGGAAAAGTCGGCTGCATCAGGGCAGCATGTGACAGCCCATGAGTGGATACTGGGTGAAATATTAAATGTAAACAAAGTTCAGCGAGGAGAAAGAAAAGGGTTAACCAATGACTAAAAAAACACTGTAACAAAAAGTCCATGAACCAGCTTGTATAAAAAAATATTTCATTGTCAGAAACATCTTAATTCTGAAGGGGAATAATTGTCTAAAGAAATTTAGTCACCTCTAACAACATCATCTTTTAGACAGCACTAGACTGCCTAATTAACCGCTGTTTGCACGGTGCTTTGAGATCTTTGGCTAACAAGGAAGGCACGTTGCTATGTGTAAATGTTAGAACTAATAATTTAGAAAATATAGGAGTAGAAATGAGTATCATTTCATCAAAKCCAGGTTTAACRATCTTCTTTTCTGGTTGCTTGCTTAATTAGATAAGCTGCTGAATTTAATTAACTCATCAACCTAATTTGAAAAGACCTCTCAATTCAGTAAGAGCTTGTCTTATGCTTATCATTTCTATTTGTTGCATCAGATCTTTAATATCACCATTTCGTTAGTGTATTAACAATAGCCTTAATTGTGTTCTAATTTATTGCATTTACTCAGATGATGCCATTTTGTTCATTTTTTTTTTAAGAGCTTGCMTGTGAAAATCAATCATGACTCAATTTAAGGCAGTCAGATTGCTCTTGCAGCTTTCTATCAAGTCAGCTACGTATCAACCCTTTTCCCATAAGGATAATTTGGCTTTGTAAGGTAGGAGGGTTTTTTTTCAAGGTCACGTTATTTGTTAGAAAATCATGTTGAGTTTCTGAGGTCATGTTTCCTAGAGAAATGCTATGATAGAAATTATTCTCTGGATATGCTTTTGGAATTGGTTAACCAAACTGCAAGGTAATAAAATTTAAAGTGAAGTTGTATTACAACTCTATAATTCATTTGARCCCACTTGGATAAGATGCACAGTTTGATGAAACAATTTGTAATTCCTCCAAAGTTTCCTGAAGAAAGAGTCGGTTTTACTAAGAAAGAATCTAAATCACAGCACTCTTTAACAACCTCATCTTCCTAAGAGATATTCCTCACAGCAAAGAAAGTTGAGGCGATTGTTTAAAATATCATATTTCAGAGTTTCACTGTAAAATATCTTACAAAATTTACTGCTCTGTAAAGTGTTTTCTTGCACTGCTGATAGGAACCATTTATTTTTCTGAGGGATACTTGCAAGTGGCCAACTAAGAAGCACGTGTGTCTGTTTTTCCCTAGAATGACTACAGGAAGCTATCTATGCAATGCAAGGACTTCGTTGTGGGGGTGCTGGACCTCTGCAGAGACACCGAAGAAGTGGAGGCCATTCTGAATGGAGACGTGAATATACACTTGTGTCCTGACCACCACCGGCCAAGTCTGAGCAGAATTAGGCTTGCGATTAAGTATGAGGTCAAAAAGGTAACCTCTTCCTTTGAATACCTGGCACATCTTGTGGTATTTATGCTCCACAGTCACTTGCGACCACCAAGTCTTACCTTTTGTGTGATGTTAAAGAGCAAACATATACAAAAAGCAGTAATTTTGTCATAGGCAAGAGCCCTCACTGCGGTTTGATAGAAAGCAGAACTGAAAACTAAAAGAAGGCATTGTTGGGTTTTTGCTCAGGATTATATAAAAGACTTGAAAATCAAGGTTTGTTGAATGTTCTGATGTTATAATCYTGATTATTATTTGTTTGCAGAAAATAGATAACTAATGGTTTAAAAAAAATAGGTCTCTATTTTTCCCTCTCTTGTAAGGCTCCAGATCCATATTCTAGGAGTTCAGGTTTCCAGCAAATCTACCTTTGATTT
Source organism: Nothoprocta perdicaria (assembly GCF_003342845.1). Classification (NCBI taxonomy): domain Eukaryota; kingdom Metazoa; phylum Chordata; class Aves; order Tinamiformes; family Tinamidae; genus Nothoprocta; species Nothoprocta perdicaria. The sequence continues at coordinate 10,248,097 of NW_020455754.1, forward strand.
CTAATGTTTACCAGCTAATTCACAGCTATATAGGGGTGTTTTGTATGAAAGATGCTCAAAGATACTCTATTAATAAAAGAAATACAGATTTTAAAGCATGCTCTTTGACTTTTACATGTAGGGTTTTTTTTGTTTTGGTTCTGGGGAGTATTTTTTTTTTTTAATTGGCTTTACGGAAGTATGTTCTGTGAATGGAAAATTTAATTCTGGCAAACCTTGGGTCTGGGTGGTCCCGATTAATTGCTCCTACAATATGCAGTGATGGAAACTGGGCTCCACAACTGGGCTGGGAAAGCTTTCCAAATTTTCCAGCTAACATCTGTTCCTGCTTTCCCCTCACAAACCCGCCACCTGCTTTGATCCATCTCGCAGTAGTGCCACTGCGCTGGCCAGAGAAGGTCTCTTCCTGTTATGAAAGCCATTAATTAAAGARTATCTTAAAGCTCTTATTGGAAATGAATTGCTTTCATGCAGGAATAYGTGGCACCAGGACCAGTGCATTTCCTCACCAAGCAGAGAGGCCAGTCCCTGCACAACCTCATCCCCAACACGGAGCACAACATCTCCGATGGCTTTCAGCAAGAGAGCTCAGATGCAGCTATTGATTTTGAGGAACTTTTCCTCCATTTCTCCATGTTATATTACTGCAGTTTTTCATAATATGTGAGCACTGGTCTGAAGCCCCACAGTGTCTGTGGCAGGTTGCTCTCTTCATCTATAAATAATTTCCAAGGCCCAGGAAAGATAAGGATCCTTTCTCAACTGCAGCAGCTCGTTGTTGTCCACAGATACTAATTGTTAAACTGATTGTAGACCCTAAATATGAACATTGGTCAACCCTGTGTTGACTTTCAGGCACTTTTCACCATATTCTTTTCAACAGGCAGTGTGTGTCTATGTTTAAGATGAGCATTTAATCACTAACTCCAAAGGAAGATGATTTTATTTGTGGGAGGCAGAGACACACTCAGATAAATGGCTTTGGTTATTGGCAGTGACTTATGATAATAGACTGATATTTATCACACATACTTGTTGAACAAAGAGATTGTGTTATGGTAGCACAGTAATGGTTTCCTTAAGTGGCAATAGCTTTGATGTGCAGGTTTTATATCTGAGAGACAGCTACATTTACACGTACAAAATCRGTGCTCTGACTTATATTTTAATTTTCAGAAAATCGTGGAGGGGGGAAAAGGAGGGGGAGATATTATACCTACTTAATGAAATAATTTGGGGGCTGATTCTGTAAATTCCGTCCACTTTTTCAAAGCAAACAAACTGATTCATAGGCAGAGCAAGATGCAGCCCTCCGAGGCAGACTGAGAAGGGCACAGGGAGAGACTTACCCCCTGCAGCACACAAACCAAAGTGCCAACACACAGATCTCTGCGTCTGGCCCAAGCGCTGTACCGGAGACGTGTAGGTTGGATATGTTGCTCCTTCCCATTTTTTTTTTAACTCTGGCACTGTAATGATACAGGAATAACAGTGGTAGCATTTTTGTCCTGGGCATTTTATTAGGTTTCTACATTAAGAAATAAAAATGATCTTATGTAGATGAATATAGAGAGATGAATACAGCACATGAAACGCCTTATACTAGGTCCTTCCTATGAGAAGGCTTATATGCCTATATGGCTTATAAGAAGCTTATAAGGCAGCCTGTCCTTATAGATTCCRCAATGGGCTGAAAAAAYAAAGTGAACAGGRTGAGATGCTATTTTTTTYCTTTTTTGTTGTTGCTTTTTTCATTGTCAGTCTCCATTTTAAATATTTGTGCTTGCCTATGAAGTTTTAATATATATTTGATATTTTATCTATTTCAAAYATTGCACTTCTTAATTCACAATTTTTTATTAGCACTCTAAGTGCCTGGGGTAGACTTTATTTGATGAAAGTTTCCAGAGCACAATTTATATTGAAAATTATTATTTAATATCCATGAATTTACTTTTCTCTTCCTGCTYCAGTCCACATTTTATCACATCATTATTTCTGGAGTCTGGGAAAAATGTTGAGGGTTYTCCTCCTCAGGCAGGGTAGCAATTGCATCTATCAACCTTCATCAAGGCTTTGCACAAATTTTAAAAATCCTCCTTTTATTTATTTATTTATTTTTTAATTCTCCAAATCCTTTGTTTCTATTACTTTTCCTAGGAAATGTGTAATGGAGAACATCAAATGGACAATGATGTTTCTYTCCATTTTTTTCCCTTTTTACTTCCTATTAACATTCTGTATCATTTTGCCCCTCTATTCTTCTGGTTTTATTGGTCAGTGTCTTTTATTTCTAATAGTACCTTACAATGATTGAGATGAACAATGGGAAGTCATTCAAGAATGCATGAGAGGTCTCAAATTTCCCATCTTTGGCTCATTTTATTTCTTTGTACAATACAAGCTAATAGCTCATATAAGACACTGGCAAGAGGACAACTTTGTCTTTCTGCAGCATAATTGAAGCACTTTACATAGAAGGTCACCGAAGAATTAAGAAGTTCTATTCGTACATATTGCATTACATATTGCTGTATTTTACAAAACAGTATTTAAAATCTTCATATTTCTCTAGTTCTAAAAGAACTAAATAATCATTCTGTACCCCGGGATTCTTGGAAACCTGCATTGAGAAGTCCTCACATTCAAGCCTTCCAGGCTCACGACTCTCTTCAAATTAGCTGTCTTAATGATTCATGATTCCTCTAAAGMGATTCCAAATGTTATAATGGGAATATTTTGTCAAGAGTGAAACAAACAATTTGCAAACATTTGGGCGTTTAATAAGTCCTGGATCCTTTCCAAGAAATGGACTCTGTTATGGAATTGCAGCAGATTCACTGTTGTCTCCCTGGCATTATTATCCATGCTTTGTACTTGTGTGTGTCCATTGGCAGGGGATTTCTGTGCAGAGCCCCAGTGAGGGCAGAAGGTGCCTGTATTCTGCGGAAAGGCTGGATGTGGGAAGAAGAGCAGGAGAAGAGACAGGCTCCTGACGTGACTTCTTCAGATAACATAAGAGATGGTCCAGCACAGCACACGAGCAAATGCCAGGACAGGCTCCAGCACTTACAATACAAGGAAATGGTGCAATTTAAAGTGATATTAAGGTGCAGCAGTAATCATTTAGCCCGACTGCTTCTGATGGACAAGAGCCAAGGGTGGTTGGAGTTGCCAGATTTGAGTTATGGCCCAGAGGAAAGAAAAGCCAAATTAATCTTAGCCATTGCACTTGCTATGCTAAAATCGATCTTAGCACATAGCACTGGGCACTTCTATGGGTTTTTCACTTGAATTCTGCAGGAAACACCTTAACCCCAGATTGGGGAATTCCAGCACAACTCTGACACTTGAAAAGTGCATCTGTCCTGAAGGAATATAGCATCCCTCTGCTCTGTAGGGAGGTAATGTCAACAGCTTTTTGCATGACTTTGCTGCAAAAGCTCCTTCAGCCGTGTGTGCTTTCAGTTATTCCTCATGTAGACATGCAACATCTAAGTGAGAGTAACTTCATGTCCTTGACTGGAAATTGCACTGCAATGCCTTTCCTTTTCTTGAAGCAATTAAACAATTTTGATTCTGTTTGGATCCTGGAAATCTAAAGGTGGCACAGAGTTTCCTTATGAGTGAATATATTTCTTCTTAAACCAGAGGATGATTTCTCCTCGTGAAGGGAACCCAACCTTRCACCAAAGAGCAATTGGAAGACTTTCTCTTCTCCCTGAGTCCTGCTGCCCTTTYCTCACAGGATATTTGCCCAAACAAGGGGCTAATGAATTGTTAGGCTAGAGATTTAGCCACAGTGTGGAGTCCTAATAGTAAGGAAATGCACAGGTTTAGATACACAGCTACAGAACCTTTTTGTTGATGTGTATTAGCTTTAYAGAACATTTAAATATTTCTGTTCTCTTTTTTGTCCTTACTGGGGCACTCTTGTCATCTTTCCTATTAGCAGGATGCTTCTRTATTGATATTTACCTTTAGGTGGAAAGTCGGAGCTTCTCTGCAGGGGGGTGACACCTRTTCTCCTTTGTTCCCATTGTCAGACTCGTCATTGCTGTGTTCTTTTTAATTGCAAATGTCGAGTGCCCAGCTCTGTTTCTTCAGTTAGCAGCTCAGCTCACGGCCATCACAAAGCCAGAGCACCTTTTGCTTTCACGACTTTTAATTTAATTAACAGTAAGACACGCAAATTGAGTTTGTGGGAAAAAAATTAATAGGAATTAAACAGAACACCAGATGGCTGTGTAAATCCTATTTAAGAGAGAGCTGGAACAGGAACTTTTCTCGTAACTATATTATTAATAATTAACATATAGATGATGCTCCAAACAATACCCTTGGCTGCATTAAATTTTAATTTCTTTACTGAATTGGTCATGCAGCTCAGGTACTCAAAGGTGCATGAAGTCCTAGCTCGCGTCCTAAGATGGGAGTTAGAGGAGCACTAGGGTTGTCCTGCAATGGGCAAAAGGATGAGCTCCTGCTGGGGAACCAGCTCTGACCCYACCAATAAATGTGCAATAACAGACTGGAGCAGGGCTTGACTAACACAGCATTTACAAGCGTAAGTGGAAAAGCCCAGTGCTTGTGAGTGGAGCAGCAGAAAGCACACCAGCGAACAGAGGGCTCGAGAAGCCCAGGGCCAACAAGGGTGCTTGGCCCCTGTAAAAGCTAAGAATACATGTATGCTGCACTGTGGTGTGTTGCTGTGGTCTCCTTGCTCTCTGAATTTGCAGTTATCCTGCAGTGTTATGTCCTGGGGAAGAGGGGACCTCAGCCTGACCACCTGCCTTGCCACCATCAGAAAGCCACATTGCCRCAACAAAAACGAAATGTTTCAGCTCCCAGCTGGCAGCTTTTGTTGCTGTCTAGGTCGCAGGAAATCTCTCTTGTGGTTGTTTGTCCTGTTTTGGAGAGAAAAAAAATTTAGAGATTTCCTACAGGGTGACCTTTGATTTTTTTTTATAACATCTTGCAGGTACAACTTGAAGCAGGAAAGGGTTTAGTCTTACTGACCAAACGTGAGGCCAGAAGAACTTCTCAAGAAAAAATGCTTTCAGGAAGCTGGCTTTTTGTTCTTTTTCTCTAATTTTTGATTAGGTGTTTTCACACCTCTTCAGTTTTGGAGTATTTAGCAGGTCAGGTGTCTTCATTACTATGGATTGTAGCAGAGGAATGAAAAGTGTCTCATGGTTCTGACACTGGAAAACTAGTTGATCAAGTGCAAATATACTCCACTTTCTGTGTGAATTGTAGAAATAGGCTGGTCATCTGAGGCTCTGGAGTTTTCCATGTAATTTTTCATCTCCTTTTTGCATTTTTAATCGTGTATTACAGGCAGAGATTGGAAAAGGAAGGAGTTACTTCCTTTGCTCACAGAAAGTGTTTCTATGTCTCTGGTTATTTCATTAGCAAGGTTCCTTCCTCCCACTAAAATCTGTGGATCTGATGATTTCCTTTTACCCAGATGTTTTAATTTCTTTTCTTATTCAAGACGAATCTCATTTTTGTTATTTCCTGCTCATACATCCATCCCTCCAAAGCTTGAATGAATCATTTCTCCATCCTGACTAGTATATGTAATATTTCCAATTTACTCTAATATGCAGACTTAATTATTTTCATTTGCAAAGTGCCACAGGGTCTTAGATGTCCATCAAGACAATGGCAAGAGAGCAGGGGCATGCGCAGGGCCTTTTATGTAGATCCCATCACAGATAAGAGGACTTAAATTTCCCTTTATCAATATTAAAATCATCTAAGAAAATAGCAATTAATATGATCTTCTGCCAACCTGACCTTAGATGCTCCTAGTTTGGCTTCATCTATCTCCCCAGATATAGATCCATTAATGTGCATTGAATGGAAGGTCAGAGAAGCTGAGACCTATTTTGCAGCTCTCCTCCATGAGTGCATCACCTACTTTAAATGTCTACCTTTGATTTGGTTGTCAGGACTATATCAAGAAAAATCTTGTCCTAGGAGCAGTCCTTCCTCTCCACCAGCTCTCTACAGTTCAGGGTGCACTGTCCATAACTGTGTCTTTTGAGGGGGAGGAGAGGCCATAGTTTTTTAAATTTCTTTTTCCATGTCTCCTGCATGGATTTGTTTCTGTGATTTTTTTTTTTTTTTTTT
>NW_020455754.1:10254249-10287595 GCF_003342845.1 Nothoprocta perdicaria
TGGATGCAGTGAAAGGGCAATGCAGTTCTGGAAGGTTTTTTTTTTTTTTTTTTCCCTTTTCATGTACCACAGGGAGTTTGTTGTTCACTGGCTTTCTTTTCTGATCTTTTTTCTTTATTTATTTTGGAGGGTGGGGTGTGGATGAATAATTAAATGATAATGATTTCCAAGTGGCCTTGATTTTGAAGAGAGATGAAAAAAAAGGGAATGGCAGAGACTGGGATTTCCTATTCATTTTCTTGTTTTCAAATAAATAATTCAGTGCTAAGGATTTATGCATACATGTTAAAAAAGGAGAAACTAGACGGGAGCAACAAATCTTTTTGTAAAATATGCAGCCCACTAAAATATGAATCTGGATTTTGTTTGAAAGCCAAACACCTTATTTACACAGCTATAAAAAAATGTTTAGTGCAAAAGACACCACGTCCTTATCTCGGTGAAGTGACATTATAAAAAAAAAAAAATCTTCAGAGAGAAGTTTTAAGCTGAGCTCATTATATAGCTCCTGTACACTTTACATTCTCTAGTTATGCACCTCAAATATATCAAACATCATTTTATGACACGAACTTAAAAGGTAGCAAAGAACAAGAGCTACAACAAGACCTTCCCTCTCTCCCTTTCATTACCAAGAGGACTGTTAGCAGTTATTTCATTCAGCACTAGAGAGCATTTCTGTCAATAGGCAAATTGCATTTAAAATGGTCCTGGCAGTTTTACTTACTCCATTATTTTCATTTTCTGTTAAACTAATTTGGTTTTGTTTAGTTTTTAAGCCTGGCTGAATGCRGTTTCTCCCCTGTGTTGTTCGTTCTGTAGGAACCGTATTTTCTCATTTCTAGCTCTGTGGTGCAGGAGTGGCTTTGGACAATTGTACAAGCTCTGGGATGGGCTCATCTCCATTCCCTCAACTGTCTTGTCCTCTCTGTAAGGAGAGATCCCGATGTTCTTAATGTAGCCTTTGCTATAGCAGAAAATCCATCCCAAACAGCAGACTTGCTTACTGAGTGACAGAATATGTGGTTGTAAGCTCTAAGATGCAAAGTGTTCAAAACCAGAAATTTGGCTTAGATGACTCAGGCTGACTAGCAAGTGAATCCAGAGACTAAAGCTGGAGCATATACAAATTGGAGTAGTGGAGTATCTTGGAAGTTAATGGAAGAATATATTTTTCCACTGCAAAATGGCTATAAGAATTCCACGGGTAGAATTTGACTGTAATTAGARCAAGTCTCTTTTGTGAAAAGGTCCTAGAGAGAGTATACTTGGGTTGGAATTTCACTTATTACTTTTAATTTATATAGGGGAGAGCAATGATTTGAAGTCCGAGTAGTTTCCTCTTTCTTTCTTAAACTTTATCTAGAGTATCACTTAAACTCATTATCAGACCCTGTAGCAACAGGGATTTATGAGCCAACTTCCAAACCCATTTAACAATCCCATTTGGTGTAATTTAGTAGTGCAAGCACCGCAAGACAAATGTGTGTCCCTTTCACACTCCAGATCACCAAGCAAATATACTCGATTGCATCTTCTGTTGTTAAAATGCCTCAAAGTAGTTTCCTCAAATGAAAATTCTCATTCAAAGTTTTCATTCTTCAAATGAAAAGTGAAATCATTTGTTCATTCAAGATACACAGAACACAAAGTAAAAGATGAAAGAAAAAACGAGAATTATTTATATATGGGCCTTTTCCTTCACTCAGCAAGAACTCCAGCAATCTCCACCGAYCTCTCTTGTCTCCTGCTCTGCACTGGGTGAAACAACAGTGCAAGTAGGCGGGTCAACATTTTTCAATTTTTTTAAGAAAATATTTTGTTCAGAACAAACTGCTGCTTCATTCAGGCTTTGGTTCTTAAAAAAAATTTCAAATACCAAAGGAATCTTCAAAGCCAAAAAGCAGTTTAGAAGCAAAAAACAGCAGTGTTCTGGTTTGATATTTTCCTTGTGCTGTCAGTCTGTCTGTGTGCACATATTRGACCCTTTGATTCAGCTGATTCTCTGTGTTGAAATATCATAAAAAAAAAACCTAATCTTTTGAATGGAGAAGGTAGGGACATGGTAGCAATATTCTGCTTTCCCCTGTCTCTGAATTTCTTCTTCCCCACCTTTGCTTGCTAAGGCTCCCAAGACATTCTCCGCAACCCAAAGATGTTTTTGTTGCCTGATTTGATGGTAGAAACATGATATGACCCTGCAGAAGTGGAGAGGTTTGGTCCTCACCCTGCTCTATGTGAGCTCCAGCCCAGTGATGCTGATGGGCGATGCCGACACGAGGCTGGAGCAGAGCTGGGCAGAYCCAAGTCCATCTGCCTTTCTCTGCCAGGATGTGCCATTGAGGTTTCYTCATGATGCTGGTGTACACATTTTCTCCTTTGCTCCCTGACAACACATCCGTCAAAATGGGGGGAAAAAATCATATAGAAAAAACCCTTGATGCTCCCCTAATTTTCCTTTGCAACTCAGGGTTCCAGCATGGCAGCAAGTTCCAAAGATTCACCAAAATATTCCTCATTTTTGCTTGGATCTCTGACATTTGAAGCATTGCGCAGACAACTAAGGSTTCCCATGAGGAGGTTTAAGTTGTTTAAAGGGTGTTAGTTGACGTTATGGAAGGCCTACAGGAGCAAAGAGCTACACAGAAAGATAAATGTTTAATAATGAGCCCAGCAAGATTGTTCCAAGGGCTTGAACACAACTACCCGACGAGAAGAAAAATGGCTCGTCCTTGCCCCTTGCAGCATTTCCTGACATTACAAATGTTCTCCTGAAAATCTGTTTATATAGCTCCGTTTCTGRCTCCCGTTCACTGATTAAACATACCACGGTTCACCTGAGTTACAGCTTTTGTTTGCAGGCTTTTGCCMACGTTTGCTCTAAGGCTTACGGCGAAGGGATGAGTTGGCGGGAGCGTGACGGGAATGCCTGGCTGGAAGCAGAATATTAAAGCTAGAAGTTTGCACTGTCCGTTCTGATGTGAAGCTTTATGGTATTTTCACTGGTTCACTGATGAGCTTTTCCTTCCTATCTCAGCCCCTGGGATAGATTAAAGATTACTATTGCAAGGTGCATTGGGTGAGCAAGGTAATCCTGTYGGGGAGGGTTAATTCTTTTGCAGTGGTGCTAGATTTCTACATTCAAGAGAATTAGAATTTATCTCAGCAATAGAGGGGTGCTGTTGTTTCTGTGTGATTAGTYCCAGTCACCTGAAACTAATTTCTTGCAGAAATACGAAAACTTAAGGCAAATTAGCATTCATTTATCTAAAATATCTTTTTTTTTTCCTTCATGTTTAACGTCTGAGAACTGGCTTAAACTCTTAGTTTCCTCAATTTCTGCCTTTCTTTTCTTTGTATAGTTTATTAAGTTCATACCGTGAGACAAGAGAGATRCTGTCGAGGTGGGGACCAGGGTGGTTTGGGACAGGGTATTTCTGTGATATCTAACCCAGTGATACTGTAGTCACCTGCAGGGCTAATATCAAATTGCGCCARTAAGTGGGGTAATCTCAGCAGATCCCTTTCTTCTTCAATATAATGCACAGTAAATAATAAATGAAAGCGTCCGTATTGCGGTTTCATGGAATTTCCTGTACAGTTATAGAGGTATAAAGGTACTTTATTGTCTGTGCGGAGAAACTCATGCATTTTTGAACAAGTGTGCTGAGGAAAAAATTCACTTGCTGTCACGAGAGCTGCGAAGTACTTTCCTTTGCTCAGGAAAGAGTTGTCATACATCAGATTAGACAGCTAGTGTTTCATGCGGCGTCTGCAGCGGTATGCAAGAAGCTGCTCTTCATTTGGTGTGGAAAGCTGTTCCTTTGGGCGCTTTTAATCCCTGCTGAAGGCTTCAATCTGCCCATGTGAATGAGCAGTTCATGCTTTTAAATAGCTCGCTTTGGACCCATGTGGTCCCCTCCATGGCCAGTGTGTCCCTTTCAGACAGGGGTATCACATCCTCCTACAAAGACCCAGCCACATYGGGCTCATTTCAGCACTTTCTGCTTTTCCTTCCTGCAGGAATACAGCACAAGAGTGGTCCCAGATTGCCCCTTAAATGGCTTTTTTTTTTCAGGAATGCATAAAGAAAAATAGTATTTAATAAGAACTTTGAAAGAAACATTGCTATATACAGGCCTCTGTAATCATACTATTTTTTCMTGGCATTTTAAAGCACTCTGCCTTCCAGCTTTCCTTTCAAGCCCTGTTCTCTCCTGTGCTTATGATACTAAGCAAACTGTTGGCCTAATCTTTAACTTGGTGTCGGGGCCCACTCCTAGGGAAGACAGAAAGCTAAACAGCTCTGCGATGGGTTTGATGAGGATCTAATATTAATTTCTGAAATGCTGATAGAGGGTCAGTCAGCGTTGTCCAAGGGTCACTGCATGTGTCATTAGTATCTGATGGAGCAAGTGCAATGAAAAACTGTACTGTGTCCTGTAAGCATATAGGAGCATGAATGAATTTTGCCTTGCTATARGATCTTGCTGATCTTATTTTCCCCTCCTTTTTGGTAATAATCAAAGTGGAACGCCACCAGAGCTCTGTGGCACATTGCCAGTCCTYGTTGTCTCACACAAAAGATCTCATACAAAAGAAATTGTTCCAATAAATCCAGCTTCATGGCAATTCCGCCTCAATTTTCTCGTACTTGTATTTCCATTGTAGCTGTTCCCAGACGCGGGGAAACAGTGAGCTGATTAAAATGTCTGATGAATTCTCTGAAGTGCCAACCGGCAGGAGACTTGGACCGTCTCATTGCCAAGGACAACTGGATTTCTTTGTCCAAGTCAATTCCCATAACATGGTGAGCTACGGCTCACCAAGAGCCGAGGGAATCTGGCTGTGGCTTTGGGATGCCCCACATGGACCAGTGCGTCTCTCCATGTCCCTGCTGGCTGCTACAAATGCTGTTGGCTTCATCAAATCCGAAAATATCATTTAGGAAGGAATTGTCTGCTTTCCTAACAGTTAATCTATTTTTTTTTTCAATTATCAAACAAAATAACCCCAAGAAGCAGCAGCAGCATTAATGCAAACATAAACACTGAGCATTTGGCAATTGCTAATTGTAACACTGCTGCCATTGCTTCAAGCTAAAGCTTTAAATGCTCAGAATGATTAGGACTAATGATTTACAGGCCTATCTTTTGATAAACTTTCCCCTTCCCTTAAATAATTTAAAAGAAAACACAATAAAATGTCAATATTTGTGGGGACCATGTCCCAAGAAGAGAGGGTCATATAACCTCCTGCACTCAGAAATGGGAGGAATTTTATTTTATTTTATTTTATTTTATTTTATTTTATTTTATTTTATTTTATTTTATTTTATTTTATTTTATTTTATTTTATNATTTTATTTTATTTTATTTTATTTTATTTTATTTTATTTTATTTTATTTTATTTTATTTTATTTTATTTTATTTTATTTTATAATGCAGGCCTAAGCTATCTGAAGTACATTTTAAACGACCATTAATGTGCTGCTAAGACACTCTTCTATAGCAATCCTAATTACCATGTAACTGTATTTCAGTCTGTGCTAACAATGAATTGATCATTAAAGCTCACAGTAACCAGTTTTTTATTACACAAACATCTAGAAAAGAGTCCATTAAACTTTGCATGCGATGGCTGTCACAAAGCTAGYGAGGATGCAGACATGAGCAGGGTCTTCTCCGATGCTCCAGCTTCGTGAGTCACTTTTGGGTGACCTCTTCTAATGGGCACTGGAAGTTTCTGGAGTCTCTCTTTCATCATGACAGTTGACATGGCAGCTGGTTGCAGTCAAAAATGAGTTCTGGAGCATGTTCACCATCAACTTTTCTATAAAACCTCCTTTTTCCTCCTGTTTCTCTCTACTCCCTCATCTCCCTCYTAACCTCTTGAAAGTTCTGCTTTTTGGAATAGTTGAGGCTTTACATTTTACATTTACGTGTATTCACCCCCAAAGCTCATAAATGAAACACTCCACTCCGCTAATGCAATCAACTACTTTAACACAATATTTTTTTCATATTTTTCCCTTAGTTATTTTGCTTTTTAATTATCTTTCTTTGTGATTAAAGAGGGTCACAKTCTAAATTCAATCATGCTGAAGAACAATATGAAATAAAGAAGCTTAATCTTTATAATAAAATTATTCTGCAGGCTCCAGTGATGCTGTAATTTTGCCATTAAGAAATTGCCCTTTTCAATTGTYTGCCACTAGCCCCCCTTTTTTTCCCTCTGAACAATAAACTGAAGAAGAGCCTCAGCTACAGGATACAAAACACGTGTTTTCTGTACCAGAGCACCACAGCTCCTCCGTCTGCTTTTAAATTTGTCTATTATTTGTCCCATCAGTGAAGAATGAGCTGTCATTTTTTAAAAAAAGATAATCTGAGTTACAGCATTTTAAGTTGCTCCCTGCAAAATATCATCCAGGTATTTTATAGTTTACAGGGGAAGGAAAAACATGCTGAGTGGCTTGTTCTGGTCTGCAGGAAGTTAAGAAAATATAAAATTGGTGCTGGATAACCAGTTTGTTTGAGCTTCAGGTGTCTCTCTGTGGCAAATTATCACTGATTTTTTCAKCTTGATGTCACAGGTCTTCACATTTATTTTCTCAGTCTTAACGTGTACCATGATAGAAGTTTGCACAGGTTTGATTCACCCTTCCTCCTGTCATTTTTGCTAATAGTTAAATATTGAAAAGAATGAATGTGATTATATGCTATAAAAAATCTTTGGTCTATGAATTTGCTGATAGGGTCCTTTTCATAAATCAAAGATTTTTTGCTTATGGTACATGCAGAAAGTGCATGGAAAAGCGGATTTGCCTTTCTGTTGCCTTACTCTAATAGAAAACTTTTGATTTATAATGTCATTAGCTGAACTGTTATTAAGAAAAATACCCATTTTTGTCCCTGTTTAGCAAAACAATTGCAAATTTGCCGACATACAACCCTCTCCAGACAAATGCTTATGTGTGAAAYTACAGGCTTTCTGTGTAACTGCTCCAACAGACCTACACAAGTGCTACTGAATCCACTCCATAGACCCACTGTGCAGCAGCCTAGAGGTCTTAATATGGTGCAAAACCTTCTAGATTTGCCCCTCATTTCACTGATGAGGACAGTGCTGACCGTGAGTTCAGCTCATGGTCAGGAGATGGAGCTGCAAAACCCAACCCCACAGAGGTGCTTTGTGTTGTCCACAGACAGACATTGGGGTTTAGCTAGACCAGACATCTAGCAAAGCTTGCATCTAGAGATAGATGAAGCAAAGAAGTGCAACATACTCTGCTAGCAAGTGGGAATGTTAAGGGCTTCATGTGCAGTTTTCAATTTGCAGCACCATAAGCCAGTTGTCTGCAAAATCTCTTTCTCGCACTGATAGAAATCTCACCCTTTCAGACAATGTTACTGATACTTCTATTTCTCTTTCAGTTTGTTGCTCATCCCAACTGCCAGCAGCAATTGCTCACCATGTGGTATGAAAACCTCTCAGGCTTACGGCAGCAATCTATAGCTGTGAAGTTCTTGGCTGTCTTTGGGGTGTCCATCGGCCTGCCCTTCCTTGCCATAGCGTACTGGATCGCTCCCTGCAGCAAGGTACAAACTGGTTAAGGTGCATCTTGTTTATGGTCATTCCTATTCATGGCTTGGGTTGAAATCACAGTTGTTTCTATAATTCTGCTGCAAAATGATTAATTGTAGCCTCTAGGATTATCTCACATTCAGATGTTTCTTGCTGTGCACAAATGGAGCTATTGGGCATGTTCCAAAGTTCATCCCTTAAAGTAAAAAAGACAGGGTAGAGGAAGGAAACAATGAGACAGTAAATGCAAAGGATAAGAACAAGAAATAGGAAGGAGATAATCGTATGAGACTGGGATGAAGAACAATAAAAATGAAGAATAACAAAAGAAAAACAACTCAAAACCTCTTTAGTTCACCYTGACTTCATTCTCTTTTCTGTACCCTTTGTTGCAGGTTCTTCTCTCAAGGTATTTTATTTCCCTATCTACTTCTTACTGATCTTTTAGTTTTACTTAGTGGAGTGTTATTATGGCACTTGCATCTGAGGTTCTGCAAAGCCTTGGGGGACTGCTGGGCGCCACAGAGAAGACAAGAGTTAATCCAGCAGCCTCAGCAGTGCCAACAGCAAATATGAYGAAACTTTAAAACCTGCCATGTACCTAACCGTTGTTGTGCTGTCTAATAGCATCAAATGGAGCAGGAAAGTCTTGTTAAGACCAAAGGATCAGAGCCAGGCATTAGCTTGTGGTAAAGTTCAAGCTGTTTCTGCTTTGGTTTCTGTTGTGAGGTTTCCATGCTGAGACTGTTCAGACAAATGGAGATGAATGCCTGCGTGGCTGGCTGAATAATAGCTGTTTCTCTACCCTTGCGAAGAGAAAAGGTGTGTGTAGGGGGGTCATTTCTCCTGGTACAACACAGTCCACATCCTCCATTACAGGTTAGAGTGTCTGCAGCAGAGACTTATCAAAGCTACTTAAATCTGATAGAAATAGCCACTGGCAAGGATAGTTTATGCTGTCCTGAAAGCACTTTCTTCCATTTCCTTTAAAAGCCAGCAAGGAATATTTTCTAGATTTGTCAGAAACTATGGATCCGCTGATAGGTGTTAAGGAAAGACTATAATTTCAGAAGACTTATCCTTTAGTACATCCAGATAAAACTCTAAGAACAAATAGCCCTCCAGAACACCTCCTGTAATAAAATACATTTAAAGCTTGGTCCTCCAAAGCATCTCTGGGACAAGCACTTTCTCTTAGAGTACTTGMGACTATAACTTTGTTTTCTCATCATTTGTATCAGCATGAAAGTCAGCAGCTTTTATGAATACTGAACAAGACTCTAAAATATCCCACAGAACAGAGAAGTGAAACCAGAGCTGTTTGGTGGGTGGTTTTGGCTAGGTCTTAGCAGGAATTTGTATATGGAATTACTATGTTGACTCCTGCATTTTAGAACTCATACCAGGAGGGGTTTAGGAAGCTGTTTAACTGCTCTCACCTCTCTTCAGTGTGCTGACAGTGTGCCAACAGCAGCATTTATGGTATATTGTCAGTATTAAAGGGGTTGGATATAGCGATACTTGGGGAAAGTAGCTACACTTGAAATAAATGGAGTATTCAAAGAAAAAAAAYTGAATGAAGAGATCACTTCAAGGCAAACATTTTCAGCTTTAAAAAAAAGAAATGATTGAGAAATGATCATTAAAAAGAAAATCCTGATGTAGATGTATTGGAATTGAGGGGGGGGGGGGGAAAAAACTATAGGAGGGATGGTGGGGAAAAGGGCCACCTTTAGCTTTTCAGTGATCCTGATATTGCACTAAACCTTTCATGAAAAATCCTTTCTCTCTCATTCTCTATGTAGAAAATAYATGTACTTTTCTATCAAATTTAAATTACAAGTTCTTTCAGGCAAGAATTGCCTTTTAATTGTCTTTTAATGCACACTTTTGCACCAGGAAGAACAAGAGAGTTTTGATTTTTAATTGAGGTCTCTCATATCAATAATTGAGTACTGGAATCATGAGCACAGATTCCCCCAATGTATTGGCACACTATCCATAGTTGGGAATATTAGATGTAAGGACTCAAGGTTGAGATATGATCCCGTCACTGTTATTGTAAGCCATTACACAGGGAGTGAATTCTCTAAAATGAATGGTGATCTTAAGAGAAGATTTAAATGTGATGCTGGCTGCTCTGAGGCTACTGTTGTGCTTAACCTCTGCTGCAGAAAAYAAGGAATGGTCTGGGATGTTGGTGTCCAAAGGAAAGTTAGGGACAGCATGGAAAAACTACACAATCTCCTGCCCAATTTCATGTCGTCAAGAGCGAGGAAGATTTAGACTGTTTGCAGAACGAGAAATATTTTCTTTCTTCCCCAATAAGTTGAAGCACACAGTCAAATAGCATAATGCCAATAAAGATCATTTCCAAGGAGCTCTCACTGCTTGGGCTAAGCCRTTGCTTTCATTTAGCCGTGCTGGGGATTTATGAGCCAGAGCTGGCACAAACCTTACACTTATTGAGCACTGGAAATTCATTCCACTTAAATATATATCACTACCTTCTCACGCCACATATTTTCCTCTCCAGTTAAGCAACATATGATTTCTAACATAGCATTGTTCATGTCATGAGCATAATAATTAAATTACGAATTTACGAACAACTTAAAAGTTGTTTTTAAACACTATTTGTTCCTATCTCTTGGACTTGAGATTTATTTACATTTAGACAACTTTGTTTCACTACCACATTTTATATAGTTTCTTTTTGAAATGTCTGTGTGATTTATTATTTTCCAATAATACAGACAGAATATAAAGTCATGAAATAAGCAGCTCTCCTAAGAATCCTTCTCACATTCTWTCAGCATTTCTATCATCTTAAAGATGACAACCAGGCACTTGAAACCAGGTTCTTGAAAACCTGCTCTGATTAAACATATTTTTGGTTTAATAAAATAATTGAGAAAGTGATGCATCCAAGCAGCTATACACCTTGAATTTAACTTTATCGTGTTGCTTTGAAAATATGGTACTGTCATAAGGCATTGGGCTGAATGAAGGAATTTGAGCTTCATTATTTTTTCACTGGATATTCTAGTCAACACTTTCACCTCCTGTAGCACTTGGCTAAAATTGGATTTCTGAGAAGATATGAAAAGCCTCAGCTCAARAAAAAAAAAATGCAGACTTTCCTCAATAATAAAGGGGATAAATCATTGATGTATCACTGAATAAATGCAAACTTCCGATAAATTAGTAGAGAACTAAGTGAAATTATCCATATAATTCTGTAACACTCAGCATTATTTCTCTGATAACCCAGGCTGTACAACTTTAACCTCAGCTCTCTATTTTTTTAATTTCTATACTCAAGAGAAAATGTCTAATTATTTGAAAGGAATTCATGGCTCCCAGGAAAACACATTTTCGTTCTGAGTGAACTCAGGGTAAAAACGAGTCTTTGTTAGAGTGCAAATGCCTCTTTCTAAAACCTTTCCGATAGTGATTTCCATAACTGTAGTTATGTAGCTTTACTTCTCCATGAGTTCTCTTGGCTAGGTCAAATAAGGAAAGTATCTGAGGTCTTTATTATGTAGGACTCCCCTTCATGGGAAGCCCTTGCATGGGCTCTGGTATTCCCAGACAAGACTAACGAAATTCAGACTCCAATTCAGTGAATATCTACCTGCAGAAATTTTTCCTCATTGACTTCATTGAGACATAACTCTGTTAGTAAGGGTTCAAGAGTAAATGATTTTTTTTTTCCATTTTTGTTTCTGGAAAATCTTGCTCGGATTTAGAAACAAGCATATTTTCCAGCAGGGTTTTCCATTGTCAACCTCATAAAAAATATTTAACATTTCAAAAATTCAGAAAAGGAAAATAGATAAGAAGCCAAATCATAAAGCTTACATTAAATTTCTGTTAGACCTAAAGAGCCCTGGCATAACTATGCCCCGGGTCTAAAATATTTACTGCTATGTAATGACGAGAGACTTCTTAGAAATGGGCTTTTAACAAAGGTGCTGCTGGAGATACTCAAGAGAAAAAGGAAYTTAACTTTTCATTCCTTTTTTGTATCTCCTATGAAAATTTATGATCAAGTCAGAAGATAGACTTATCATCAAGAGAGATTAATCAATGAGTAATAAAATGCAAAAAAATCCCATGCACATTTAATCATATTTTCAGGAAAAGGCTCATATGCAACCGCATTCTTCTTGATGAATATTGTGTCCAGTACCATGCACACTGGTTCCCACATTCATAAAACATCTAGCTCWGACCATATTGGGAGTAATATTTTCTTAGATCATGGAAAATCTGAAATGAGATGCTATTGAAATTAATTAGCAAGCAACACTTTTCAAGAAGGAASAAATATTAATTACAATGAAGACATCTAATCCAAAAAAAGTATAATTTGTAATACAATGCATAAAAACTGGTAGTAACAAGGAACAACATGAACAAACCCAGCTTAGTCCATGATCTATATTTATTTTCCAAAGTTTTTACTAAAATTTAAGTCATTATTGCTTTGGGCAAATTGTTAAAACTTTTACAGGAAAAATCATTTAGGAAATGGATAAGAAAAAAAAATCTTATGTCTTGTGTATGTTGCATTTCAGTTGGGACGGACCCTCCGAAGTCCTTTCATGAAGTTTGTGGCACATGCAGTTTCTTTTACAATTTTCCTTGGACTCTTAGTAGTGAATGCTTCAGACCGATTTGAAGGAGTGAAAAATCTTCCCAATGAGACTATCACGGATCATCCTAAACAAATATTTAGAGTAAAAACAACCCAGTTCTCATGGACGGAATTGCTGATCATGAAGTGGGTATTGGGTAAGTAAAACCGATATGTCCTTTAGACTGTGAATAACTGTAGCTTTATAGGTGGTGATATGCACCCCTGCTCCCCCAAAAAAGGCTATATTTTGGATTGATAGAAGTGTTTTGATTGATTTAAGCAAGAACACTTGGTCACTCCTTTTAAAAATAAGAAATGATGCTTAGTAAATGCCCACTTTCCAGTTTTTTCACTTCACGTGATGAATGCTATATATGATGTCTACTTGCCTCTTAAAGAAAGTAATATATTCATAGGAAATTGTTGTTTCTGTATAGGATATACCACCTTTCAAGGCCATTTAAAGTAGGTAGAAAAAAATGTGTTCACTGCAACATGGATAACTAACCTCTCTTAGAATAAAATAGGATTTATTGCCATGGGACCCTACTGTAACTTACTGAATCTCAGTTTCCTCATATGCAAAATGGGTATACTGTCATTTACTCTTTTGTAAAGCAGCCTGAGACACAGTGCTGAAAAACGCTAAGAGATGAATTTTTTGAAATCCGTAGTAGGAAATTATTACTGGTGAGATGACAGCACRGTGCTCAATTCTTCCAAAAGAACTGAAGATCTTTGAAAAATTATAAAGTACKGTTTCATTTGAATGAGTTCTACTAAGAGCAAAGGTCTGTCAGAGGTGCAAGTCAAACTGTGAAGGAGCTTTAGGCAAATTGAGATATATGCCTTTTTCTGTAGGCACGTTTTATTTCTGACAGGTCTGCCACCTTGAACCACTAATCTAAACAAGCTTAGAAGGATTCATTGGGAAATTGAGCTTATCAGCTCTGCAGAATCTTTATCTACCTTTGCTGTATCTATTTTTACTCATCGCCATGATTTTGGTCCTTTTCTTGCAGGAAGTCAAATAATTGCATGGTTCCACAAGTGCTGATGGCATTAATGCCACTGAAAAATAGGGTATGSCTGCTCTGTCTGATGACCTCCTGGCCACTCTTTCTTTGTTCCTTGTCCTTGCAAGAAGCAGAATCCTATGCAGGATATTAGGCAAGAAAAAAGGGAAGAAAAAAAAAAATAGATGCCAGACTAGATTGAGTAAGCCTATAAGATATATTTTTAAAATGATATTAAAGCACTYGAGACAAGATGATTAGATTTTAGACTAGGTATTATGTTCTCATAGACAGTAGGTATCTGCCTGCCTGGGTGAGTGCCTGAGAGATGAAGGAGAAAACATTTCATTTGAAATGAAGGTTTTCAGTTTTCTGGGAGAAGAAAGGTGATTCATTGYACAGGCTTCCGCGTTTAATGAGATTTTCTAATGAGTGCCTACATCAGCACTGACAAGTACTCTCTGGCCATGTTACCTRTCTCCCTACCTGCTGCTTCAAATATTGTCTCGGCATCAGCAAAGTGGAAGTTTGGTGCCTGCAGCCYGCTGAGAGCTGGCTCAGGGCTTGGGCGCTTGCTGGGCCCTGCACATAACCCAGAATTTTAAAGGCTGTAAAAGGAGAATGGAAAATGAATTGCCCAGCCTTTGAGTGGAAAAAAATATATATATGTGTACGTATATATATATATCTATCACTAGTATGTATATTTAAGTGCAAATATAAACAAATAAGAACATTCTTAGAGAGATATCACAAGAGAAGTTACAAAGRTAAGCTTTCCCAAAGATGAGTGAGTGAGTATATGCTATGTACATGTTGAAAAATAGTGAATCTAATATGTACTAAATCTACAAACCTGTATTAAGTCTGCGTCACAACATCTGCAGTTGTTATTTTCAGGCTGGACTGGGTAGGTGTGCTACCTATATTCCTGCTCATGGCACAATCAAAAATCTTAATTTTACTTATTCTCATCTTGGGAATCCCTTTTTTCTGTTTCCACATCTTCTCTTTTCTCCTTCACACTGGGGCAGGAATGATGATKGGTGATTGCACATGACTCATTTTGACTCCTAGTCAGCCATTCCTGAGTAATTAGTTTACAGCTTCCTGATCTTAGTTCTTTTTTGGGGGAGAAGACAAGTTGTGTGAATTATCTGTCTGTCAACCATAAAATTATGAGCCMTGTTCAGAATAGCTTTATATGAGAGTAAGGTGGTACTTGAACACAGTGTGCCTGGAGTGAGCACAGCCTGTGACAGCACTGCCTGCAATTAATCTTGCTGCAGATGTAAAAACACGYACGTTGCACAGAAAGACCAGGATTTTCTGCATGAATGTCACGGCCAGAAGGACACACTGGAAGCAGAGAAGTTCCAYCGGGCCAGACAAAATTCCTATTGCAGAGCCAGCCGAGGCAGCAGGCGAGCTCGAGGAGACACAGTTGCTGCACAACGGTCTCGGCTGATCCGACAGCCTTTGGCAGCTCAGGGGAGGCTCAAAGTCRTCTCGCTAACGTCAGCTGCTTGTGGTGTATGTATTAGGCCAGAGGATGTAAAAATCTGACAAACTGGTCCCTTGTGTGCGCAGGTGGTGAACACTTCGTGCATCCTCCCATCTTCCTTCCCAACCTGCTCTGCCTGTAACTGACTCTTATYCCTGCTAAAGCCAGAAATACCCATCAAGGTGACATTTCTGGTCTGTCTTCTGTCCATATCCCCACCTCTCTGGCATCCAGCAGCAGGAAACTGCTTCTCCCATAAACTGTAGGTCACACAGTCATTGGAGACAACGGCTCCAACGTTCACTCCCAAGAGGGCAGTGAAATACAGATGAATTCCTGCAAGCCTGTTCTGCCCTGATCTCATGTTGGCCCTCAATATTCCCTTTTGGATATCTCATCCTCTATCCTTTCTTCCAAATTTCATCTGCTTTGTTTCTACCCAGTACTTCTACTTGAGGAGATGCTTCGAGTTAATCTCTCACAGCACATCTCCAATTACACAACAGTACTGACCACATAATTGCTGTAACTCTTCTACATTTCTTGGATAGATGTTTTTCCATATGGATGGATAAGAAATGATTGTTACATAGCTGGCAAAAAGAATGATGTAAATTATAGGCCAATAATGTGATACTTTCACTGAGTGATTGTATTATTAGTCTATTTAGATTTTGACATTTCCTACTTCATTAATCTATGACTTTGGTATATTATGTGACCTAGATTACAAATAAATTTGGGTGGGAGAGTTAATATTTAAACCAGGAAAGACATTTATGGGCATCAGTGAATGAGTGATCTGCTTGGCAATGCTTTGTATAGAGTAGTTCTTCAAGGGCTTTAGTTTTTATAAAATGTGCCCTCATAATACATTGGGTTAATGCCTCCTACCTATTTCTTTTGGGATCTTTTTTCAAGATTAAAATTGTATTTCTTTAATATTTCATCCTCACACTGGGACAGTGCCTGAGAAACGAATTCTTCCACCTCTCCCTTTGGCTATTTATTATTAAATTTTACTCCTGGTGAATGATRACAGGAGGATAAAGTTCTTGCTTTGACACAGCCAAACACTTACAGATTTTAGCAGAGGAGATGCCTGAGTGCCACGTTGTACAGCACTGAGAGGAGACCCTTCGCAAGCAGACCCTTTGCCTCAGAGGTCCAACATGTACAAGGAGGTGGCTAAAGCCTTTCCCCAAAAGACCAGCTCCTGGTCTTCCTCCAGCTCCTGATATSACCGACTAGTGGTGTCTTCACACAAGGCGTCACGGGGAATTTAGCTTTTCTTTCTCTGACAAATCCTTCTCAGTTCAGGATGACTGACAGACCGGCAGTTCTTTATTCCTCCACCCTCCAGCTAGATTCGCCGTGACTTGTTTCCTTTCTTACAACTCAACCTCTGACCATACCTCTTGGGACACCACGTGCTTCCCGGAGTCTCTAAAGCAGCCAGGCGAATACATTTTCATGCCACACCACAAAAGAGGATGAAGAAGAGTTCACAAAAAGGACATAATCTCAGGAGGCCATTTGGAAGTTGGCAGGCACTTCTCCTGCTTGATTAAATGTGAATTTTGCTGCTGCTATGGAAACAAGATTGGTCACCTGGAGATGTGGTTGCAATCTGGACAGAGTTCAGGAAATAYTTATATTTATCAGTAGGTTTTAAGCATTCTCATATTTTAGCTATTCAGAAAAGAGCTTTTGGTTCTGGGGCTCTACTGTGACTGGAAGTGGGGCATGGTGGTAAATCTGACTTGAGCTCTTGGCTCCACTTTGTCCAGTGAGTTCACCTCTCCTCCCTAGCACTCCCAGGGCAGAACACAAATATCAACATTTTTTAATTTTCTTGGTTTGGCATTTAAGTTTATCTGTAAGTCTGTTGTTAATAGGATCAGTTCAGACTAAAGTTAGGATTTTCAGAGTCGTAGATTATATTTAAATATGTGGAAATTTGCTATACCTAATAAATCAAACTTTATAGAAAACTTCTGCAAGGGCAGAAATTCCAGCTTCCCTTTTCTCTGACTATATGGTCCTCTGTATTTTTCAACTTTTCCAAAAAGATGCAAGTTTTCCTAATGTGTTCAGTGTTTCTGAATKGTGCTTTCTCTGAAATCACCAGAAGCCAACTTTACTGTTGAGTCGTACTGTAAAGCTTTGAAAATGCTCACTCATATGCTCAACAAGATTTACCAGATTAATGTTTTGAATTGCTTTTAAGATGATAGAAAGCATTCTCTGGAGAGGCCACTGCAATTGAAGAGTGGGTGTGTTACATAAAATTATTTGGCTTGTCTCACAATTCCCCCTTAGCCACAAAGAGGTTCTGCTTCAGGCTCTAGAAAGCAGCTTTTAAATTGCCAGTTCGTGTGTTCTGGTTTTCCCACAGGCATGATATGGTCGGAATGCAAGGAGATCTGGGAAGAGGGTCCACGCGAGTATGTCCTGCACCTCTGGAACCTGCTGGACTTTGGGATGCTGTCTATTTTTGTGGCATCATTCACAGCCAGGTTCATGGCCTTCCTCAAGGCAACTGAAGCACAACAGTATGTGGATCAGTACGTCCAAGATGATGACCTCAATAACGCCACCCTCCCCCCCGAAGTTGCTTATTTTACTTATGGTAAGATGCTTTTTGCTCTTTAATTCTTCCTGTTCTTGCAGACTAATGCATGGTAGTGCTGAAAGCAGCAGCTTATTTTGCTTTTTCTGCCTTCTTTGAAGCTTTTGCAAACTCAAGCAAATTATTCTTCACATATCTAGCCATTCCAGCCATCTTCATAAACAGCTAGAGAGGAACCGATATCTGAGCCTAATTATGTCTACTGAGGCTACATTCAGGTCTATCGAATACTGGCAAAATAGCTTAAGAAACAAATAATCATGAATGAGACTGAGCAGAATATGATTTAAATGACAGATGAAYGAACCATCTTGGTGTTCCAGATGTGAGAGGGCGGAGATGTGTGAACAAATATAGAAGCTAGAACTGCACTTTTACCCRGCGGTTTGCTCTGCATCTGTATCACGTCCAATGCCAGGATAATGGCAAATACAGACACAGAGTACCCTCAAGAGAAGCTCCTTTCCTATGAAAGAATTTTTATTTTGGAGAGCCTGTGTATTCTACAAGGGATAGCATCAGGAAATGCAAGGAGCAGCAGCCTTGACAACATTGTTTTTGATGGCTGAAATGCTTTTTCCTTTGCTCTACAAATGAACAGAGCTTTGCACTGAGGTGTAGGGACTGGATTAGCTGCACGCCTGATTCTGATCTGTGCTCTTCCCCTCTCTGGTTTGCTGCTGGCCCATTTTGACTTCACCATACAGCAATCCTCCCACAGTGCTAGACTGTCACACGCGGGCTGCTGTGTTCAGTGCGAGGGTCCAAAACAAAATGTCACAAGTATATCCTATGAATCCTTCCACTCCTTTTCCTTTGGCTCAGTTTATTGCAAATAATACTTAAGTTTAATGCTGTGTTTTTAAAAATGTTATGTTTTAGCCCTGAATTGCAAAACTTCTATCAAGAATACTGGTGTATGCAAAAATATTATAACCTGTATTAATTAAAATGTTCACATTTTCAGAAGATTAAATATATGTATACCTAGTATTAACAAAAGCTTGCTAAAAGATATATGAGTGACCATATTACAGGAATTGGCTTTAATTTAAAGGAAACATGAAGTGGTACACCTGATTATATTTGCTTTATCCAAACTTCTTTGCCTAATGGTTGGATAAAGATCTCAACCTTGCTAATGTTTCCTTTCCATACACTGACACAGTGCCATGTATCTAAAGCAATAGACAAGCTCCATTTCATATTTTCAGTGCTCCATCTCAAGGGTTTCAGATGTATGGCTGATGCAGCTGATGTGTGGCTAAAAAACAAAGAATGCACTTGGTTTAAGGCTATTTATTTGTTGTGACCACTTAGGAAATTACAGTGATCTGCCTATTTCTCTCCTCATTTCCACGTGAAATACATGGCTAATCCTTCTCATCCATCCTTGTAAAGCATGCAGAGGACTTATTCCTTCCTTAGCTCCTGGACAAAACTGAGATATAGTCTTGAAAATAGGTCATTTATCATGACAACTTCCAACTAACACTTTTCATTACTAATACCTAATGTACATATATTGTTTTAGCCAGGAACAAGTGGCTTCCCTCGGATCCTCAGATCATTTCAGAAGGACTGTATGCAATAGCTGTGGTACTCAGCTTCTCCCGCATTGCTTACATTCTTCCAGCCAACGAAAGCTTCGGCCCCCTCCAGATCTCTTTGGGGAGGACTGTGAAGGATATCTTCAAGTTCATGGTCATCTTCATCATGGTGTTCCTAGCCTTCATGATTGGGATGTTCAACCTTTACTCCTACTACCTTGGTGCAAAATATAACCCCGCGTTTACAACGTGAGTACCCAAGAAAATGCAGCTGCTCTTGAAGGGCTCAATCCAATCTTGTCCAGCATGAACCTCATGGGAACAGGTTATACCCGGGTATATGTGTCACTTCCTTTTCCGAGCCGCATCCTTCCCAGCTGGCTTGGGTGTCCCATTCTAGCTTAGTTCTGCTCCTGTCTGCTCTGAGTATTCAGAGCTTCCTCTTTTCTCCTCATAAGAAATCAACCATCTTAAGCCTCCCTTCATCAGCAGCTTCTCCCTTCCTACTGCTGCCTGAGTTTCCCACTTCCCTTTTCCCGCCTAATCCTTTGATTTCATTAGCTTTCATCTCAGCCAGACATGAACCCACAGCACATTTGCAGGAATATGCAGGGTCAGTGTTTGCTGGGCTGGCTGCTTCCGACCTTGCATGTCTGGAGAGAGCTATGAAACATGCAGGAGGCCCATATGCAAGGCAGGAGGACGTTGTTCTTCTGTGAGTAATCACAAAGAAGACTGAAAGTGAATTAGCTAATATATTTTATCCTCCCTCTCACTCTTATTTGCATATGGGCTTGATTTCATTGCAAATAATTAATGGCAATGGATAAGAGACCCTTAAACTTAATAACAACCCTGCCACTTGGGAATTTTCAGGCACAAGGCATGGTGAATTTGCTGTGGTAAGAAACTAAACTTGAATGCATGTATTTTTACCTTCACATGGAGTTCAGGCAGGGCCTGAAAAGATGATATAAATGTGTGCACTTTTCACCTTGGGGAGCTATGCCTAAAGTTTCCACTCCAGCTGAGTAGGGAAGGCAAATCAAAGCTTTGGCTGGGAAGTTTATATCAAGCCACCAGCCCTGGCAATCAGCTCAAGACCTGAGGGAAGGGAAATGTCTAGGTCAGAAATGGTTATTTCTGAAAATCAAAGTAATTGATCAGGAAAATGTTTTGTGACATGGGCTAGAGGTGCAAGGGAATTTCAGCTAATGACTCAAGAAAAGCATCGCAGCAGAGGCTGAGCACATGGCTAGTGTTTTTAAAAGTGCAAGGTAAAGCAAACGCAAAATAAGGAAGGATTTTCTATATGTGTGAACTGCTTTTAGGATTTCCATATGTGTGAACTGTTTTTAGGATACTACTTGAGGGCGGCCAGAATTATAAGGCGTGTCAGAGCAGCAGGCCCTTGCTCGAATAATGCTTGTGCTGATGGAGAGCAGCGTTTGTGGTTGAACAGTAGTCAGCTGGCTCTCCAGAGCAATGCCACTCTCCATGAGGAAATAATTAAAAAGCATTGGCATTTGTCTTCCTTCAGGGTAAGCGAGTGTGTTGAGCACGGCCATATGCACGTGGATCAATACTGGCGAATGAATCACACCCTTCACCTCGCTAGGGCAATCAGGAAGGCAGAGAGAGGCTGGCAAATGCTTCAGGAGGTTCACACTGATGCTACTTTCCAAGTGGGCAAGCCAAGAAGCTTTCGGAGGCAGTCCGGGAGCCCCAGGCAGGCAGGTGACAGCTGATCTCTTCAAGCCCATTCTGCAGCAGCATAGACTGTGAGGGCTTGTTGTGCAGCACGCTTATAGCAGGCTGGGTAGAATTCATTCCAACATGTAGCTCAAGCCAGGAAAGCGTCAGATCTGAAACGTTGCTATTCCCTGATGTGCCTTAAGTTGAGATGRGAACTTGTGGTTGTCCCACCCTAAGTGCAGGGTATGAGACTTGAGCAGCCTGTTTCCCACCTCTGTGCAATGAGGACTATATCTCAAATAACAGTAGTGTAGGATAGCAGCCCTCCTTCTGCTCCCTGACCCAGGCACTGACCAGCCTGACGTGTAACACAACCAGGACATGGGGTTTCAGGGCAGGAGCTCTCCTGCTGCTCAGCTGCAGATGAGGGAGGTGTCCCACATGCAGCCAAACCTTCAGGAGAACCTTTTCCCTCACATGCAGCAACGCCCCTGAGAACTTCTCTGTAAGTGACATTTGGATGTCTTGTTAAATGACTGTTTCTTGTCTTTGGGAAATAGTGGGGACTTCTCTTATTCTCCCATCTGGAAAAGGAAAGTGCATCATAATGTCTTCCTCTTGATCTAACTTTAAGGCAATTCTGCTACATACTTGGAATGATGGAGCCTACAGCATTTATCAAATCCAGAGCAGACCACAGCTGGTATTTGATATGTCATTTCTCTAATGTGTCACACGATGAGCTGGGGGCTTTTCTTGTAGCTCCTCTATGAGGCAATGACTTTTCCAGCATCGTTTCTTTCCCTCAGGTGGCTTTTTCCTTCCAAATGCACAGGGACCTGTTTTATCATACCACCATCTAGTGAAACCTGTGCCTTATAACATAATGTTTAAATTTTCCAATCAAGGCAAATAAGCCTTCTAGACTTCTCCTGTAACCTCAGGATATATTTTAATGGAAAGACTTATGAGGCTAGATGCAATTATATTTATCTGTTCTCAGTAATCAGGTAGAAGCAAATTGAATATGTGAGATGAAACTTGCTCCTTATTTGTGGAGAATATGCCCTTGAAGCACAAGAGTTAATCAAAAGTTGGATAGAAACGGTCTCTGCTTGCCTGGTGGTGCAGGAACTGTCAGTTATTGTTCTCCAACACGCACCTCCAGATCATGCTGTTAGCAAACACGAGGCTCTGATTCAGTAGCATTGCTGCTCTCTGGTCGATATATGTGGATCTTGTGGTCAGTCTCTGTTTGTGGAAATGAAGAGTAAATGCTGATCAAAATCGTGGCCCCTCACTAAAGACTGAGAGGTGCAGATGCAGGTGGTGCATAGGGCCCACTTGGGTCCTCCGGTCAGTCCTCTTCCTCCTTAGCCTCAAGTATGTACTCACTTACCCTGGAAGGACTTTATATTATTAAAAAATTTTCCACAGACACGGTTTTCCTTTTGGAAAATGAGATTTAAAATAGGCTTACTGTCTTATAGCTAAACATGGAGGTGTGTCAAATGATCACTAATGATGAACCTTGTTATCATAAGACACATATACACAGGGATTAGCATTCATCCTAAAAATCCTTCTACAGCAAATTCTAGTTCAGGAAGTTCCAGTTTTAATAACCTAATGCCAAGGATATATTTGCAGAAGGAAAGCTGTTCATCCTAGCAACATTTCCTTCTCTCTTTTTTTTTTTCTTTCTTTTTTTCTGAGCTACCTGTGGGACCTGCTCAGTGTGGTGGGTTCCTACTGCCATTAACTTATTCATGAGGAGCAGAGAGGTTTCAGTATTAGAGCTGAATAAGTAACTAGAGCAATTGTTCTGCAAATTCACCTCAGCAAAGAAAAATAATGCTTGCTTTGCTATGCTCACAACCATTTGGTGACCTCCCTGGATGCATTTTYTGGCAGGCACTTTTGCAAATTCTAACGAAGACAGGTGAAATTTTACAGAATGCAAAKTTAATATTCAAAAATATGACAGTTTTACTATAGGACTTGAATTTCTGATATTAATTTGATATTGAAAGGAYAGTTTGATTTGTATATTAATCAGCTCGTGGCACTGAATGGATAACCTGCTCTGAATATCACGTCGTATAGTGCCCTTGAACAAATGAACAGGCAGAGAACAGCTCAGTGAAATAGCTTAGAATGACAAATACATCCATGAAAACCACCACTTCCCGGGGCAGCACTTAGGCAGAGAAAAGACTACATKTGTCCAAATATTATAGAGGAGAAATTGCTTGCTTAGTTCTAATGATAATAATCAGCGAATATCCACTGTGGCTTGGATTTCTCCTTCCCGTGTTACTTCTGAAAAACATTCAGCATTCAGATTTGCTTGTGTTGCCTTTCAAAGAGCAGACACTTAGCACCCCGGTGGCTTATGAAGCGAGGCAATCACGCAGCGTTTCTGTTGTTTATTGAATTTATATGTTCCCTCTGCAATGGAAATAAAATGCAAAGTGGCTTATTTCACACTGTTAAATACAGAGATTATTTAGCTAAGCAGGGTATACTTTCAAAATATTTTTTTGCATTTCCTCAGTGTCCAAAAGCAGGCAATTTTCATGACTGTTGCAACCGTGTTTATCTGTTTATTGTATGCTGTGTATAGAACACAGCTCTTGAAAGAGCCTGTAATTAAGAACATGCCATGCAAACAAAACCGAAATGGAGGCGAGACTGATTGCGTTCCTCTCGCTTTCTGCATGGCAAATCAGGCTGAAGGCCACAGCACAGACTTCTCTGTCTCCTTCTGCCCAAAGCATGAGTCATTGTTCAGTACAAATGCTACGCAGAAGTTGGAAGCCTTTTTCTTTCCCTTCTCATTGTGCTTTGTCAAAATTAGATGTTTTTGCAGATTATATTCACTGCATTGATTGTTTGGCTGTGTGAAGCCTTGCCAATCAGTTCAAGGGGGAAAACTCGGCATGAAATTATGCCTTAAGCTTTGCCATAGAGGAGGACACAAGCGAGAGACTTGACATGAGATTGTGGCCCTGCCACAATATTTTCTTGATGRATAAATCACTGCTGCTTATAGAAACAAGGCAAATCTGCAACTAGATGGTTAGGTATGGTCAGATTATCTTCCTTGATGGTTCTTCACTTGCTTAACTTGCACAGGACTGTGAGTATAGGAGAAGTTCTCTTGCCAGTGGGATGTTATATCCCTACGAGCCACCTCTGCCCTGCTAGAGCCAGCAAGCCCAGCATGACCATCTCAGTGGGACCTGGAGTCAATCTGTTGCCGCTCAGCTCCTGCTCTCCATAGTGGCCATAACCTCTGACTTCTTGTTCTTCGTTTGTCCACCTTTGCAGAGGATGAAACTCCTACAGTTCTTGCAAAASGGATAAATTGCATAGACAGCAATAGCAAAACTGAGATCCATGCCTGGTGCTGGAGATGGGCACCTGTGGCACCGGCACAGACACCGGCCTGTGCCCAACCTTGCTGTCCTGCTCCCAGCAGCCAGGACCGCATGCAGCTCGTCATTAACTTTTCCAGGAGGTTCTGGCATGGCTCCAGAGCCAAGGTTAATGCTAAAGCTGCGGAAAAGGAGTGGAGCTGACACGCGGTATTAAAAACTGCCAGCAGGGGCGAAAACTAAGGGAACCTTTCCAAATTAAAAAAGGAAGGTTAATAGCAGGGTGCTGCAGGGATCAAGGCTAGTGGTTGCAGTTTTTATTAGTTTGATAAGTGACTTAGATGACAGGTTTCAAAAGCAGAGTTTTTTGGTGTTATGTATGTTCTTTAATGTTTAATGGAATAAACACTGCTGCCATGTGAGCAAAGGGTCATGTTAGTGATAGCTACTCTTTACTGCGGATGAAGGCAGAGAGCAAGAGCGGAGACATTATAGGAGAAGAAAAGGCCACAAAGCTGAAAGYGTCACTTGCTGCTGCCTGCTGTCACCAAGTCCTGCCTCATTCCACAGGTCAGTCCCTGGGAAATGTCCCCCGCTCCGCTCCCTGGAGGTGTCCACACCAAACCAAAGGCTCTGAGAGCCAGAGCTATTGAAGAGCAAACCACAGTTTTTAAGAAAATGTATAAATTTCAAGATATTTGAGATGTCCCCGGAGGTTTACTTCTCACAAGTCAAGGCAGCTCTGGTGGCTGAGCATGCCTCTATATTCCCTGCAGCCTCAAAGCTACRTGCAAACAGAAAAGGGACTCGGAGAACTGCGATGGCACCAGTTTGCTCCRGCAGCAGCAACCTGCCCGGTGCTTTCCCAGGACTGCAATTAATTTATTTTTCTTCAGTACACGGTGTAATGGACACTGGAGCTGCTGCAAAGCTTATTGGTCCCTTAGGGCGTGTAGTAGTTTTGTGCCTATAATCTGTTTTTATAAACACATTTAGCAGGACTAAGCCGCCACGCTCGTAAAAAAACACGGCATCAAAGCGGCCTGTAAATGCCTCTGTTTTCTTAGAAGACGTCCACGTCCCGGGAGGCAGAGGGGAGAGGGYAGGGGATCAGCTCTTACCACACAAAGGCAAACTTGTTTATAAATTAAAAACTATGCAAATCGCTTTCAGAAAGTATCAGGATCCCTGTTTGTCCTTCCTTTCCAGCTCTGGCTGCTCCACTTTTGCCTTTAGACACTTTGGCTTCAGCGAATTAGACTCTTTTCAGCTCATCACTCCAGGTTTATCYCTTCTTGCCTCTCTTCACTTGGACATTGGCTTTTTCTCCCTCTCAATTTTGCACTGTATCCTGGTTTTACTATCGGCACAAATCAGGACTTTTGCCTGGCTCCACCTGAGTAGAAAGTGATTCCTGCCTTTTGCTGTGGAAGCTCCATCACCGGGAAGTTGGACCAGGTCCTTCTTTCCTTTCCAGAATAATTTCCCCAAACGGCAAGTGGGTGAGAGAATAGAAATACGCAGCTCTATAAGAAAAGCTTCCAACAACAGGAAGTCCATGGAAAAAAAATTGCTCATCTCTGTAAGGATACAAAATAGAATTTGCAAATAATACATCTGGGAAGAGCAGATGGAGCAGACAAGGGGACACTGTCACTTTCTATTATTCGTCAAAATTTTATTTCTTTATCAGGTCAGGAAATATCACTTGGCATGTCCCTGGGTGATGGATAATGGCTTGCAATGACTGTGCCAAGATGTCATATTTATATTGGCAGAGTGCCACTTTTCTTATTAGCATTTGGCCTGGCTAACCTGGCATTAAACCTATAAAGTGACAGTTTTGTTTTGTTTTTTTAGGGTGGAAGAAAGTTTTAAGACCTTATTCTGGTCGATATTTGGCTTATCTGAAGTGATATCTGTGGTGCTGAAGTATGACCATAAATTCATTGAGAATATTGGATATGTACTCTATGGAGTATATAACGTGACTATGGTGGTGGTGCTGCTTAATATGCTAATAGCCATGATCAACAACTCCTATCAGGAAATTGAGGTAAGATAAGAAGCTAGATTACAAACTCATTGTGTATTAACCTCATCAATGGTGTAAATGTTAAAAGAACAAGGAAGTTGCAGATTATTCTATGGACAATATTTGAGTGTTGTTGAAACACAGATTTCGAACGGTGTGAGCATTGCAGTCTCTTCTCCCAAATCAGGGCTGAATTAATAATTAACAGTGAATCAATTTTACAACAACTTAATTTCCTTGTTTTTAATGACTGTTTATGAACAAGCCCCTATTTCCTTTACATTTTAATTTAATGAAAGAGGTTTTTCTTATATTTTATTCTCTGTGGAGGGAAGTGGGTTATGCTCAGTTATCCATGTGTATTAACCAAGCTGTGTTATTTATGAAAAATTAAATAGTATATTGTGTCTGACTTTTCTCTCTATGCTCTACTGATTAAATGAATAGGTCTATCTAGGCATATTTAAAATCCTGTATTTTCCACTCACTATGGACACAAGCTTGATATAGATTTTTTTAGGAGTGCTGGGTCAGCACAACATAAACATACCCAAAAAATCAACTTTTAAAGGGCATGAACACAGCACTCATGGAATATAAACAGGTTTCTGTGGAGAAGCATGTGTAGGGTTTACCCAACTCCATTCAATATTGTTGGTATTTGCAGACTAAATTCGCAAAATGCTTTGCGTGTAAACAACTTTGTGCTAATGCCAGGAAAAGAGATTAATAGTCRGGAATGTTAGTGCTGATTCATGTCTTTTTTTTGTCCTGATTTCTCAAATGTCAAGTTTCTGTGGCGGAGTTTGTATTAATTATTTGCTCTAATCTTCCCTCAGACCCTGACACTACAAAAGGCCAGGGCTGAAAATATTTTTGCGCTGTGATGTGTGATTCCTCCATGCACTGAAGTGCAAATATAGCTCTGTCGTGTGCGTGCTGCAATTAAGTCTAAATGTCAGCGAGACCTTTCATCTGTGCTCTGCCCAGGAGCACTCCTACATGCAGAAGGCACCTCCCCAAAGGCTTCAAATCACTTAAGGAAAAGCTTTTTCCTTTGTCCTCTTTTGCTGAAACAAAATTTACTTTTAAAGAAAGGCCTCAGTCTCTTACTGCATTTTCTAGTTTGTTGTTGTAGGCAGAAATGTTCTCTGGAGGTAGAAGTGCTCTCTAACATCTACCAGAAAAAAAACTCTTCTCAAAGTATCTGGCTAGGTGGCCTGTATTGGCCTTTTATTTCAAACTTTGTGATGAGCAAAGAATTGGCAGGAAAATGCTTTATCATCCGTTATAGTTTTCTGGGGTTTCTGTTTTTTTTTTCCAAAAATTTCTGTTTTTTTTTTCAAAAATTTCTTAAGAAATAGTCAAATCAAGGAAAAATATTTTGAGTTGTTTGGCCCACACTATCCTTACTTGAGGACTGGGAGAAATCTGTTAATTCCTTTAAATGTTAAAAAAAAAAAAAAAGACAGTTTTCCTGCTGACTGCAAAGTCACTTGTGACAGTGTGTTTATCTGATGACAACTGTATTGATGACAACAGAGGACAGCAGTTACTTAGGAATTAAATTCCATCCCACTGGGGCCATGCTTTCTTTGATAGCTGAAATTAYGGGACCATCTTCTGGTATTTTCAATTGGACACACTATTTCTATTTTCTCCTATTTATTCCTGACTCTCAAATATCAGTGCTTCCAGCACACTTTTCATTTATGGAGAGAAAAAAATCCTTTTGTCAGCCAGGAACCAGGCCTACTTCCAAAACTACTTCCACTATGTTCTTAGGTATATAGTAGAAAAACATGAAAAAATGTTAACAAGTTACTCATACTGTAATTAGGCTCAAGATTTTGTTAGGTTCCACTGCAAGGCCAAATGGCAGAAGTGAATGCTCTATTGACAAAGACATATTGCTGTCACTGTGATAGAATTAAGTTCTAGCCATCTGTTAAGTGTTTAGCCTACTTTTGACTGCATTTCAGACTGAAGGGTTAATCAGAGTTGTACTCTTAGAAGAGAGCTGGATACATGCATTATTAATTTCAGCAGATGCTTATGGTGGGGGCAAACATGCTTCTACTGATGCTGCTGGCTTCCATATAAATCCAGTTAAAACCTCTGCAGAGCATCCATATCTCTGTATTTGACCTAGTAAGCAGTATCTCCATATTTGACCTAGTAAGAAGTCTTGATATATGGTTTGACCATCCTCTGATATAAATGGCAAGCACATTCATAAAACACATGCTAACCTTGTGCTCAGGAATGATCTTGGCTCCCCTTGCCAATGCACAAGGGAACTTCACCAGCATTGAGAAATGGACCTGTCTTCTACCTGCTAATGTGACAGGTTGAAAAGGCCAAGAAATAGGATGTACTATCTATGGACACCTGATGGTGAATACAAACAGGATTGATGAGGAAATCAGCTGATGATAAGTCACGGATCTAACCTGATTTCTTTAATCCCATAAAGGATCCCCTGTCAATCCAGTGATAACAATTCCCCGGCAATTAAATAAATGACATTGCAGGTAACTGGAGGCAGTTTGTTGTTGTTGGATATATATGCCTATATTAAAACTTTTCTTGATTTCCAGAGCTCTATTTGTGTTCTAATACTTCCATACAGCAAAGCACAAGCTGTGATCTGGGGATCATTATTTTTTCTAGGGTATGAAAGACAATTCCTTGGATACTCAAGGAAAAGTTTGACTCAACATAAGAGAATTATAGTAATACGCAGAATATCTTCAGTGAATCTATTTATTTGCTACCACTACCAACCTGCTTGTGGCCTGCCCCATGGAGAAACTGAGGCTCAATCCCAGACTTTGGATCGTAGCAGACTTTATTCATTTGTCCTTCTTGCGGTGGCAGGGCTCTGCTCCAGGCTTTGGRGCTCCCCACACTCTTTCCTCCAGCACATTTCTTTCTTTGTGGCACTGTGCTACATCTTTGCAGCCCTCGCTGGAGAGCAGAGCGAACTCATCCACCTCAGAGTTCACCCTGACCTTTCAAGCTTATGACATTTGCCTGGCTTAGAAGACAAAAACAGTTTCTCCGTTCCCAACTGGTTCTTAAAAAGCACCTTGTAGAAAAACTCAACCTAAGCAGAAACRGCACCAGTGAGGGATTTGTGCTTTGAATATTCACTACTTTAGTTAAACCTTCCTTGCTTTGAGCTTGCCACAATCCTAGACATCATGTATGCRGCAGTCTTGGTTTGACAACCAGAAGTTTGATTATTATTAAATTATATCTGTATGTTTGTCTAACGCCAATGTCTATGTCTTTTGTGCTAATGAAGCCCGGTAGGCAAATCCTTTCCTATGTGCTAACTATGCATTTGTTTTTGTCTTGTTTTGCTTTCCTCTTCCCTCCCTAAGGAGGATGCAGATGTCGAGTGGAAGTTTGCACGGGCCAAGCTCTGGTTATCCTACTTTGATGAAGGGAGGACTTTGCCTGCACCTTTTAACCTAGTGCCCAGCCCTAAATCATTTTATTATCTCATACTGAGAATAAAAATGTGCCTCGTAAAACTCTGCAAATCTAAGGCCAAAAACTGTGAAAATGATCTTGAGATGGGGATGCTGAATTCCAAGCAACGGGTAGGTTGCAATTTTACTTTTTACCTTCTTTTTAGAAAGGATTTGTGGACTTTGGGCGAAGAAGGCTATTTAGCTTGCAGGTAGACAAGGGACCAGAAAAGGCTCCTACTCAACCTTGTCCTTACACATTGCTGGTACCAGAGCAGCATCTAGAGGGTCCTCCCAGATTCATGGTCTCTATCTAATTTTCCCAGCTCAGGCTGGGCTTGGAACAAGAAAATCACACTGGGAACCAATTCCTAGAATCCTGCACAGGAGATAGGCTGAAGTGCCTGCCCTTTGACTATCACAAATAATAATATTAAAAGATGTTTTTCATAATATATTTGAATCAAGCCACACAAAGCTCACTTGGTTTGGAATTTAGTTTTGGCTTCAAAGCATGCACCAAAGTATGAAAGTCTTCACTATGCCACCTGAGTGAAGCTGTCTGCTTTGCCTCTTTTTTGTGAAACACGTACCAAATTCATAGTTTCCATGACTTTGAATTAAGCATTGAAGAAACTCAGTCATTTCTTGCTCGTCTCTTGATTTTGTTCACTAACCATGTTCAGATCAGTCTCTGCTACACCATGGCATGCCTGATGAGAGACGAACCCCCCCAAAATTAAATAATTATTCTAGCTATTTGTCCCATCATTATTACCATCTTGATGCAACAAATTTCACCTCTTTCTTGGGCTCCCTAATCCTGTTGGGAATGAAAAATGCTTAATGAAGACCTACCTTGTACTTAGACTTCCATACAGGTGTAGGGATCTATGATGCAACTTAACATTTCTTTTTAAGTAATTTTACTTTGACATTTGAACAAAAAATTCATAGACGAATAATGGAGTCGAAAAAATTGCTTACAAATACTGGCTGTAGTTATTCTGAAGACTCCTTGGGAGTTTCCAAAGTACAAAATAAGTCATGTAATGTGATGTCATAAAATACACTGCTCTAGCTTTAAAAAAAAAATGCATATTTTTGTTGGAAAAAAAGTTATAATCATCAGTCTATTAAGATTAACATCTTTTGTTCGTCTTAGCCCCTTCTTTTCTAAAATTTGTATGAGGTTACCATTTTTGGCTATATAATTTAGAATCCCTTTCCTTTCAGTAATTTGTGCCTTTCAGCCCTTTCTTTGCCTTCCAGAATTTTTTTAGCCTCAAGGTGCTAGCTTTATTCTACCCATACATTGAATGATTTCCTGCTGTTTTTATAAGATTTTCTTAATTTGGGGCTGGCTGGGAGTGAGACGTTATCACTGATTTAATATTTCATGATGCTTTATAATTTCAGAAAGTTCGTTTTCAGTCTAGCACTCGAAATACAGAAAATTTTTCTGGGAAGAACGCTTATAACAAGCCCACAAGATATCAGGTAATAACAGCATGAAAGCAGGAGCAAGGAAGAGGTTTGCCAGTGAGCAGCTCTGTTCTGCAAGGATCATATTTGCCCTGTCATAGTAATGGTCGGGGATGCTTCATGTTCTTTGCACTTAAAGAMAAATGCAGAACACCTATGGAAACACATGATGTTAACACCTGTTGTGCTAATTAATTCCAGCCAATTTGGTATAACTTGATCCAAGAAACATCATTCAACCTGGAGTTCCCCAGTCTTGCATTGACAGCATTTCATTTTTATCATGACACATCATAGTCTCTATTGCTTTTACATTAACATTTGCATGTGCTTTCTCTGGCAATGCCKTGTCTTACTGAGCTAAACCTGCAATGTGGTATGGTTCAAAAACACCTGTGACTGCAGCGG
This sequence comes from Nothoprocta perdicaria, assembly GCF_003342845.1. NCBI lineage: Eukaryota > Metazoa > Chordata > Aves > Tinamiformes > Tinamidae > Nothoprocta > Nothoprocta perdicaria. The sequence goes on from NW_020455754.1 coordinate 10,285,667, forward strand.
TGACATGGGTTGCCTTAGCCACCCCATGAACTAATTCTGTCCGTCTCAGCTTGAGTGTTTGTGCTAGCAGAAATGTTATTTCTTGGGCAAATGGTGGGTTCTGGGTGTGAAAGCTCAAAACAATAAGCAAAATGTCCCCTGCTGGAGTTTTTTTTTTTCTTTTTCATTTTTATATAAGTTGAAAAAGAATGGGGATAACTGAAATGTCTGAAGATATCAACATYAGAGTTGAGGAAAATAACAGTTGAATGGGACATAACGGGCAGTGCCAATTCTAGGACTGATTCGTCTTCTCTGTTGGAACATCATCTAGCACAGTGGGCTCCTAGGCTGGGCAGCAACACCTGTAATAAAGTGACATCTCTTTTAAAATGTGTCTAGGCTCCTGTGCCAGGGCTAAAGGTGCATCTGAAAAAAATCTCTGTTAGAAATGGCATCCATTCATTTAGCACTAGTTGATTTGGCATCCTCAAAAGCAAAGGGGAGAAACATAATTATGCTTCACTTAGGAAGGCACTTAGGCATTTTTGTCACTTTCCTGTAAATTCAAACCCACAGGTAACAAAAAGATGTGTCAGCTTCTCCTGGACTCATTCCCTTCTTGTGACTATGATTTCTAAATGAGACTGTGCAATATTTGTGGTAAATTAGACYCTTATCACCAAGGGAAATAGGTAAAAAAAGGCTAAGGCAGCAGTGAAAAAATACATATATTTTCAAAGAAAGTCATAATTAGGTAATATTTTGCTTTAATAATGTTCCTACTAGACTTGTCCTCAAATGATGTCAGAAAGTTTTGGTTGCTGCAGGAAGAAATTGTCAAAATAATATGAGAAAAGTGTAATGGTCTTGATTATCTAAATATAAAGAATGACTTGATAATCTGGCTAGTCTACAACCATGAAAACCTTTGAAGCAGTGATTTTTCTCTGAACTGTTTCTTTTTGTGAGAGTTATAAAATGATGCATTTTCAGTCTGTGTATCTGGAGTGTATGTACATAAGTAYAGTCTTCTAGAGGGATTAAAAGAAAATACACAGAATTTATATGTGCAGTAATTCAAAAAGTATGAAGAACAGGTCAACATGCAGTTGTCATGATCTGAGAATAAACTAGTCTAAGAAAAAAAATAGGAAACCTTCATCAAAGACTCCTAAGTTGGCTCTTGAAGACAGCACATTGTGTTGGGCTCACAATTTTTTCCTCCTTCCCGAGCTGGCAGTGTGTCATCCTATCAGCAACATCTTGATCTACAAAACTCAGAGAAGGATTGTCAGGGAAAAAAAAAGTAGAAATAATAGTCCATAGTTTCCAATGCTCAGAAGTATTTTTCTATCCCGTTTGGAGAGATAAAATAACAGAGAGCAGAGAAATGAGCAAATTCCCTTTTTTCACTTCACCCTTGAGCTCTTTTACCACCTAATTTATAATGTGTGGATCTGAGATCACCGGGTGACATCTGATCTCCTGGGCAGCAGTAGTTCCTGCTGCTAATTGAGTCCAGTTTTGACTGGGGACATGAAGGTGAAAAGCATTTCCTTCCATTAGCATTGCCCTGGGTTTTATCGGACACATGCCAAGCAAAATCTGCAGCATCCACAAACAGCACATCACCTCCCYTTATTTCAAAAGAAACCTGTCACATATATCAATATTAAGGTCTATAATAATGAAGGCAGGTGTAAATGAAGGCATGATAAGATATCAGAAAGGCTGAAGGGGAAGGGCACCATAGCTCACAAATTAAAGACAAGCAACTGAGGTCCAGCAGGACTAATGAGACCCAAAGAGCCAGTAGTTGAACCAAAGCTGAATCAAAAACTAAGCTGTTTTGAACTGTCCTGTTCTCATTTTCCACTATGCTATAAAAGGTGTTCAGACCTCTGGCGATTGGCAAATTTCCGCATCTCAAATATCTCAATTAGAAAT
>NW_020455754.1:10287890-10498492 GCF_003342845.1 Nothoprocta perdicaria
TTTTACATTGCTACGGTTTATACCTAGATACTAAGAAAAGAAAAAAAGGTGGGAGTATTAATTCCTTAATTCATATTTCAAACTCTTTGCGGTATTTTTCAGTGAGGTTCAAAGCAGAGAGGTGATTGCTCAGTGAATAGGTAAGCCTGCACTGCAGAGAGGCTTTTCCTTTACCAATGGCCTCTTGGCCAAGGGCTGCATCCTTCTTGGCTGGGCACTTAACTTTCTTCTGTTTGCAGAAGATCTGGAAAGCCTTTGGGCACAAAAACATTGGTCAAACTTATCACTCTTTTAAAGAGAATAGGAGGAAACATGCCCTTTAATATTACCTCTTTCTGGAAGTGCTGGAGTCCAACAGGAAACAGGGCAAAAGGCTCCTGAATTACTCCCTTTCAAGAAACTGCCCCCAAGCAAGATCRTATGTCCTTCTGTATCAGCCTCAAGCCTTCCAAGGCAGACCTAAACTGATCAAACACTTGGATGACCAAGGAATTTATGTCTCAAAAATAGATATAGGTATATTTGTTTAGAAACATATATTGTATTTGAGAGCGCAATTACTTTTTCCCTTTATCACAGGCAAGGTGTTTTTCCCAATTTATGATATTCATTTTGGTACCAAAGTACTGGAAATGTCACAGGCCTCCAGKAATAATCCAGTGTGTAGCCCAAGAGGGCTTTTTTTCTCTTGTAGGTTATTTTTCTCTTGTCTTTATATAAGTTTAGTGTATTCATTTTTGAGACAATATCACATTGCAAGCCCACATCAATAATCATCTCTTCCATATATGCTGCTCTTGTCCCATTTTGTAATCATGTCCCATTTTGTAAGTCTACATGGTATTATTTTTCCCTGTGCAGGTCTCAAATTCTTCAGTTCTCTACATCACTTTTCACTCACTTAAGCCAAGTTCCTCACTTGAGTTCAAATGTTCTCATTTCTCTGTCCTTCATTGCATTTCATTTTTCTCCTAAGATACGAATTCCCAAAATAGTCATTCTGCTATCTTGTATCAATCAGATATTTAGTTCATCATCATGAGCAAGTTTGGTAAGATGATTAAGGAATTTCTTATTTCTTCCAGTAGATTCTTTGTTATGGATATATTGAAGAGAAACACACTTAATGAAGACTCTGGATCCTATTTCTTAGTTTGTCATTGGACAGTTGTGGTTTTGCCCCAGAGTTTGTGGGGCAAACTCTACATTCATATGCATCTCCGAATACCTGAAAGCTCCCTAGATGTAGGATCATTATGAAATGGCTGTCAATCAAGATAATATATTGTGACATAAAGTGCATTCTTTAAAGTATAAAATAAAAGGGAAGTCAACGGTACAATTCCATTCCCTCCTCTGAAGCCAGATTTCACCCAGAGGGATATTGGTTATTTGATTTGTTCATAGCTGGTCTAGAATTAAGGCAATGTGGATGAGCTCAGGTTTAGATAACAGTTTCTGTTCACTTTTCAGAAAATAATGAAGCGCCTGATTAAGCGGTATGTGCTGAAGGCTCAGGTGGACCGAGAAAACGATGAAGTCAATGAAGGCAAGTGGATTTTTACAATTTTCACAGATTATAACATGTAATGTTATTGGGTAGGTCCAAAATTATGCATGCTGGGATGGCCAAGGTTGGATGACATCCTCTGGAGAGAGACTGTTCAGGGTCACATGAAGGCGAGCAGTGATGACTCCAAGCTATCCTTAAGCTGTTGAAATTCTGTCACCATCACCTCCTTTTGTACATGTACTGTGTGATCTGTCTTTTTGAAGCCCATTTCTGCCCCATATTTCTAACCTTTCTCTACAGCACCTAAACTATTGCCAATATCTAGTCTTGTATTGGTGTAAGACAATTTCTAACTTATTGTCCTGCCTGTCTTGAGAACTTCTTTTAACTGAGAAAGAATATGCATGGCCCTCTTGCTACATAGGAATCATAAATAGATAGAAAACACCTTCTTCTAATGCCTCCTGGATGCTGCCCTCCTGGAAACGCCTTGTTTCTGTTGAGATCTATGTGTGGAGAGCGAAGAGACATGAGAAATAAGATCTTTCCAGRTATCATTAATATCGGTACCATTACCACAAACAGGATTTTTTACCAATAACCTGAATATTAACTCTACAAATGCTCTGCTACTATATGCAGCTTTACACACATCATGATCAAGCACACCTGAAGGGATGATTTGTTTGATGCAGCGTTACTAACAAGAATATTTTCTTCATTTTAGGAGAACTTAAAGAGATTAAGCAAGATATTTCCAGCCTCCGCTATGAACTCCTAGAGGAAAAGTCACAAGCTACTGGCGAGCTGGCAAGACTGATCCAGCAACTGAGCGACAAATTTGGGAAGAGCCTAAATAAGGACATTTGACAGCGAACAAAGAGAAAGACAAATGGTTTTATAAACATTATTTAGTCTCAACCAGCATCTTAGGAGGGCAAAACTATACAAAAGATGAGTACTGCACACTCAACTTTTGCTAGCTAGCAAGTATCAGTAGGAGCACTTTGCATTACTCCTGGATTTGGTGATTACCAGTTTAATCCTTTATGACATGGAAGTGACTTACTGGTAAAAATGTATGCTGTTTGACATCAGAAATAGATACACCACTTCCGAAAGATACTCACATCTGCCCTAGATAGGGAAGGCACCTCTAATCAAAGGCAAAAAAGTCAAATCTTCACCAATCGAGCTGTACCGAAGGCAAAACAACTGTGCGGATTTATATCAACTCAGACTGAGCTGATCAGAAGTGGGTGAAGTCTGAAGAAGAACTTTCTTTGAAAAGAAAATTCAAATTTTCTTTTCAGAAATATTCTTTGAAAAGAAATATTCTTTGAAAAGAAAATTTAAATTCCTCCAGAAATATTCTTTGAAAAGAAAATTTAAATTCCTCCTCCTAGGTGTGTGCTCCCTTTTTGTGTTTACATGGGCATCTGTGAAGCCAACTTCAAACAGCGCTGTGGTTAACAGGAAGCAAATGAGAAGTCATCTGCTGAGATGAGCAAGACCRTATGTCATATATTCGATTAGACTGGATGATACAGCTGGAGAAAATGAGCCATGCTTGCTGGGTAAAGGGTCTTTTCATCCCCCTGTTTGAATTTGCTAAAGAGATTCCCAGCCAAAACTTCCCATCTTTCTTTTCCAGCTGTATTACCTTCTAATAGATATGATCTCTTCATGCAGACTTGCTTCTCTTTATTCCTTAGATGACCCCAGCTTCAACACCCATATACTGAAATACTCCCAGTGATGCAAAAACTCCCTTCCCAAGAATATCCCTGCCAGAAACGTTATACATTGCGCTAACTTGGTCAGTTCAAGGAAGAGGAAGAATCCAGCAGCAACCGTGCTACTGAGCTCAGCTTTTGGATTCCAGTGATCCAGTAGCAAGACAGAGGATGAGACGCATCTCAAAGAACAGAGTCCAAGCGTTTCAAACCTTTAAATCAATGAGGAAAGTTCAATATTGACCAAAAAAAAGGAAAAATCATTAAAGAAATTGTCCTCTGTGTTCAGCTCTTAGAGAGGAACAGAAAGGAATTAAAACTGTTTTAAAGGCTGCAGTGATACAAGCACTCCAGTCTGTGCAAAACAACTGCAAACATGAATAGCTTGTCTTTTGTTTTGTTTTTAMTTTAACTACATGATTTTGACTATTTAAAGCACACCTTAATATTTGGGAACCACTGAACTATATTGTTTGTTTACAAGATACACCTATAAGATGACCATTGCATTTAGATATCAGCTAAGAGAAAGCAGCAGAACCAGAACGTGACCTGTGATCAGTTCTTAAGTGCCAGATGAGAACACAGATAGCCTAATAGAATAATAGTTATATTTGTAAAAAAATCAACAGAAAACTAAATAAAAAAGTGTACTGTACGTAGATCTGTTTAGAGAAAAAGCAAAATACTGTATTTTTACCTTTAATAAAATTATCTTGTATACTGTAATATTTTTACCTAAAAATGGGAAAAAATAAAATTACCTCATAATATTTTGTGGTACCCTGAGTAAAATATTTGCCTGATCTTTTGCATTTTCAGTACACGGATCTTTTGCCAGCTTTCTGTGATGTACAAGCAATGAAGTGAAGTATGAAGTAATTTTGCTATAGAGATTCTAAAGCCTGAAAGAGACAAAGGGCAAAAAATTAAAGTAAAATAAATTTAAAGACACTACAACTTGAAAATTATAGGTTATATGACCAGCAATAGTCAGCAAGAATTTCCTATTTCCAGTGTCTAATTTGAAATTATTGTGTCCTTATTAGTGCTTTTGCAAAATGATCTTATACCTAACTGAGACTAGAAATTCAGCTAAMCTGGCTTTGTACATGCATGCTTCTGGTGCTGAGTTTGTAGCCAAAAGTTAAATGAGAAATATTTTACAGTAAATTTAAAGGCTTTAGCTGAGGAAAAAGGTGAAACTGCTCTTCTCTCTGCATTACCCTGTCCAGAGAAGTGGTACTTGCTCCAGTGGAGCAGCCTTTCCCATAGCTGTTGTTTCCAAGAGCAGGAAATCTGCTGCCTTTGCATCATAGTGCTTATCATGCAATATAATGCTAAAACACTCAGGTGCCAATGTCTATCGGAGTGAAGTAATGTCTGCAAATGACAGACACTGTATGCTTTGGTTAAAAATTAACAGTTTGCAAGAATGATAACTAACTGGTCATCATTTTGGGTTATCTTCCTCTACGTAAACTAGAAAATGTTGCTGATTAATAGAAAATATTTGACTTTCACTGTGGAAAGAGTATGGAAAAATTGTCAAGTTTGTTCCTAGCAAGGAAAGGATTTGTAGCAGGGATCTATGTGTTTCATTACAGCTCTAAACCTGGCTCTCAATCAAAGCCATTGCGGTATTTTAAGATACTCTAGGAACGTAAGCAGAATTATTCTAGGTAGAATAAGTAATAATAATACCCATAATTTCCACTGCTGATGACATGATGCACCTAATTGCGTATGAAATGTAAGAACTACTACGATGCCCTTGGTTACATTTCATATATTTATATGCAACTCAACAGGCAGCCTGCTCTGAAGCCCAACAAGGTTCTCCTAATGCTGCATATTGCAGTCAATGCCTGCACAATTAGCACGAACCATGAACAGCTTTGCTGAATGCCCTGTACAGAGTCACACCTGTGTCTATCCAGCTGCCACCCACGCACTGAGTGTATAAATGCAGCAGTGCCGTCCTGCCCAGGAAGGCAGTTAACGTGATAATCTGCTTAGAGTAATTGGCTCTGAATGACTGCAGTATTTTGCCAGGAGTTCAGAAGGAGACTAAAAGAAACATGAAGAAAATATTGGTTTTTTTTTTTWAAAAAAGGAATTTCCCCACTCCCCACACATTTTTGCATTTGCAATCCATGAACTACCAAGACGTTGAAGCTCCTTGTATAAATATTTATGACAAGCAAAACTCCAGTTCATTAGAGCTTTTATTTTTTCTAATCTGGTCCCAGGAACATACACACACAGAAGCCTCACAGACCTTATTAATATTCCATCAGCAGAAACGATGTTAAATTTCTTGCATGGTTTATTCTCCAAGCTCTGTTTAGAAGAAATTAAAATTAAAAAGCTTCGCTGAAAGATCCCTGAGAGAATGGAGAGAAATTGAAAAACCAGAGCAGATGGGTCCCAGATGTAGAGTGTGCAGGTRACCCAAATACCATCTCCCACCCCTAGGGAGACACCACAGCAGGCCAGTGTCACACAGAGCCGTCTGCCAGTTAAATAGGGCTTACCTTTGACCTTAAAGTGAGAGAATTAATATTACTTCAACAATTTCATACGGCTAAGAGTATGAAGGCTTTCCCCATAGTGACTGTAGACACAGAGCTATGATGTTTTTCAGGAGATGTACTTGAAAGCGGTCAGAGAAAGATTAAACTAACTTGTTTTAGCCACATAAGGGTTAATATTCTTCCAAGAATTGTTCCTAACTCTTCCTTCAGGCCGGCAAACTAACAAGTAAAATGTAGAAGAGGTAAGGTCTTAACTAGCCCAATGTTGGTTCACTGACCCTCCTTATGATCGGTCATTTGTCCAAGCCTTGCAAAGATCAAACCATTTGGCTGCCACTAACAGAAATGGGACAAATAGCTCAAAGAATTAACATGCCCTTTTAAACTCTGCACTGCAAAGTTTTAAATCATAAACCTCTGCTGAGCAAAGGTGCAAATCCCAAAGGAGAGATGCTGCCCAAGGACMTCAAGTCATCATGGTACCGCTTCCAGCCACACCAGATGGGTCTTGCAGCCACATGGTAGCTCTGACTTCATGTCTGGATTGGTTTTGCCAATAACTTCACAGAGAAGTGCTGCTGTCCCCAATTCCCCACAAGATACCATTTTAAAGTAAATAAAAAGCAAGAATGGTGTCATGAATAATTGCTTAGAGGATTGCTTGAATYCCGATTAGAGCTTAGAGCACATTAAATTGTCACTGAGGCTTTATTTTCAATTAAGCTACTAGAGAAATGCACCTCCAGTGAACCAAAAGCMACTGACCTAATTTAAAGATATCCGAGATTAAGGAAGACTCACAAGGACAGCACGGAAGTCAGTCTATTACCCCGAACATCAGGAGACACGTTCAGCATAGACAGGGCTTCAAACTCATCCATCAGCTGGCAGCAAGTCCTTCACTTCCTTGACTTGTAGGCTGGACCAGGGCTGTGCTGGAGAAAGAGTTCTCAGGTGTGGTGGTCGGGGGAGCATCTCAGCAGCATCGCGGGATGGATTATGCCCACAGAGACCTCTGCTCATTTACACATCGTGAGGAGGAACCTGCAGCATTTTTTATAAAGGAAGGCACAGGTCAATCTATAGCCTGGGATTAAAAGGTTGCAAAAAATGGACAAAGGGCAAGCAGAAGAAACACCCATAGCTTACAGCAAGGGAATGGAGGCACAGAGAAATTCAGGGACTTGCCTTGAGGGAGTTGGAAGTCAGGGACCAAAGTCAGATCCTGGACTCTAAGTCCTACTTGGTGCTCTAGTCATTAGCTTCCCCATCTCCTGCTCCCTGTCCTTTGTCCTTGTGGGTCACATCCTCTGCTGAGAGGGATAAGATCTTACAATGCCCAGTGCAAACAGCACAGGAGTGACAGCAGGAGAGAAGAATCATTGCCTCAATTATCGTATATCATTTTGGGAGGTGATTCCTTAAATTGCTGGGAGGTTTTAATGGGTCCATATCAATACTGAGATAAATCTTGACTCTAGTTTAATTAAAATAAAGGCAAATGGTAAGGGAGATAATACCCAAAGGGAGAAAACAACTAAATTGATTTTGGAAATTCTCATGCCTGTAGTAGAAAGAAGTGCACTCCCATAGGTCATTTGAGGGAGATATTTAACACAAACCTGCAGTGTGATAAAGAGGATTTGGAAAGGCTTAAAAGGTTAATGAATAGCTAACAAACTTGTTAATATTTAACTAATATTTACTATAGCACTAACTAATATTTGATTCTCTTACTAATTATTAATTATTCTGCTGCAAGGGCTTAATTAGAGCTCACACAGCAGACTGGGCTGAGGGTTTCTGGCACTGAGCTGAATTTCCTGCTGTTGCAGCTGACCTTGGTTCTGGCTCTCCTCTGGCACTTAGGTCACTGGTGGGAGCAGTTTTAGGTCTGTGAATGACAACATAGCAGTGTAAGCTATATGTGAAAAACAMTATATATGAATATACATAAGGAAGAAGCAGAGATTTCCATTTAAGTTGTTTAAAGCCTACATAAGGAAACTTGAAGTACCTTGGGGTAGGTGAGGACGGTCAGGGTTATCTTGGACAGCAAAGAGGATGGCATAAATGCTTCAGAGCAAATTGCACGAAAGRGCAAACCAACAGCACCCCAGAGGAGACTTCATTCATCCTATGAAGAACCACGGTATGCACTTGCACGTAGACAAAACACTGCTTCTTTTTGTCACTCATACCTGAACCAGATGATAAAAGACCTTCAAAAAGCCACTCAAAAACACATGCTCTTCTTCCCTAGCAGACAGCACCTTGCAATTCTCAGCTCTGAATTTTGTGCCAGTCACATTTGAATGACTTTCATTCTGCTCTTTTCCTTTTTTTCCCTGAAGTCCAAGAGTGTCACTATGTCCACAGCGACATGGCTCTYGGGGCAATCAGTCTGTTGGACACAGGCACTCGGGCATGCCTGTCACCCCGGAGAGGCCACCAGCCTTGCTCCAAGGGCAGCCACTGAGTAGACCTAAGAGCAGCACTTCAGCAARCAGCATCCTGCTGGCTTTTCCAAAAAGCAGCATTACTGACATTAAAGTGTGATGGTGAGTGGATAGTAGATACCTTGCTAGAGGCAATAATTGCAGCAGAGCAGAGAGACAATTTGAGAGAGAGTTCTTATTAAATGCTCTCACCCCTGTGTGCTTAATAGGAGTGACTTCGTGTAGCAGAGCAGGTCTATATGTTAAACTTATGGTAGTTTCAGAGGAAACTTAACTTATGGTTAAGTTTCACAGGGAATAAAAGGAAAGAAGAAAGTAAACTTAAAAAAAAAAAAAAAAACAGAGCAGGTCTATATGTTAAACTTATGGTAGTTTCAGAGGAAACTTAACTTATGGTTAAGTTTCACAGGGAATAAAAGGAAAGAAGAAAGTAAACTTAAAAAAAAAAAAAAAAAAGGAAATAAAGTGCTTATTTTTCACACTTTCCATCATCACAGACCTAAGAGAAGAGGGGCTGTGCGCTTTTCCGTCCTTCGCAGGCAGAACCAGCAGGTTGTGCTCGAGAACCAGCAATCTGCTGCTCCCAGCTAAAACCGCAGCTACAGGGAAGGGGGAAGCAAAACTCTCTATAGGAACCTTCCTCCATAAGCCCCAGCCAACTTGTTTTAAACTTACAAGCAAAATCACATTTCTGGCTATTATCATCTCATAAAATAAGCAGAGTTTTCTTGATCCATCCTTTCGTATAACTACTAAAATATATCTAAATGTAAATGTACAACATATCTAGATGTGAGGTATATTCTGAACATGTACTATACAAATAGTATATAGTTGGTACCATAGGAAGCATTTTAAAATACCTGATTTAAAATACCTAACCAGTAGCTGTTCCCGCACAATTTCCTCTTTTGGACTTCTCTCAGCTTCCAGCTAGGAAATACTCTCCCATGCAGCCCTGGAATTTAGCCTCCACAGCTGGAAAAGGTAGATTTCATAGGCACAATATCTTCCTGCTTCAGTAATAACCCAAACTTCCAAAAGTACAATAGTTTATTGCTTGCTATCTTTCTTGCACAGATAAGTCAGAAATATTAACATTTTAACAGCTTAAACCAGTGAACTTCATGCTACCAGATGCAATTTAAGATTTGGGTTATAGCTAGAGCCCAGTGCAGCTCCCCTGCGCAGAATCCAGCATAACCTCATTAATGACATTTAGATCCTCRGTGATACAGAAACACATTGTCATTAATGAGAGAATCCTCTGAGGGTGGGATGAAAGACRGTAGTGATATGGATTTAATGGAATGACAAATCCACCCCACTTCCTTCAATTTTAATTGGAATTTCACTGTTAAAAAAAGCTGGGATTGCCAGGATGTGGAGCCAACCCTGCACGAAGGGTGACATACACGGAATAAACCACAGCCTGCATCTCATTTGGACACAGGATTGTAGTTTAGAAACATATTGTTAATATCTAAGTCAACCTTCCAAACCAACCAATTCTAACACGACACTTTTAGAAATACCACCCACGTTCTATAAAAATTCAGTTATGAGATGCAGCCCACGGGGATTAATGAGGGTTTGACTTTATTCCTCAAGAGATTCTAAGAGTTTTGTTTTTCCATTATACCACTATAATTTTCCTATATATGAAAGCTGCCTAGATAATTCCAGCCAAGTAAAGGGCTTGATTTCACAGCTAACACAAATGGACGAAATAAAAAATAATATAAAGCAACTGTCATTACTCAGGCTATATTTTAGCACAGATATTATTTGTGTAAATCAACACGTAGTAGACAAACCAGATTTCAGATCATTTTCTTGGCTGAAACTTCTGTGATTTCCAAGGAGGGCACTATAGGATATTCCATAGCCTCGCTAATACAAAGCCTTACCTCTGTAGTAATGCTGGGATAAGATGGTTTTCAGCAATATTATGGACTGCGGAGGTGGTCCCAGTTGCACAGACCTTGCAGCTCTTACCTCTCCATTCACGTAGTGAATGCGGTTGAAAACTGCCCAAGCCCTCCACTCTGTGCTCACCAGGACTTTCAGGATGAGGAATAAACAAACATATTAGCCTGTGCAGAGCTGGCTGGAATGCTAAATTCTAAATTCTAACCTCTAAATTCATATTATGTAGCCCTGGCAGCGCACTTGGATTTGATCTCCGTCTGCTAGTATCTCTTCTGCAAAGTTCTTTTGTTTGCAGATTGGAACTGGGCATCACAGGGGCTCAGGTGGGGATCCTGGTACTAGCAGAAAAGCAAGATAATCTTGTTCTCACCAACTCTAACAATTYTTTTCCTTTCCACCTCCTCTCAAAAAAGGAAAACAGAATGAGCAGGAGAGAGAACACTTAGCCAGTTAGCAAGGAATATTTCCTCCTAATTTTTGAGAGATTTGAGTGCCTATAAAACTGTAGGAGAAAAAAGACGCTCTTCCTCAGTAAACACAAGCTACATATTTTACACCCTTACATAACTCTCAGAAGTGACCCAAAGACTGTCAGTATGAGACGTCTAACACTTGTGATATTTCTGCCTCTGGGTGTGTATTGCTTTCAGTTGCATTATGCATAATTTAGCACATTTATATATGTTTCTTAGTTTATGCACTTCAAATATGCTTTACTCAGCCTAATGACTAGGTCTTCACTTACAGCCATCTGGATGATTTGTTTCATAAAGTGGTTTGGAAGAATGTGCTTTATTCATAATTGTTGTGTGGCCGACTGTAACGTGGCCTGCACTGGCCATCATCTGGTCAGCAGAATTACACTTACCAGTAATTTATCTATGTGAAGAGACAGGCACCTGTACAGGATAAGCTCAGGATGMCACCAACATAGGTCTGAGACTCCTAGTTACAAAGCTCTCCTTTGCTTTCCTCCACAGGAGAGAGCACCAWGCTCTGCTCAAGATAAATATGCTCCCACTGGGCAAAGAGGCCTCCACTGGTCTCTGGAGAGGCAAAAACCATGCCTAGCAGCCTCCTCTTCTTGGAAGAGGCTGTCGTGACTCCCAATCGTCTCCAAACGGCTCCAGGGAAGGGCTTTGCCTGCCCCAGCCTGCTCCTGCCCTACGGAGCGAAGCCTCCGCGCTGCTCATTTCCCCTCCGCGTCAGAAGCAAGGCTTCCTGTTTAGAAAACATTTCTGCCTATAATTTACAGCACAATGGGACGAACAGGACGATGCTTTGATCAAGCGTTCATTACATCTCCCCTGCTTTGAGGATAACTTTGCAGAGTGGCAGCATCTGTTTTAATCCCCAGGTGGTGCCAATAAATACAGGAACTGGCAGTTTTAACACAAAGCTGTCTGCAGCCGAATGCTCCTTTAATAGTTAATAATAGAACAAAGCTACAAAATACAGCCACGATCCCACTGCTGCAAACCGCCCATTAAAGCAACACAGGACATGAGTAAAGGACGGCTGCTCGCACCCTCAAAGCCAGTGAGTCATCTGGTGCCCTCCCACCAGCACRGAGGATTTCAGCTTTCATTTATTTCGCCAATACCTGTCAGAGCAAATATAGCAGTGCATTCTAACAGGGCATCAAAAATCATCACTGCTGGGGCCAGAATGGAAGCTTTTAAATTGACAGATTTCACAGCAGAGACTGCAAAACACTTCTGCAGATCTTTCAGCAGATTGCCATGCCAAAAAGTTGCTGCTTGAAATTTGGTCTGTGAAGGAATGGCTAGTGGAGAAAAATAAGCAAAGCCATCACCTATTATATTTCATATAGAAATATAGAAGAACATAACTGAAAACACGTAGCAAGAGAAATAATAGATTTGACTTGCTGACACAGATGAGTCTTCCTTCAACACAGATTACAGGTACCAGGAGGACACACCAGTTTCTTTCCCACTGTGTGTTCTTAATGAAAGAATCAGAAGTAAATGAATAGGGCTGATACTGCAAGTATAATTAAATAACTATGTGGATTACACTTGCATGGGAAACCAGTAATGATGGTATAGCAGTAATAGTGTAATACTATAAGCAAGGGTTTGTAAATGATCTGAGAAATGGGCATTATACCCCTAAGCTTGTCTTTTCCTAGAATTACCATTCCTTATAAAAAAAAAAAGAAAATTAGGAGGAAAAAAAAAAAAAAACCAAGCACTCCCTTTCCCTGAAGAGCAGAACATGTAAAGGAAATTCCCCTCCTTTGCTTTYCCAGTACCAAGTCTCTCCATGGACTTGGGCTTATATTAGTGGGTCACTAAGCCCTGCAAAACACAACGGTTGGCTCATGCGGCCATAGGAGTTATTAGCAGATTGACCTGGAAGATCCTTTGCCTTTGTGAAGGCAAAATGGAAAGAAGTGATCCTGACCCTGTGGAGGGCAGGAGTTCCCAACTCTTTTAATGGGAGGTTATCCTCTATATCCCTGCATGTCGGGAATGTTGAACYTGAATTCCTGCTGCATGAAGAGTTGTCCCTTTTGAATGCTGCTGTAGCTCCGGTACAGAGTCAGAAGAAGATATATCCAGCCTTGGCTCTACGACACTGTGAAACAAAGAAAACAAAGGAGAAAATAAACTTAAGTGATGTTATAAAAGAAAAACAAAACAAAACTCATATCATTGAAGATCTAGATTATTCTGTTATATATATATTGCTTCTGGTAGGAGCTGTTGGCATGGAGACTGAGGCAAAATGAAATACTACATAAATAAAATATTAATGATACAGGGGAAGCTGCCAGTGTTTCAAAGAGATGCTGAGCTGCCAACCAAGCTACAATTTGGAGATTATTGTACAAACAACAGGGAAAAGCAGCCAGATTAAAGCTATAAAGGGCATTGGGTAACTCTCCAAATCTGGTAGCATTTTCTGGCCTTTAAACAGATTCAGAGAAGTCTGAATTGGCAGAGGGATGAAGTCACGAACTTTCTAAAAATGTTTCTCCCATTTTTTTTACTTTCTTTTCCACACAGAAAGGAAAGAAAGCTGCCTGTATAACAAACAGGAGAGGCAAGCCATGAGTCTGCAGGACAGGACTTAGAAGTGGACAAGATACCTCACAGAACTTGCTGGAGAGCTGAATAATGCAGTCTTAGCTTCCACTTGGGTGGGAGCTTTGGATTTCCTTTGCAAGCAAATCAATACTCAAAGCAGRAGGAGACAGGACATTGCTGAGGTGAGGAGCCCAGAGCCAGGAACTGGAAATAGTTCTGATTTTAATAGAATGGTTGTAGACCRAGAGGTCCAGGTTCAGGTCCCTCCTGCAATGAAACTGGTTGTAGCAGGTTCATCTGAGTCAGAAACCAAGCCTAGAGGGGAGAAAAAGTCACACTAAGGCCTTCCCAACAATGGGAGAAAGATGACCATTACTCCATCCTAGTTTCCCATGCTCCAAGTAATCTGCTTTTTATAGTCCATCAACTTTTCCAGTAAAAATATTGCACATATTTGTGCATTTCCCATTTTATAAATCTTTTGAAAAGCTATTGTGTTTTTTAAAAAAATCCCTACAAGCCTTAATTCTGAATTCTCACAGTGAATTATATTTGAAATCACACACTTTGAAAACATGTAAAGTATATCACCAAAGTGCACCTCAAAGTTTACCCTACATTGTTATAATAGCCTCAATGGATTTTCCTCATTGACCATGGAGCCAGAATTTCATCCCAAAATAGCACATTCTCTATTCACTAATGTTTAAAAGAATGGGGCTTAAGTCTTCTTACTCTCATCTCTCTATTCTTTGTGAGGCTTTGTGATCCACATGCCTTGTTCCACATCCTGTTACACATTCCCCAAAGTATATAAACAACATTAAAAAAAAAATAAATTCTCTGAAACCGGATAACTTGCCATTTACATATATCATAAATATTATTCCTAAGGAGAGTGGCCTAGAAGAGAAGGCTGGGTGACTTGGGGAATAACATAAAGTCTATCTGAACTAAATATTTGAAAGAAAGCTGGACATGAAAGATATGATTCATAATATCAGTTCTAATTCAAAAGCCCTGTTGTCTCCAGCACGTAAGATAGTTCCAAGCAATTGTTATTTTTGATGCAGAACTTATGCCRTTTCTTACTGAATGCTCTGTGCATCCCAGAACAAGAAGACAAAGGCTGCTGGACAAGGAGATTATGATGGAGGACAATGAAAACCCAAACATAATCACTGGAGATTTGTGTGCTGTCATTATCTCGCTATTCACAAGCAACTGGAGACAACTGAGAGCTGCACATCYTCGAGAGCCACGGGGCAATGCACTCAAAGGCCTTTCTCTGCATGCAGGTGCAGATAAATAGGGTGTGCATGTGCAGATGAGCCCACAGGCTCACATTTGGGCAAAATTGGCCACATTACTCTTTTGCATAACTGTATCTGAAATGTTTTAAGTACATGTAGATGGGCATGAGCTTATGGTAGAAGACTTACACAGGAAGAGGCAGTACCAGCAAAAATATAGAGAGAATACAATGGAACAAACTCAGCTCATGTCTCTATTAGGTATTCAATAATGAAGGCTAATGTTTGGGCTGGTCCTTAGCTGTATCAGTTTAAGATACGCTATCTAGAAAGCTGCATGAGGTGCTTATTGACTCATGGGGATGTGGGGAAATACTGGAGAATGGTGTGGAAGTGCTCATTAAAGTGTTTAGCACATGCACCTATTGTGCTTGTTTTCCTTCTATTGTCTGGTGGAGAAGCTCAGAGGCTGGGGTGTTCTCAGAAAGAGGATGTCGTAAGTCAAGATCAAAAAGGTGTTCCTGGGAAGTGGATGCTGAATTTATAAACAGAAGCACTCCCAGGCAGGGGCCAAACAGCCCCTTGGCCCAGTTCATGTCACTTCTGCACCTTCCACCCTTTCCCACCGTACCTGCTGCGCTTGGGTTTGGGAAAGGGCTTTGCTTCACCAGTAATTCAGTGTTCAGTAATGCTGAGCAACTCTTGCTACATAGCTGCTCATTATAGCTCCTCTCTAAGGGCAATAAATACTAGATGGAAAGTCTTTATTCAGAAATAACTACTCTACTTGAATGGGGACCAGGTCCACCACCCACCTCCCCGGTTTCTCAGTGTAGCTTAAGCCCCAAAGCCCCTTGAGCAACTTGGGGTTGGTGACTTGAGCAGTCCCTTCACCAACTTAGGGTCTCCTCTCCTCCTTGGTCCTTTCTGCAGCTCTGTAGAGCTCAGACTAGTTTCACAACCATTAATGATGAAGCTTTGTCTTCCCCTAATACAGCAGCACAAATTACAGCCAAAGCAGGGGTAAGCATATAATTGAATTTCTGCCATATTACCCACCATTTACACTGGCTTGATAGCAGCTGGAAGAGGAGAGATGGTACCCCATGAGAAAAAGCTATTCAACCCAAAATTTCTTAGGCAGCAGAGTGAGTTTGTATTAGATCAGTGTTGCACACCCTGCAGTGCCCTAAACCAAGATWTATTGCAGCATCAAACCAAGAACTCAGGCTGGTTCCCCCAAAGCTGTCTTTTTAAAACAGTTTAGACCTTCCCAGGTAAGTGGGCTGGAGCCACTGAGGGTGCTTGCCCTGTTGTTGTCTTTTAATGAATCTTAGAAGAGGGCTATTAGCAAGTGCCTCATTCCTCAGCTTTACTATCCAAGCAGAAATGATACTTGTTTTTATCTCATATAATTCTCACTAAAATTGAAGTAGCTTAGCTTGCCAGTGGATACAGCCAGGACTTCTTTAAAAATAGACAAGTCAGGAATAGATAAGTCAGTTGTTTTCTTTACAAATTTTGTACCAAGTATCAAATAATGAATCCATCATTTGCAGTGGCCACAACAATTTAAAGAATTTAGATGTTTTTCAAGAAGATAAGGTAAAAGTCTAGCTACCACTCATCCTACTCTTCTATTAAATCTACTAGATCTTCTACTAGTATCTAAAAGATACTCCTCTAGGTAAAATGCACTTCTCCCCAAGAGACTTACCTGGAGAAATCTAGGAAGTTCTTTAAAGAAGTTATTCCTAAAAAAAAAGGGGGAAAAGAAAGAAAATAAATTAAAAAACACACAAACAATGGAAAACCTTTCATGCCTAATGACTCTTGTAGTAAGCAAGCAATGTGAGCCAGAAGAATCATCCAGATGTATCCAAAATTGCCTAGGATAAATTCTCCACAAGGGACTGACAGCTTCGAAGATTCAAAAATGTTAATCTACTTAGCTGAGCAAGCTGATAAGCTTGGCTCAGGCTTTAAGACTAGCTACAAGCTACCAAACACCACAACCTGATAAGTTTTAATCATTCTAGTGCAAAGCGTTTGAGTCAGAAAAAACTAGTTGCAGAAAATATTGCAAGATTATTATCATTATTGCAAAAATGATAGTTCCACTTTGTAGGAGTAACACTTACATGTACTGAAAAACCAGATCTTGAAAAAAACCTCAAGGTATTTTTGCCTCATGCATCCTCTGACTTACATGAGTTTGTTTTCTTCAACAAAAATACACTGATGCTTTATAGATACAAACAAATTTTTCCACCAGAACAAAATGTTCACTGCTTTAATTAAATGTGCCCATGTAGTCTGGGCCTCACTTTAGATGCTCATCACACGAGTTTATCCATACACCACTCTTCCGCCTGACTGCAACTCATTTTCTGAAGGCAATTTTAAAAGTCTCCTTGAAATGTGCAACCACATTCCTCCTGGCAAAACAGAGTCACATTTTCAAAACTCCTTGGCAATTACTCTGCAGTGAGAGCTTTGCCTTTACCTTGAATGGTCTGTCTGCACTGTGGACAAGGGCTCAGATCAGTGATTTTCTCTCCATTGGCAAGTCCTTTCCCACCCCACAGGGCACAGCCATGCCAGGTCACCAAAGGCACTGATTGCAAGCACAGCCCCATAACGAGGAGCTTGCATGCACACGCACTCAACTTGCAGGCAGGCACAGGCTGCTGTTGCTAATAGAAACAGATGCTCGATTTCTATAGAAGAGGCTCGTTTCCTTGGTAACTCATGCCAACGTAGGGCCTCATCCTGCTGCCCCTTCTAATGAGGGCACAGAAGCACGTGGGAGGTGCTGGGTGCCTTTCTGTACCTGTCTTTTAGAAATAGGCACTACCGTTGTTCCAAAAGGGGATTTTTGATTTCCCTGTTGTGAACTAATTAAAGGAGGGAGGAAAACATGAACAGCGCATTCAATCAAATGCTCTAATGTAAGAATAGTCACTAGTCTACACAAGTCATGTCGCGTAACATAGAACAAGTTTGACTTAAAAAGGGAGGAGAAAAAAAAAAGGAAAAGAAAGAAAAGATTGCACTCAAAGTTGCAAATGAGCAGAGGAACATTGGAAGGTGTGAAATATCCTGCCATTTTAGCCAGCAGCTCCTAGCTGTTCCCAGAGAGTCACACAAAGCAGTGGGCAATGGCTGGACAATATCATATCTAAGCACCTACCTCAGCATCTCACCTGTGGAAGTCCCTGGTAGATTTTCCTCTGAGTCCTGTAGGTGTAGCATSAAGCAGTAAGAAATTCTGAGATTTTACTGTGTTCCTTTTATTTTTTTTTCTCCTTTCTTCAGAAACAATACATTTTCCTTACACCATCCTCAGACCTCCTGCCTGGCACCTCCAATGAAAGAGAAGTGGATCTTTTTTTCTGCTAGGAGCAAAACTTAAATCAGAAACTACGGCCAAAGGCAGGCTGCATCTCCTGCAGTGTAAGGAAGAACATGAGGTCTGCTGAGAGCAAACACACCCAACACCAAACTTATCTCAGCAAGCTCAGCCATGCCCAGCTTGGAGAAACTCATGCGTCAGTGTGGTGTTGATGAACCTTCGGTTTGGAGATAGTGATAAGAGCAGGTAGAGCAGTGGCTTGCTAGACTACCACTGGAACCACCAAGGAACATCAGATCAGACACTGTCACTGCCAGCACCCCACACCTTCTGCTTCTTTCTCTCCTCATTGGAAAAAAAAAAGGAAGAAGGGAAGAAAGGGGAGATATAACAAAAAAGAAAAACCTTCTGAAAGCATCACCTTGTGCAGGAGTAGCCTAAGGACTTGGAGACACACTGATGGACCAAGGAATGTAGAAGCTGGGACCTGCTATCTCTCCCTACACCCCTCAGCAACAGTTCAGATGGCTGGAAAAACACTCATGGGGCTTTGTAATTCCTCATTCCTTAGTGGAGAAGAAACTGCTAGAGGAGGAGTTCAGAGACAGAGACAAGCATGGATGCTTCAGGTTTCAAAGCACTTGCCTGAAGTCCCTGGCTCGCTTGAACATCGAGGATGACTCATTGACAGCTGCTGTACTCTGGCTCTACTCACCATGGAAGTACCAGGGAGTTTCTCGTGCGCTCCCGGAGGAAAGATGTGTTTACCAGATATCTGTCCTTTGAACAAACACAGCTGGACAGCAGCAGCACTGGCTGCCGCTGGGCCGGGCTGTGCATGTGCTAGCCAGCATGTACGTGACCTCGGCCACTTGGCAATCCAAGCAGAACTGGTCTCTCAGCCTTTCCCTCATCCCACCATCTCCACCTTGAAACAGGATCCAGACTACCAGTGCCGCTCCTGGCAAATATTCTCCACTAATGGCATCTCCAGACCATCTCGTCCTGCTTTGTCTCTACTTCTTTGTCCACCGATTACTCAACTCACTGATATTCTCCCTCCCAACCCATCAGGTTTTGCCTTTTTCAGGTTTGTTCTGTTCCTTTTTCTCTCTGTCATTTCTTTCTCTAATCCCTGACGTTGATTTATTTGTCTTCTAGTGTTGAGATTAATCTGAGGCTTTTGGTACTTTTTGTTCCTCCTCATCCTTTTCTTCCTCTCCCCTCCTCATTCTTTCTTTTGTTGGTCTAAAGTGCAGCAYGAGGCTGCTGAAGCCAATCTGCTCCAAAAACCTTTCGGAACTGTATTTTCCTTCTTGGAAAGAATCCCAAAAAACAAATAATAAATGTGTTTTTTAATTAGTGAGAGACCACTGGCCTAGCATTAAAATTACCTTCTGCCAACAGGATGCACTTAACTGACTGCTGATCCGCTCAGTCAACAGGGCTGCTGGGTTCTTTCATTAATTCAACTAGAGAAAACAAGTCACCAGACAGACTTGGCTCTGCAAATAAACAATATCCGTAATTATGGCAACACATCTGTAGTTAAGGTTAAGCCACTGTTCTTCTGCAACCCAGTATTTTCTAGGCTAGGTTGGCAATGATGGGACCTGCTGAACCAAAACTCCTGCACTCTGCTCTCCTGCAGGCCTGTCTCACCTGCAGCACTGCTACAGCAAGGAATATATTTATTAAGCCAAACAGCTCAGCAATTAAGGTAATCTCCCACAGGCAAAAGCTAAGGCCTTATAATGTTCATCTTTGCAGTAGTTAATTGTAGGGAAYACATCATTGAAACTCATGAAAGTCCTTCCCTGATAACTGGGCATGCTTGCTACAGCATGACCTCATATCTTCTCTATGGACAATAACTAAATATGATCCTCCAACCTAAACCTTTTTGGATTCTCTAGTATAGGAGAATTTTTTTTTCTTTTTTGTTTTCCTTCTTTACAGRCATTTTGGTTCACTTCTCTTAGTACCAATAACTCTCCTCGCTTTCCTTGCGAAGGTTTTTTGATCATCTGAGAATCATGTGAATTCTTGAAAGCAGACTTTAATAAATAGACTTTTAAGAAAGTTTATTTTAAACATCTCCTGGATTCAAGGTGAATATTTTTGCTTGTTAGGAGATCAAGCYTGAATTTGAGACATCAATCAGCCCTTCGCTGGCTGACATATCCCTACAGGCTAAGACCAGCTTGCTTGTTAAGTTCCTACTGCCACACAACATCAAATACTGTTTGTTCACTGTTCAGAAGTTGCATCCGACTACCATAGTTATTAAGGGATAGGAAAGGCCTTTGGTGGAATAATTATTATAAAACTCATGCAGGCTTWTCACAATATATTATTCTGGAAATTAATATGGTGGCATCAAATGCCAAATTCCCATTAAAAATTAATCTCCTCAAACAAATCCCAAGAGCATCCTTTGCAAGGGAAACCAAAGAGCCAGCCAATGCATTAATAGTTGTGCATCCAACAGAACCAGCCACTCCTTGTCAGTCTCAAGCATCAAGAGAGGAAAGTTTGCAAGCACCCTGGCACATGCCTTCAGAATAAGAAGCAGGATTTCTGCAGGATGCATTTGCAGCTTGCCTTTCACTCAGGAATGCAGCAAGTGGCTACGTAGCCTTTCCAGAGCCAGCAATCGTCAAGCTGAAACCTTTTGCTTCTGACAATCTGCTCAGTAAAGGTCAGCCACTTAGTAATGAAGCCGTATACATTAGCAGCACAGCGAGAATACAAATGACAGCCCGTTCTGGGAAATCGCAGGGACGGCCACTGCACATGCCACGGTATCTGTCAGCAATAGTCCCTATTTTTAATTTGTCCCCATGCCCTCTGTTAAGAGATATAGAGCAGATGATGAAGTCAGAAACAAGAAGTCRTCTGTTTGCTGGCTTGTTCTGATTAATGTCTGACGTTATAAAGATTCGAGGTAAAGGTTTGGATAGGAACTCACTCACTGCATTTGCAACGCCAAATCCCATGCACACCCACTCATGTTCTGGGACTTCACACCAAATCCTCAGAGAGCTGCTGGTGTCTTCTCCAGGGAAACAAGGGCTTTCTCCTCTCCTGCTCCATATGAGCATTTTTGGAGTAAGATTTCGATCACTTTTTATCTGTAACTCATCTAGAAAAGAGTATTTCTTCCCTCCTAAGCTGGAGAAGGTGCTCCTGGAAGGAAATGCCTCGAGGACACATTCCACAAAATGCTACAAGCTGTCCCTTAGCAGGGTGCTTTATGTCACCTTCCAGTCACAAGAGCTCTCCTCGGCTCTGACAGGCCATTGAAGATGTTAGTCATGCCAGGATCAAGAATTGAGCAATGAATTATCTTTCTCCTTATGAAATTATACTGAGAAATACAGATATACTATAAAAAATAAATCATACYGTTAGACTTGAAGATGTGCTACTGATTCTCTGGCATAATTAAAGAAGAAAGCAATCTGTTTTTTGCCTACAGAATAATGGTATTTAATGGAATTACAATTTAATTATTTATAGGGTAAACAGGACTCCAAAAYCTCTTGCAGTGGAAATAAATTAGGGTTCATCTATCATGAGCAAATGCTGCTATTCCAGTCTCCTCTGGCAAAGTTTCATACAACTAAACAATTTCCCAGGATTTCACTGAGCACCTGGAGCTGATCTGATCTGTTCCTTAAGGCCATATTCTGGTGCTTGCTTAATGTGCTTCACCTGCAGAAGCAGTCTGGATGAAAATAGCAGAAGTATTAGTTTAGTCTGGAGCTGCCTGGTTCAGATAACCAAGGTCTGATCCTTAGGGCTTGTCTACACCAAGGTAATAGTGCAAATTGTCTAGCATATGAAGTCTAAGTGCCACAAGCATTGACACTAACTCCTGTTCTCCACTGAAATTAATTTTTCCCAGTCCATCCTAACCTCATTCCCCCAACTGGATCAATTCCAGCAACACAAAAACTATTTCACCCAGGAATGAAAAGGTTGCTGTGGAAAGTAGTGCAAAAAGCTGCAACTCAGCAACATCTGCTCTGCCTGCGGTTTGAGATATTCCAGATTGGTCTTTAGACATACTTCCATTTGAAGGTAGGAGAGTCATCTTCCCTCACCTCCTACCCACCGTATTATTTTTAGCAACAAAATTACATGTATTATTTTTTCTTCTTCTTGTCTTCTAAGGTTCAAATCGTAGAAGGAGCTTTTCAACTCCTTTTAATTTTCAGACTTCTGCAATATCAGCAGGTAGCAATGTCTTTCCTGTCATCCAAAGTCTTATACTGTTGTTAAATTTGTCATAGAATGATTTTTTTTTTTAATCTCAAACTTCTCAATAGACTTTTTTTGTCTTAATCAGCAAACTCAATTTTGATACCCAGAAATAAGGAAAACATTCCACCCTCAAACTTCAGGATTAACTGGAATGTGCATATGTGCATCCAAGTTATGTCTTCTAAACAATGACTGAGCTGAGACGACCATTAGCAGTGTGCTGTGGATTTTGGAGGGTTTTGCTTGTTTGTTTTTGTCAGAGAAAGGTAATTTTGTATACTGAATGGAATATAAGACCTTGAAAATTAACCCTGTACGAAAAATGACAGCAAAAAGCAGAGCAGCAAACAGAACTGGCCCAGAGCTGACTGCATGTCACCAGTGCAGCATGCAAGATGTCCTTTAGTTGGCAAGTGCTTCATCAACAACAGAGAACAGCACATTTGCTCCCAGGTGCTTGAAATATTCCAGACCAACAGTTCTTCAGTTGCTTCCTTTATTAAGTCCATTAAAGAAGGTAGCAAGGAAGCAATTAGAAGGCAGGATATTTAAGTGCTACCTTGCACTATTTGGGGCACTGCAATGACTCAACCAGCATTTCTTCACTGAGGGGCTTCCAGCATTGTAAGGAACAGTCAGAGACAGGGATAGCAAGGGCAAATTGGCCCTCCAAACACCTTCATGGATCCTCTGCATCCAAGCTCAAGGGGCAAGATATTCGTCTAAGAAGCATCAGCTCCTTTTTTTTTWWWAAAAAAARTAAATGTTCTTCCCTGTAATGAAAAGCTCTGAGGGAGGTCAGAGTGAGACCCCTCTGAGCGAGGGTGTCATGAGCCAGCCCTGTCAGTCAAGCATCTATCTCAGCCAGCAAATTAGCATCAAAMATAAAAGTTCCTAAAATTGAAGACTCACCAAGAGGAAAAAGAAAGCAGGAAGATAATAGTCCAACTAGTCAGAATGAAAGCAGCAAATTGCTTTGCAAGCTTATTCAGAATGCATGCAACCATCCAAGTGACTTTTCCTCTTGTAACTGGTTAGAGAATCAATATCTACCTACTATGGAAATTTGGTGAAAATAATGAACTGGTAGGTATTTATAGTTGAAGCCATGGTACATTAGGTATTCCAGGGGACTTATGTAAGTACCACTTTCTTTAATACAGTTTTAGAGRAAATGCTTTAAGAAGCTTTATCAGCATAAAACACATTTTGAAATTCATGAAAATTAATAATTGGCATAGCAAAGTTAATTCCATCTAAGTGGAATGAATTAACCCTGCTGGACAATATTTTTCACAAACTAAATTCGTTAATCTGCCAGTTGAGAGAAGAGACTTCACTTCTGATGTGAAACTTAATAAAACAAAGGAGGAAACCTCTGCTGTTGATGAGGACTTTATGGAAAGCCAATAAAGGGGCACATTCTGTAGAAAAAGGACCATTCTCTAAAATATCTAAAATAAAATCAATTGACCCAGACTAAACTGAGGGAACTCAGAGCAATTGTCCTGTGACTGAGCTATGCAGTGGGTTCCAGCCTGGCCTGAGTTTGCATCTCCCAAGCAGATAGTTTCTTTGGACTATATAGAGCTGGCATGAATTTCTCATCACGGTCCTTTACAGCTCCGATCAAATTTGCACCAACAGCTTGCATACCACTCAGAGTTTGAATATAATACCTATTTTATTGTATAAATGGTGGAGTCCAAGGTTCATACCCTGAAATTTGTTGAGATTTGTACCTTACACTTTCCTCTTTACAAAGAGTGGTCAAAGTCTGTTTACCGCAGCAGACAAGTTTCACAGAAACTTCCTTGCTCAGGGTACTTTTGTACTTTACAGAGTAATT
Organism: Nothoprocta perdicaria; assembly: GCF_003342845.1. Lineage (NCBI taxonomy): Eukaryota > Metazoa > Chordata > Aves > Tinamiformes > Tinamidae > Nothoprocta > Nothoprocta perdicaria. Next base: position 10,311,850 of record NW_020455754.1, read on the forward strand.
TTGGATAGTTAAGGGCATCTCAGATGTGCAATGCATCCTTTTGTAGCTGCAAGCCAGCTTCTGATAGCAGTTGTCCCTTCATGTCAAGGGAAAGATGAGAATTCAATTTCGTGGCATCAAGGATGTCAGTATTGACATCTAGCAGTTGATGCTCCCTGCCGGCTGAACCAAACWATTTTCTTAACACTGACTATATGTCTTCAAGCTGTCTCCTAACAAGGGCTGAAAACAAACCTCTCGTTTATCCTCAATTCAGTTTATTTCCCCTCTGGCCAGTTTCCTTCACATTCTCAACTCTTTGCCCAAATACAGCAGCAGGACCATTGGCTACATTACCTGTAGTGAAGTGCCTCCAATGGGCCTCTCCCTCTTTCCGATTTAGGGGAATCTCCAAGTGCCACCTGCTGGTAAATCTGGTAGTTATTGGTCTCACAACAGTTTCTTCCCCACTGATTTCCTTCTGATTTCTGCCCTTTTTTTAATTTTAGACTTCCATTTTGTCATAGACACCTCCAGGATTTGTTTAAAAGCTTTTCCTGAATCCTTCTCTTTTCTGGGGTTATTCACCAGCTGAAGTTTGACTTCTGCATTGGAACATCATCTCAAAACAAAAGTGATTGTCAAGTTTGTCAGGGTTCAAATGAAAGTCACATATTATTGAGCCTCATAGTATCTGGCTAGTTAGGTTAGAAGAGTCTAAGCTTTGCAATCTACTAAAATCTAAGCTCAAATGAAATCTCCTCCAAGCTTTCTAGACCACAAAAAAGAATTTCTCCTCCGCAACAAATTGAAACTGCTGCATCTCTCAGAGTTCTCACTGTAATTTAGTCAACTAATGGTCATTTCTATTTTGTATATATAGTTTTTCTTGCTACTAAGCTCTGAACTCTCAGGAACATGTTGTCCATCTGTCACACACTTCCACAGCCATAAATACAGAACTGACAGAGCAATTTTTCATAGTAACACTCCGTCCTTTCCATCGGAAACTCCTGGGAGCACAGAATGACTTTTTTTTTCCTTTTCTTCTTTCTTTTTCTGTACTCTGCCTCACACAGCAGGGTTCAGATTTGCAGTTAAGAAGCATGTAATAGGATCTACAGTATAATACGTGATAACAAGCAGGGTGGTAATTGATGTAATTTGGTGTGTGCTGTCACTGTGGTTCCCTGTCGTAAGCTCCTTGTTGAATAGACCTGTCCTTGTGATTTCTTGCTGGTCTAAAAGGTCGCTATCATTATACCCATTTGACATAATGATGCCTATTTAATGCTTTTCTATAGCTCCTCTTGCTGCTCATGGTTCAGAGGAGCATCTGAGGTGGCCCTCGGGGGACTGGCCTCTTTTTTGGGAGAAAGACCCAAGACCGTAGACCTATGAGGGGTCTATATTTTTGCTGATAGCTCTCTCATTTCCTTTGCTGCTCCACTTTGCAGCCCTGTAGGCAAGCTGGATGGTGCAGAGTTTTGAAGGCCAGAATTTGACACGGAAACATAGAGGGATGGACTGGAGTTATGATTTTCACAACACCTATTCTGTCACCACTGCTGTTTATGCACTTCAAAGTGAACACTTCTCAGTCTAGCACATCACAGCCAGCTCCTCCTTGACTCTCATTAGTATCCACTCAGGCTTCCTTTGAAATTCTCCTTCCAGACCAAAACACAGAAGAGAATCCAGCTTCACTCTACATTCTCCAACTAATGCCTCTCCCCACGGAGGGGGCCTGGCTCCACTCGGACCRTGCTGGAAGAGAACTGAGGAGTTTCCAAACTCTTTTGCTGATCTCTGTTCTAGGTCTTAGCTCACACTGCTGGCAGACCCCTTTCCATCTGTCCCACCTCCCACTTGTCCCATTTTCAATCCACACTTTTCAAAACAAACGGCAGGAGCTAATACAAGGATGCTTGCTTGGATTCCTAATAATCATCTTCCCCTCGTTCCATCTGCTGCATTTCTTTTTCTGTCTGGTCTGCCCTGCACCCAAATTTATAGCATCTAGAATGCAAAAGAGTCAAACAAATACAATCTCTCACCAGAGTCTCTAGCATCTGCTGTTCAATATTTGGTCTCCAGCAAGGGCTGCTCAGCCCCAGCCTCATCTCCATTGTTTGCACCTCAGTTTGCAACAGATAAAATGAACAGTATAATTAATTAACTGGTAATTGAATCAGAGAGGTCCATATACATTACTAAAAATAATCAAAATCATGCGATGCATGAAAATATCATTTCATAACATCTTTTCATTATATTGATTATTTATTTATGATAACATCAGCTAGAAGTCTAGCTAACCCTAGGATCTCACCACTGCAGAACCAAGCATGGGTTGCAGGCCACACTGGACAAGCAAGCAGAGGACAGCAGGAGTAAGGTAAGCAAAATAGGCAAAGCTTCTCCATAATCCAGACCATATATCCAATTTCAGATTAATAAGGCTTTCATGAGTCTATTTTTCTAATGGAAGCTATTAATATAATTTCTTAAAAAAAAAATAGAATCAGAAACAGTACATTTAGGAGACTCCATCCACCACAGTCCTTTCACACTCTTTGTTGTCACTCTTCAAGCCAGCTATGGTCTTAACTACAACACAAGGAAAGGCATTTCTTATTATCATAGACCCCATTACACTGATTTTTTTTTCCATATCTTCACCATTTTCTTGCATGGCATCTGTTTGCCTTTGCCAGTCCTGGATTTCAGCAGCAATCTCCCACATTGGATGTGTTGTCTCTTTTAGTACTAACGTCACTGACAAGAACCTAGTGAAACAGTGGGCCTGAGGACATTAATAGAAAACCTATTATCCACCAGTTTCATCCCACTTCTACTTTCTTCTGAAAGATGGTACCTCAGGCATTCATTTGTTTGGTGCTCATTAGTTTTCCTGGACCCCAGCTGTTTTGGCTCTATCCCCCAGTTCTTTTCTTTGCAGAGCAAATCATTTATATGTATGCAGAGCTCTGAAACAAAGCAGCCATTTATTCTTGCACAACTAAGCCTGGTGTGTTCTCCAGAAGATAATTAATGAGTCTACCATTCACAGCAGCAGGAAAGTAAAAGGAGGGAGTGGGGATATGTTTAATAAAAATATATCTCATAATGTTTACTGACCGAAGAGATGTTCGACAGATGCTCCATCTTTAGCTATGTTTAAATTATTCCCTAAGCAAACAATACGAACTGAACACTTAATCTTACTTGATATAAAAACAAACAGCATACAAAAAAGTATGGTTCTGGTATAAGGTGGCATACAAAGCATGATGATTCCTCCTCTGCTTAAATATTTTCTGCAAAATGCTCTCAGTAATTTATTTTTTTTTCATTGACTACAACAAATTAAACATCAAAATCTGCTTATCTTATGAACTTTCAATACTAATAGAGAGACTCCAGTTTCAGCTGGTATGATACCTCTTGATGGATTGCCTAAATAAAGCTTCAAAGATAACAGAAAACCAAAGGCTGCTTTCTCTTCTTAATTTATCAAAGAGACAAGTGAATCAAATGATAAGCACTATATACCTTAGAACTTCTGAGGCGGTTGAGTCCTCTGTAGAGGAAAAATCACTGCCTGCAATGGATTAATGAAGAGCTGCTTTGCTTCTTTCAGATCCTTCCCTTGAAAGTCCTTCTGGCATCTTGCCTGTGGAGAGAAAGAAGGGGAGGTAACGAGCAAAGGGATGGGAAGGTCCAAGGAACCATTGCCCACAGTTGCATGGGGACAGGCAAAAGGGACCTCAGTGCATCCAACATCACCTTGAGGAGCACCAGCCAGGACCACTCCATGGTCCACATCCTAAGCACTTGTGCAAGCCTAAACGTGCAACTTAGCCTTCATGCAGTCTCGCCRGCCTTTCCCGTACAACAGCACAAACATTGCCTTAAAAAATGATAAAATTGCTTGTTACCTTGACCTGTGAAATCTGGAGTTATGTCAGACATACAATGGGAATGGGAGTCAGCATAACCAAGGAAAAATTTGACCCACAGCCCATTAGTCAACGTCAGCCACAGCTGGATCTCTCCACAGCAGCTGCAGAGCAGAGTAAGACTCTGGTCAGTGTAGATTTTGCATGCACTTAGTATATTAATGCTTCCCAATAATTAACTTATTTGCTCACAAGAGATAAATGGACTCAGCCTAGCAAAGACCTTTTATATCTTCACAGTTGCCATATGGTAATTCACAACAAATTATAACAAATTCAGGAGCCTTAAAAGGAAGAGGGAGGAAGACTCAATTTGGAAACAATCTGGCATCTCCTCCACCAGGAGCTTCCTCTCATTTTCCTTGCAGAAGCACAAGTTCAGTTCTTTTCTTGATTTCTCAAAGCTGAAAAACAAAACAAGATTTTAAGYAGCTCCCAAATGTAGCTGGAGAGTCACCACACACCTGCTGCCAACAGTTCCAGCTGACTGTGTTGTGCTTGGAGCCTTTTGAGAGTAGAAACGTGATTTTTTTTATTGAAAGTTTTGTAACAGGGCCAATGACAAGCGCTCACATCTCCTTCATCCTTGGCAGGCTTAAAAATGTCAGCAACAAGGGAGGAGAGGAGCTTCTTTCCTATTGTACATACATATATATATATATATTATATATATTATATATATATATATATATACTGAACACAGTACTCCAGGTGCCCCTCTACTCAGCTCTGGTGAGGCCGCACCTGGAGTACTGTGTTCAGTTCTGGGCACCCCAGTATAGGARGGACGTGGAGCTTCTGGAGAGGGTCCAGAGAAGGGCAACCAGGATGATTAAGGGAATGGAACATCTCTCGTATGAAGAGAGGCTGAGYGAGCTGGGCCTTTTTTCTCTGGAGAAGAGACGGCTCAGAGGGGATMTGATTAATATGTATAAGTTCAGGAARGGAGAATGCAGGGAGGAAGGGGACAGGCTGTTCTCACTGGTGGCCAGCGATAGGACGAGGGGTAATGGCCACAAACTGAAGCATAAGAAGTTCCGTCTCCAGGTGAGGAGCAACTTCTTTACTGTTAGGGTGACAGAGCAGTGGAACAGGCTGCCCAGGGAGGTTGTGGAGTCTCCTACTCTGGAGGTCTTCAAAACCCGCCTGGATGCCACCCTGATGCCACAGAGCAGGAAGGTTGGACTAGATGATCTGTAGAGGTCCCTTCCAACCTTAAATATTCTGAAATATTCTGAAAAAAATCCTGTACAGCACCAAGGCTGCAGTCAGGCAAGTTCAGGTATCTGCTTTTTGGTTCTGTCTCACCTTGTCAGTGGTCACTGTACACTTTTAAACAGAAACTGAACAAAGGAATAAAACACCAAGGAGCTAACAGGTCTGGTTCRTGGTGGTGTTTCTCCAGATTTAGATGATTCCTTTCACAGCTCCGCTTCAAAAATGAATAAAAAATTAACACAGTTGCAGTAACACAAAAGCCAGAGCACAGTGGTTTCTGTGATGCCCTGGTACAAATTGTGATGTGGCCTTTGAGGAAAAGGAAAGATGCAGGTGGAAAGGGAAGAATAAAGAGTTAATCTCAGTTTAACACTCACGCAATGAATGGATTARCAAAATGACAGGGGACTTGCCCCGCAGCCACCGCTGTGGGGATGCTGGAGACTGGAAGGACTGGAGATTTCACGAGTCAAGGAAGGCTTTGGGGGTCTGGAGACAGAAAACCTGCAGTTCCCTCACCCCTCTTCAGGGTACATGATCTGAGGGCAGCAAGCAGGTTGGTGTGGCGTGTTGCGCTTGGAGCTCTTCAACTCCAAGAGCCCTTTAAGGAGAATGAACAYTTATAGACCCTTAGCTCGCAGTTCAATAAAAGCAAACTATCCCCAGGCAAACCGAACAAGACCTGACTTGTATTTGCACATTAGAAAAATCATCTGTGCTGCAGCATTTCCTAAGCACCACCATCCTTCAGAGGGATTTTTCTCTCCCCCTGACAGGTTCTGCAGCAAGCGCTTCTCTCGGCCCGCAGGTCACTGCGCTCGCAGGCTGGTGGAGCCGCTGCCACCTCCGCTCTCTGGTGGAGCATCCAATTACACCCATGGCAGGTGACAAAACTCCACTGACAGGGATTTTGCCCACGGTGGGTTGTAGATGGCATGTGCACGATAAGAAACGCCTGGCTTAGGAAAGGGAGGCAGCAAGACAGGCTGGAGCGACCTGAATGGGCACAGAGACACCAGGGATATTCTGCACTTGCTGTCAGATAAATCTGAACGCTCAGGAAAGAGCAGGACTGCGCACAGGCAGGCACATTAATCATCTGCAGGTCTGCAGTGCCAAGAGGTAAATTTATCAGGCTTTGCTTTCTTCCAGCAATCTCATTTCTCCTGCGGCAGCCAAGTGCAGGCACTGGTGGTCACTCAGATCTGCTGAGGTTCCACCATTGGGCACCATGTGTAGGATGCACAGGAAAGCAGAGGGCAAAAGAGATGAAGACGCCCTTGAGGAGATCAGGGGGCATCAAAAGTATAGGTGCTCAGAGAGCTGAGATGTCTCAYTGGCGCTGTGTGAATAACTGCTTACATATTCTCCTTGGTGGGGTGGATGGAGTCTGCAARATTTTTATATAACAAGCCCTTCCATAGCCAAGGGATTACTTGCTCTTCCCCCAGGCTGACTTTGCTGTGAGGACAGCAACAGCTGTGCACAGAAGCATTTTTATTCCACTTCTCCAAGTGTCCTTAATAAATCACATCACTTATAACACCTAGAGGGCTGCAATATCAAAACCTCTGTGTACATCCCAGCCCAAGCAGCCATGCATGAGCTGCAGGCTGGGAAGACKTTGCAGAGGACAACAAGACTGGCAGGATAGAGCCTAGAATTCAGTAAGCAATATGACAAATGTTGCTAATAGTGGGTTGGAGGGAGGCTCTGCTCAACACTAGGACTCAGAACTGGATTAGAAGCCAGAAGGGGACATGAGTGATTGGAGATGCATCAGATATCCACTGCTGTTCCTCCCCTCGAGGAGCTGGAGTTTTAAGTGGCTCAGGRAGAGCTATCGGACACACCTGCACTAGCCAAAACACAAGAGAAATTGCATCTATCRGGGTTATGCTAATATTTTCAAGGGAAAAAAACACATTCAACGGGCCTGCTTGCTACATAAACGTAAGGAACCTGATGTGTTCCTTGAACTGACTCCTCAGAAACATGTTTGATAAGAACATTTCAGGAAAAAAGCCCTCAGTTTCTCAAAACCATGTTGAACTGAAGGAATATATCAAGAAYACATGGTAAACAGAAAGCAGTAATCTGCTCTAAGCACATTAACCACAATCCAAATAACACTGAAATGAAGGTAAGTAGAACACAATAGCTCCCATATGACCTCTAGCAGCTGTTCACATAGAACAGTTTCTTCATTTAAATAAACAGCTTTGCAAAGTTTAGATGGTACTCGGTAGTAATACTGAAAKGGAGGGAAAGACCCTTAGAGTTTCTTCTAAGGAAATCTCAAACTCAAGATAAATGGCTATACCTGAATCTATCCTAGTTTGCTCTGCATCCGTGTACGTTTCCGAGTTTGATGTGAGTTATTACATTTATCTCAGTCTAGGATCTGGTTCCAACTGTCTGGAATTAGCTCTGTTAATAACAGAGGAAAATATTCCATTCAGGCTAAGGATTAGAACAAGATACAAAYGTCTGAAGTGGAAATTGGCAGTACCCCCAAAAGCATTAATGAGGTCCCTTCCCTCCTGTCTGACACCRAGTTGCTTCCAGTTCTGCAGCCAGCGAGGCTCTCAAAGTGGCTCCCACAGACAGATTGTGGATATAAAAAAGTTCCATGAGTAATAGAAGAGCAGGCGCCCCTCGTTTGCAGGGACCCATGCAGCGACCGCCCAGAGGACACCCAAGTAAGACCTTGGCTGGGTCACCCCCAGTGAAAACTCTGAGACCTGATGGGGTGGCTTGGACAGACTCAAGATTAAACATCACCTGCCCAGCAGCTGGTTCTGCTGGAGGCCACATCCACTCTAATGCAAGCACAGTGAATGCTCTAGGAAAACAGTGTTCTCATGCCAGGAAGAGGTCTGGTACATATCAGCCGCTGCCAGGGGGAAGTCAAACACAAACACCAGCTGCCCGGCACACTTTCCTGTTCCTGTAAATCACTGGTGTCACAGGGAATTGCTGTGAATCCTGCCTTCCACCAGCCTGCAGCAGCGTTGCGCTCCAAGCTGCCAAGTGCTGCTCGGGAGTTGAGAGACTCCCTTGTCTGGGAAACACAAGCACCCAGAGGGCTGATTCATTAGGACCCACAATCTGGAAAATGCTTTGGAAATGCCCTAAATAGAAAGATAGATTAGGAGAAGAAATACTTTTTAAAATGCCTCTTTGAACATTATTGTCATTGAATCTAGTAGACAAATGGTTCTACAATATGTTTTCTTGTGAAAGAGACTATGAAAGTCTTTATTTTGGGAGATATCTGTGTAATTTCTTCTGCAAGAGGATATTCCACAGAGGAATGAGCACAAGCCCCAAAGTAGGAGCAACCCAGCTTATCTTGAATATCAAAATGTACAATTGTGCAGTGCCTGCAAAGGAAATACGGATAACTTGCTATTGCATAACTATATCCTCATTATCATCATGAGTCACATATTATTTTTACAGCATAGCTTCTTCCAGTGTCAGACCCACAGTTATCTCTAAATAAGAGGCTTACATATTCAAGTTCTTGTAAATCAATCTCATAAAAGTTTTGCAAAATATATTTTGCTGACCTTTAGCTGTTGCCTTCATGTTGGCCCATCCCAGCCAGGTCCATGCATGTCCTCTTGGACAAACAGTCACGCTCCTTCTGATGAAATTACACACTGAATTTGTATATTCCTTATTTTTAACTATTCCATGAGAGAGGAGAAACAACAGCATGAGCCTTATCTGACCAATGACCCCAAAACATGAGAAACTTGCAACCTCTGCACAAACATACAATGAACCGAGGAAGGGTTCAGTTACTTGGCTAACAGAAATATTTACCCAGCCTCAGGGAAAATAGTCAGCTGAAGATCTGCAGATTTTTATCTAGGAGCTTCTCTGATGACAATTTAATATGGAATTTGGACTCAAAAGGGTAACTGAACTTCAGCAAGTTCTCCCTGAAAAGAACACTGAAAATTATGCTTCCTTCCGGCCTACAAATAATACTTATTTGTTATTTATGGTGTAACATATTCTCATCATATAGGAGATTATGCAGTTTATGCAATTATATACATAGGCCTAAAACAAATACAGACGTTGTATGAACTGCTGAGATAGTATAAGGAAAAGCTCTGAGGTTTTTGGTATCTTGGGAGAGGTTTTAACCTGCTCGCAAATGTCACATGGCAGTTAAAGTGGAACTATACTCATGCTTTTATTCAAATAGCTACTCTAAAGTTACAAAAGATAAGTACTACCTTTCAGCAGGAATAAACTTGAATACATACTAAAAATAATTCTGCATTAACTCCTGAAGCTACAGTCCTCTGGAAGGAGCAAATGGGTAYGGTGTGCCATTACATGCTTTACATAACTATAAGTCAAAAATTCAATAGAATGAAAATTGCATATCCAGAAAGTAAWTTTTCAGCATTCTGAAAGGTATTTATATGAAAACATTTTTTGAACTCTCAGATTTTTAGCTAAGCCCAAGCCCAAGCTCTTAGAGCTGAATCTGGGGAAAAAAAAGCTTTTTTCCACTCTGGTTAAATCACTGCATTATTTTAGGGGATGGACAAGTCCAAAATGCAGTTTAGGGATTAGAATATGATTCTCTCAGCCTTAGAATGCTTAGAACCAAACCCAATGAGTAGCCCTGCTGAAATCAATGAAATCAACTGCAGAACAAGAAAATATTTGGAATGAGGAAGGCAAACAGAAGCTGAACCAGTAATCTTTCCTGGTGCCAAGACCCTTTTTGAACCTTTCTGCCTGCCTTTGTTTTGTCATGTCTCACCTGCATATTTTTCCCAGCTGATTCCATGTCAAATGAACTATTTCCTTGAGCGTCTCTGTTTGGACCAAGCTGGCCCTTGATCACGCTAGGAAGAAGTTAGCAATATATCCTACTCCCTCCTGGGAATCATAGAAAAGTTGGAGCAGAAGGGGCTCTAGTTATCGTCCTTCCACTTCAGTATTTCAGTGTTACCTCATCGCCAACAGAGCAAATAGGAAGGCAAAGTTTTCAGGAGAGAACGGGTAAAAAATCCACTCCACATCTTACACTTTTTTTTTAAGGAAGGGAAGCACTGGGTTGCATTTCTTTCTCATAACTTGGAGGCAAATTTTCATTCTTGAATCCTGGATTTTCAAAAGGTGCTGTCGCTGAGATTCTTTGGACTAYTGGAATCTGCAGAGAGTAAAGTACTTGTTAAATTAAGTATAGCAGATATAGTCTTTTACTCTTCAATGATATAATGAAACTTTTTTATATAATATGCAAGAATGAGTGCTAGAAATCCAAATAAAGCAGTACTGTAAGCCAGCAAAGCATAATATGAAATGAAATCATAAGTCACAAGTAAAGAGTTTTAGATTACTGCAAAGGGTGATTCCAGATCATTAGAAACAGCAGTAAGATACGACTTTCAGTAACAGAACACTAAAACCTTGATCTTTAGGATTTTCATCGTTTTCGATTTTTTTTTAAAATAGTAGTATATATTAGAGTATTTTTACTTCCTATAAATATAGATAATAGCATCCAAACCCAGAACAGATAAATGTGGAAGAAGAACAGTTAATGTAACTCTAAGTTCTTGGGAGGATATTAAACACTGGAACAGCTCCCAGAGGGAGCTTGTAAATTAATTTGGAGTTCTCAAATCCCTATGGATGTAAGCTAGTTTTCCAACAAATTATTATGTTCAACAGCATTGCTCATAATTTGGGGAGGAATAATTTTCTGCAGAAATCACTGTGGTGGGTAGTCATTTCACCCGACCACAGGCTTTTCTAGGATAAGAACTGAAAAAATCCCCATAGAGCCAGGAAAGTAGATCCTAAAAGCTCTTCTGAGCTGTCTTCTCGAGAAGCCCATTTTCCTCACAGGTAATAGAGAAAGCATCAATAACTAATTCAGTCAGACCTTTAAAGTGAATAGAGCAAATGTCTCATTAMATGAAGTTCAGAAATATCAAGTAKGAGATGAGACTGGATGGTTCATAGACTTTTCTGGACAGAAGGAAACTGGCTTTGATCCAATCTCCTGTGTGTCACAGATGACTATACACAGCCTTGAGCAGAGCTCAAAAAGTTGTTTGTTTGATACAAATATACCATTCCTGAAAGGTCCCCATCTGTAACTAAAGTAAAACAAAACCTAAGACTTCAGCCATTTCCTTAGTATTTGTTCCATTTGTTAATTCACCAGCTCTTAAAATTTCCACCTATTTGAACAATCAGCTGTTGCTACCTTTTTTTTTTCTTTTTTAATTTTTGTTCATTTATTCTGTCAGATGAAGAAACCCTCCAGGGCACGTCATATATCCCTTGTAGGTATTGATAAGTTTAGTAGAGTCACTTCTCAAACTTCTTTTTAGTAATCTAACCAGTCAAACACTTAGACATTTTTCCAGCTTACAAAAAAATCTATAGCTTTTGATTATAATGGTCCTTGTAGCATTAAAAGGTAACCACATGTACCAAGCAATGAGCCTGACCCTTCTCACACTGGGTACTAATGGTATGGCTACATGCCATAATCAGGACCTTGAGCTGTGAGTCACACATACAGTAAGAGTTTTACATGTGAGCACTGTCACACTAAACTGGGATAAGAATTTGAATACGTGTTGGGGGGATCCAGAACAGGTTTTCCAAACAATTGAGCAATTCTCACTTTTTTTTTTAAAAAAAAGAAGAGAAATGTGGCCATAATTGTGACTTTGAAAACTGTTAGGTATTGGGGACTCCTGCAAATTAATTCTGTGGTGTAGCTCAGCAACTTCATATMGAGCTTCTATGAAAGAGCTGGAAAACATGCATGAAGAGGAGCATGCAATGAAGAACCTTTATTTTTGGGACAAGAGTCACTTGCCATCACCTTCTTTCTGTCTTCTGACATGTTTCCGCAGAGCAGCATAATTTTGTGTCTTACATAAGACAGCGCAGATAATTACCAAATGTCCCATATGTTGTAGGTCATTCCCACAGCTGTTGGTGTTTAAACTCAGCTACTGCTTCTCTAGGAGCAAGAAACCTACAAAGATTTGATGCATATAACATACTAAGCAGAGGAAAGGAGCTCCCTTTTAATAATAAAGAAAAAGAAAAGAATATAGAAAGCAGGAAGTGTTTTGAACTAGCAGAGCAAAACATTTTAATTGAGCCAAGTCAAAAATCAATCCAAACAAAAACAATATTAAAATCTCTCATGAGAGGGGAAAAAATTCCTCCAGCTCTGGCTCGGATGGGGGAACATTAAAAGAAATGCCAAAAGCAGCCCAATGCCTAGCAGAATGACTTGTCCTCTTTGCTGCCTTCCACCTTGCTGCTGCAGATCCCAAAGCAAAAGATTCCTGTGGCACCAGCAGCMTAGGATATGGGGGGAAGCAAGGAGAGGCTTTTGCAAGCAGGTCAGGGCTCAGCAGGAGAAGCACGTTGTCAAATTAAACCACGAAGCCGAGTAGCATCCAAGAGGGTGCCTTTTTTCCCTGGCAGTTATCAGTTCGCCAAGCAGAATCTGTATTTTAAGCAAAACAAGGTAATCRTAATTTATGGGTCAGCCCATTGCTCTGGCAGCAGCTTCGTGAGGGAGGAGAGCGGCTGCGCTTGCTCGTCACAAAAACATGGTGATTTGGGTAAGTAAGCTTGATTGTTCGAACAATGCTCTGCAAATGAGCACAAAAAAAAAAGATGATGTTGCAGAGCAAAGCATGAGTCATGGAGAATTACTTAATAAGAAACAGTAAGTCAACTTTGGTAGAATTTGGGTAATGTGGGTATCTCCTGGAGCTCTGCTTAGCTGTAGGAACAACGGCGATGGAAACAAGGCAGGGAACACAGCAAAGATACCCAGCAGGGAACTTTCCAAAGCAGTGAAGGTGACAACAGGTGACAAAAAACAAACCAAGCCTCGGGCACGTCTTTTTCTTATATCGCGAATAAGTCCTGAAAAAACAAGCACAGAAATGATCAAGAGGTCTGTTTTTATGATATTTTGCCCACTATTCTGTCAGAAAAGAGACGCTAATGACAGGAATGATTGAGGCTAGATTTTGACACTTTAAAGTACATAGAGTAGGTGTAGAGAAGATTACAATTATGCATACAGATGGAAAAAGTAGATCACTGGAGAACTCAACTGTGACAGTATTAAGACAGATAAAGTAATTCATCTTAGAGGAAATGATTATACATTTGAGAATTCCTCCCCCCTGCCCTCAACTGGAGTCAAAAARAGAGAATATCTGATTTTCTTGCATATGATCTACAAGATGTGTCATGTGCTTCTGATAGATTCAGAGAGGAAAAAAATAGTTTAGGGAGTGGGCGAACATTTGGATTTCTACCTGACTGACAATGTGCAAACCAGGGAATTAGCCCAGCRTCAACGAGTAGCTAATTAATTTCCACAGTAAATACCACCGACACTGTTGAAAAATGATAAGTTTCAGAAGTAATACCTTGTCCTGTATTTTAAGATATATTCAAATGAAAAATAATGTTCCTAATTCCCTATCCAAGGCTTCTACTTAGAGGATCTGGAGCTTCTGATCTTAGGAATGTTTTGGAAACAGTGTTTCTGGGGCATTGATCTAGTCTTGTTACCAAGATTCGAAAAGGATGAAAGGAAAAAAATGCATTTGGAAAGCAGCCTTCAGGAAGCTCAAAGTTATTTAAGATGCTGACTTTGAAACACAATTGGCAGTGCTATTTAGTCAGTGGGCAAGCAATTATTTATTCTATAAGGCAAAAATAGCTCAAAGACATTTCAGAAGGCAGAATACTTATGCAATATATATGTTTTGTTCTTACTGTTAATCTTTCATWATTTTATCTGAGAAAAACATGCAGATATTACAGAAACATCAGAGAACCTCACAGTCTTCTATACCATCTTCCTCGCTCTATCTCTATAAGCTCAAGAAATTAAGAGTTGATGAAATCACCAAAATAGGTGTATGTACCTAAAATCCTATTCATATCAGCAATGTACGTATTTTCTGAGAATCTGGACACGAGACACTAGATGGCTGGGCTTTTTACAGATATTTAGGCACCTACACACACAATAGRTACCCAGTTGTGTACAGCCATGTCCAAACACTTAAGATCTCTAAATAATCATTAAGAATCCCGATGCAACATCTTCATCCTACTAAAACATATTCCAGATCACTAAGGCCTCCTTCTAAAATCCTCCAGAACCCTCCAGGACCCCAGGGCTGGGTGTAGACCCAAAAACATGGCAAGGTAAAATTGAGGAAATCTGAAGGACTCAGCTGAAAAGGACACCATAGAGTTTCAGTGAAGAGCCACAAAAAATGGAAAAAAAAAAAAAAAAAAAAAAAANCTAAAGCAGAAATAAAGGCTAACAAAAGCAAAAGCATACTTTAGATTTATTCACCCTTTCTACGAGCTTAGATTTCATACACTTGTAACGCCAGTAAAAATTCCTATTAAACAAAAGTGGCATCAGGGCTTTTTTAAGCTGTATTTGCATTTTCTGACTCTGAGGTGTTCACAGAGCACTTCAGGAAAAGCATATCTCCACCTTGGAGCTACTATAAATGGTTAGATCCTGCATTTCTAGACACGGAGCTGGCACAAGCCCAGCCGCTGCCCGGGGTAGCAGCCAGCCGGGCACAGCCTCAAACAGCTTCCCAAGTGAGCGCATGATACTCTRAAATAAATCAGCCCTTCGCTTTTGGGAAGACCAGTGTGCAAAGCAGCTTCACATTCCTGAACACTCACATAAATATTGAGCATCTCAACTGAAGTCAGCCCTCGAGCCTGCCCAACAGCTTTAGGAAAGAGAGGAGAAAGTAAGAACTTTAGTTCTCCTAAATAATATGTGTTTTTAAAGCTGCTCTTGTAGGATTATAGGTTTATACTTGGTGATTTCTTTTTTCGCTTTAGATTCCTGGAAGTGCAGTGAATTAATTCACAGCAAAATATAAAGGGGGATTATCGGGTGGAACATTCAGAGAGTTTTAAAATTAAACAAAGAAGTCACAGGGGAAACTATATTAGCTCTAATTCATATTTTTGTCTCAAAGGCAATCAACAAAATTTTATAACTTGAATCATCTGAAGAATGAGTTCCAAAACTTCATTAGTCATTTTTACTCAGTTTTAAATATGCATTCCAGGAAAGATTAAAAAGCAAAACAAAACCCACATATTTTAAAGGGACAGTTCCTCCTACATCTGTCAAAGTTGCTCTAATGTAAAAAAGTTCAATTAAAGTGATTATATGGTAGAGGTAATCAGATAAATTTGATGAGTATTCATAATTAATGGCTGGCTTGATATAGCCTGAGGAAAAAACTTATTTGGGAATGATCACAACCTTCCTCTTTACACAACCTATTTACAGATTTAGCAATAGGTTAACTGATAGCAAGGACTGATAATTCCACTATTAACTGAGGTTAATACTCTGCAGGTTGCAGTTCACTGTTCTCTACCTGTACTAACTAATTATTATATAGCATGAATGTTATTAAAATTATTATTCAGTACTGTACTGCTTTTTTCAGAGTCATGAGTTCAAAACTAATTAAAACACAATTGAACTTTATTTCCCTATACTCCTTATACATAGGAAAATGTTCCTTATTACTAAGGAACATTACATACTGAATAATAACAAGTTATTGTATAGTCTCAAAAAGAAATATCATTGACAGCTCTGCTTTCATCTTCATGTTTAAATGTCAGGTGATGTTTTATTCTGCTAAGTGACAAGTACTTATTTATTATTCTACATTAGTGGCAAATATTTCAAAGAGCTGAGAGTTGAGGTATTTCTCCTAGCTTTATATTTCACGCAGCTTTCCTCTTTTTGGCCACTATTATGGATTTGAATAAGCTAATATTATTATCCTAACTAATACTAGCCATTGAGCTTTTGCAAACCATTTCCATGAAGTTACGACGATGAAATTGAACCCGATTTAATTTGCTCCGTGAAAGCGCAATTGTTCCAGATGCAATGAGACTTTAGGACTATTACAGTAATCCCTGTCACATGCCCACGGATTTTCTCTCTGCCCAAGCTCATTCAGTGAATATCATTTTGCACCATCTCCACTAAGGATATCTTGCACCTTCTTCTAGGCCACGGYGAGCAAATACCAAAATGCTGCAAAATCATGAGGGCTTCACCCAGGAGCCCCATCCTGGTGAGCACCATCCCTACACCAGCTCTCAGAGCTCTGCAACGACACCCAGCACGTAGTGCRTGGGATGGGGACCTGCCAAGCGAGCCCGTTTGCCAACTGCAGGCATCTCCCTTGACTCGTCGTGGCATCTCCGGCTGTGGGAGCTAGAGAGGCAAAGCCAGTGAGATATCAAAGCTAATCAAGACAGTGAAGCATCAGATCTTGCAATGGTTCACTTGGGCTAATGGGAAACTGGGAAAGCAAGAGGCGTTTCCTTTCYAGCAGGTCCCTTTTCCCATCTCCGCTTGGCCCCTGGGTTTTCCTCCCTCTTGTAGCTTTTAAATAATAATAACAGAAAGAATCTAAGCCAAAGTTTGCTTTGAAACATAGAAACAAGTGGACTGTTCTGCTTTTTTTTTAAATAAGGGACATTACACATCTGGAGCAGTATAAAAATTCTGATTCAAGCCTTGACCTCCTCCAGTCAGGGACATTGCCTAAATGTGGAGCATTGATATCACGTATCAAGTCCTCTCCAGAACTGAGAATCTGCCACAAAAGAGCGAGTAATCTGGCAGAAACACTTGACATACAGAGCCAGGAACCATTCCCCTCAACTCTGCGTCTGGTTGGAAGGGAAATAATCTTCTATGAACAGCTCAAATAAAACTCACCTCTCCTGTTGTTTGACTTTCAGAGACAACCCTACCCAAGTATCCCCAAATATTCRAAGTCTAGGAGAATGCAGGACACCCATCACCTCCTCCTAGCTGCTAGACAGGACAGCAGAGTCCACCCCAGCACAGGGACGAGGAGGCACAGCTCTTCTTTCCCAAACCAGGGAGATCAAAGCATTCCCATCATTGCCCCATCCCTGATCCCATTAAATCTGCCCCATAAGAGACTAGAACAGTGTTAAAAGTGACATATACAACACCATAATTTTGCAGTTTCCTTGCAGGACTCAGGTCATGTAGACATTCATTTGCCTAAGGGGAATTTCTTGTATTTCAGATCAGCTTTACTGCAGTAATTGAAACTACAGTCCTTTTCTTGTATTTCTGCAGGACTTTCTAGAGAGGGAAAAAGGAAAGGGTTGTTTTTCTTCAYGAAGAATATTGTTTAAAAAAAAATTAATGAAAAAAATCAATTTGTTCTGTCATCCTATGGGTGACTGACTTTAGTCTGGGAACTCAAGAGACAAGCTCAGCTCACCAAAGCCTCCTTAGAAGAGCCACATCCTCTGTCTTTAGCTGCCCGCCTTCTTTTACAGATGCTCTTTGAGTTTTACACAAGGCTTCTCTCTCTCCTTAACACTGACAAGAGTTAAGAAATAATCAGCAAATTTGATTACTTGAGTCATATTGTTATGAATAATGAATCAGATATTAGAAAAAAGGAATAGTTTTATCAAGCAGGGACAGCATACAAACAACTAAGCAAAAGAGCTCTTTCCTGGCCCGCTGAGAAACATTTTGTTCCTTTTCTTACACTTTTTTTTCAGTCATAGATGAAAATACTCCTTAAAGTGGCAGCTATCCACAGAGAGCACACGGCATCTTTCTGAAATAATATTTACCTAAAACGCTGACATTTATGCCCTCCCTGGAAAAGGCTGCGCGCTGCTCTCTGCTCAGGTCTGCTGCTAGATACACACGAGTTTCCAAGCCTGCCCTGTTTATGTGAACGCTCTTGCTCCGAGCTAGCTTTGCCAGCGGCCTCGGCTCGCACCGGGACTGCTAATAAATAACCGCCCCGGGGCAATAGATTTGCTCTGCTAGTGTGTGCAGGGAGGGAGGAATGCAGGCAGCAAACCTTCGTGCTTCCCAGTGGAAAGAATTCCCTGCTCRGCTTGCGTTACAGTAACGGTGACGTGGCAGCAGGCACCAAGGCTTAACTGCCCAGGAAGTTTTGGAATATATTAAGATTTTAGATCCATTGTTCAGGGTGAGGCTGCATTGCTTTCATGCTGTTTTAGATACTTCTTCATTCTATTTTTCTAGATACTGCTTCATTCTATTTTTAAGCTAACACCAGGCCACCGTGTAGCCTTCAGGTTCTGATCCTCCTGACACCATCCCTGCAGGGCAAGGAAGATCTAGTTCATATTCCAAATATATTAAGTTAACCTGTCTCACACAACGTTATCCAAAACCTGTCCAAAACCCTTCCATCTATGTCCATCAGATTATCTAGGTGCAATTACTCATCCTCCTCAGTTGGTACAGATTCTCCTCAAAATGCACATCCAAGACAGGTGTTAAAACACAGAGCAAAAAGCAATAACCGGAGGAGCTAGAGGAGCGTGAACCAGCCCTAGGGAAGAAAACGAGCATCGCACTGGAGAGAAAGGACCAATGCAGCCGCATGCTCCCACGTCCAAGGAGGCCAGGAGCAGCCTGTGTGCGTCTGAGCTGACAGAYACTGTGGGATGGGAGGCCGATGAAGGCTGGGATGCAGCGGGAAAACTGTTTGGGCCTTTTCCCCACATGTGCCTGAGTCAGGAGCAGCCCAGAAAGCTGACCTCGACCACAGGATGTTTATCAAGGGACCTTTTTTCCCAAAGGARCTTGAAGCAAGCTCATCCTGCTGAATCCCCTGGCTGCTCACAATCCAGAGGAATCAGAAACATTTGGACAGAGTAACTGTCCTGCCCAGGAGAAATTTCTGCCCCAGCAACACCCTCAGAACCTCCCTCACGCATGAGATGCCCAGATCACTTGGACACTTCTGTCCGCCTCTCCTTCAGCTGCTCAGGCCTCCCGAAAGTTAGTGCTAGAACCTGACTTTAAATATTGCATGCAAGCCCTCATAAACAAAAGATTTTCAGGCTTCTCTGTTCTCAGGTCACCTTCTTCAGGCATCCAGATCCCCCATCGAAGCCCCAAAACACCTGGCTCTCTGCTTAGGGATCCAGCACTTAGGTTTAAGGTTCGAGATTCAAACACCTGAATCTCAATATCTATCACGCACTTGGCAATGAGTGTTTTCTTTAGAGTGATTTAAAGAGAAATACTTCCTGCATTTTAATTTTCTTTCCTGTATAAAGTTTTTACACAGCGCTGGAAAAAATCAGAGCACGTGGGTTGCAGCATTTCAGTCCGCTAACAGCAAAAAACCCCCGTCTGCCTCTTACTCCTAAGAGCAGAAGACTCGTAACACAGATTGCAAATAGTTATGTTACTGGGAACGATAATGTTTCTTTCTGCTTTCGTTTCCCTTGGGTGATATTTATTGTGGTAGGGGTTGTGTAAGCACATAAAAGAGAGATCATGTATTATTTATCAGCTTGGAGATGGGAAAAGACCCCAGCCTTCCACGGGGGGACCAAATCCAAAGCAGTTCTTATCTGCTAAAAATCTCATCCTGTCTGTTTGTGGCTTGGGGGAAAGCTGGTTAAAGCAAATGAGAAGCAGCAGCAGGAGCCGGGCAGGGGCCAAGAACTTCCCCTTCCAGCCCATCACACCCTGGAGGGGACGGTCCTGATCCGGCCTCAATGCGCCCCCCAAACCTCAAACAGCAAAAMTTTACTCTTAAGAACCCCAGCAGTGTTAGAGGCTCCACAATTGTCCCTGCAACATCATTTCCAGGGCACATAGGAAAAACCTAGTAAAACACGTCATTAAAGGCTAAAAACCTCCAAAAAACAAAATCAACCCTAGGCTCTCATACACACACACACAAAAACAGCACAGCTACTGAGAAATAAATTAATGAGGAAAAATTACAAGCAACTTAGGACTTTAAATAATTTTCTAATTTAAGGAAAGCAACAAGAAAAGATCGGCTTTTATTTTTGTAATTAAGGTATTATTTATGGCAAATTAACCTTTTTGAGATTCAGCCKGCATCTCGTGCTGTGGAAAACTCATCTGCTTTACTCACAGGGCTTCTCATGAGGCTCCCCAGCAGATGCAGCCAGAGCTCCATGCRCTCCCGAGCCTCTGCAGGAAGCACCAAGGATTCACCCCATGGTGGCCAGACCATGGCAGTCAGCAGCGGTTCCCCGGCCAAACTGGGGTATCCACAAGGTGGAAAATAAACCTTCCTAGCAAATGAGACCCTGTTTGGTGGGAGAAAGGGGGAAAAGCCACTGGCTCTGGGTGTGCTGCAGCCCTGGTGCTGTGGAGTGGACAAGGGCCACCAAGGAGTCACCCGGCAAAGGCTTTTTCATGCTTGCTCCTGGGCACTAATGCAGCTTAGGGCAGAAACCATTGCTGTGCCAGGAGAAAAATAAATGCATCTCAGTTTTCCCTGCAAAGGACATTTATGCACATCCCGTGGGGTATTTTTCCATTTGCAGAGCAGTTAGTCATAACTTAGAAAGGCCGGGAAAGAGAAAGCTGAAGATGGGACAGTCTTGGGAAGACACCAGGGACCTGCAGGACTCACAAAACTCTCCCTCTGATTTTATGGAGATGTCATTGACAAATCACCTGCAGGCTGGGCAGCCTCCTCATGCCTCCAGTGCTCACCAGCCCCGTTGCCAGCTCCTCGTCCTGCTGGTCCCTGCCTCCCAGATAGCCCATCCCAAGCATTATACGTAGATCAAGAAGGAAACCCCGTCTCCAAGAGCAGCACAGGTGGAAGAATAACCGGAAAAGAGAGGAGGAAAATAAATAAAGATTAATAACAACAGCCAAAGCCTCCCTGTGAAAGGGAAGGGCTCATCTCAGGTTAGGATGTAACACACACACAATGGCTCTGCCAAAGACCCTCCAAAGCTGCCGAGTGAGGAGATTTAGGCACATGATAACTTTTAAGTGTCTTAATAGACTTACTGACGGCAAAAGGGGTTTAATTCAGGTACTTAAAGCTTAGCAGAAGATTAAGAACATGCTTGAACAGGGCCTCAGGGGAGGCTGAGATTTTCTATTTTATTTACAACTGATTTGACCCTATGATTTTTTTTTCTCCTTTTCATTTGATATCCCAGGGCTGAGACATTATGTTAATTGAAACGATGACCCATCCAGGACCGCTGGCTACAACATCTCGTCACAAGCAGCTTTGCTGCTCGCTTGGATCCCTGTGCAGGGAATGTGGAAAGCGTTTTGTGGGGAAAATGTGGAAAGCGCTCCGTGCTTCCTCCCATCAAGTTACCCCGTGATCATCGTCGCTTTCTTCCTCCTCCCCAGCCCTGTCCCTGCCCCCTTCCCCTTTTCAAGTGGCAATGTGTTAAACTAAAGTATAAGCCGCGCTTATCTGATGCGCGGGAGCTGGGGAGAGGGAGCTGGCTATCTGCCAGCAGCTAACAGCAGCATAAAAGCAATTTGATGAAGAAGAATTAACATGCTAATTATCAGACTGGAGAGGGTTCTGGGGACCATACAGAAGATAAAAAGAAGACGTTTTCTGTTTGTGCTGGGGCGACCTATTTCAATAGTAAAGATTTAAGGAAGAGAGGAAGCTTTCGATGCCATATTCTCCCACTCCGTCCCGTTCTCCGGCACCCTCCCGCTCTGCAGACCTCGAGCCGCAGCCCGCAGCACTCCCTGGGGCTTGGCAGAGCATCTTCTCCCTTCAGCATCCCGGCACTGCCGGGTCTCAGGGCTCGGGAAACGGGCAGCACCGGAGCACAACTCTGCCCTGCTCGGCGCGGGAGGAGAACGTCCCGTTGGACACAATGACGTGAATCCCGCGGGCAGGGGAGGCTGCACGGGAGAAAATCCCCCTCCAACTTCAGCTGCTTTTTCTCTTTTGATTTCCTACACAAAGTGACCTCGGGCACATTTTTTTTTTTTCTTTTTAATTATTTTTCCCCCCCCACAAGGAGCTTCTGAAAAGCCAGAGCAGAAGCCAAGGCTCTCGCTGCTGGGTGCACCGGGCRCTGCAAACCGGGAGTCAGCTCCGCTCCGCGCGGCGCCGGGATGACATCGGGAAGTGAGGAAACCTGACCAGAATTCAGCGGGATGCCAAAGCGGCAGCTTTTTCTTTCCACRGATCTCCTTTAACCCAGGATTTGGGTGCATCCCACTTTTGGAAAAAACCCTCTGGGAACCGGCGGTGCTTCCCCTGCATGGAGAGCGTGGCCGGAGCACTCGCTCCTCTCCGCTGATTTACAGCCCGGAGCAGCGCTGGGAGGAAGGCACCGGGAGGGCTCTTCATCCTCACCCTCCGCGACCGGCAYGGGAGCTGGAAGAACCAGTGCCAGAGCACCAGGTACCTGTACCGCTTTCTTTATGGYTCCTATTTGCAAAGGAATGCTGTAAATATGAGCCCAGAAGATTTAAGAGCAACTTACCGAGCCGGGCAAGGGAATTAATTGCCTTTTACTCCTATGCAAAACGCGGCCGGGTTCCAGCCTGTGGCAAGCAGGAATGTTCCCTCCCTGCACCGAAGGCTGACCGTGTTTGCTCCGCTCTACTTCTGCGGCGGAGGGCGTTTGAGCAGGATCATGTATAGTGGGCTGCTAAACTCCACCGGTGCCACCGAAGCGCATCTGCTCATGCAGACCGATAGCCCCTGCCTGGGCAGCACCCAGAGACCCGTGAGCTCCTCCGCTCTGTACATGTCCACGGCCAGGGCGCTGAAGGACGGGGAGATAAACAAGCCTGACCTGGTGACTTACATCGTCCTGTTCTTCTTTCTGCTCTTGACTGTGATCCTCATTGTGCTCTTCATAAACTGCCAGCTGAAAAACTCTTTTTTTGCCACTCTTCCTTACGACAGATCGCTCAGAGAGGCGCGGAGCCCCTGGAAGACACAGACTGTGTGACACTGGGGACAGAGACAGTGGCATAGGGGCTTTGCCCCGAAACACAACAGTAGCATGAACCAGAAACCCTGTGCAATAAGATGTTACTTCCCTATGTCAGTGAGTGGATTCGATCCTTTTTAATAACTCTTAGCCTAAAAAATACATATATATGAAAAAATACATATAACCTTAAAAAAAAAAAAAGCTGTATGCAAATCCAAATGGCTGTAAATAGAGAGCTCTATTATGAAGAGATCAAGCTCTATGAAATTCGTACATAGTTTCATGCCAAAAAAGCACCCCACGGTTGCAGATAGCAGCAAGCTCCGTTAACTCTATATGTATGCAAATGTCATCACCGAGCCATTCAGTGCCCGCGCACGCACATTTGCATCAGCAACAGCCTTTGATTTGTGCATCTGGTGGAACTTGTGCCCATGCTTATGAAACCATAACGTCTACCAGAGAAAACACGGTCTATTTACCCAACGGCTCCACACTGAGAATATTAGTTTACTTTCCAGGCCCATTTCTCTCCACTGCTGCTGAAAACGTGTGGTAATGTAACGGGAGCCGTGCCTGGTAGAGAGAGAGAAATAAAAATGTTTATTTAGACTCTTGACTGTTATTCTGTTAAGGGCATTTTTCATGTTTTATTGCATTTTTCAATCAGGTTTTAAGTTACCAGCTATGTGAATCATTAAATACTTAAGGAACTCGTTTTCTACTTTCTTAAGCTATAAAGGAAATTGTTCACCAAGGCGGCAAATCAAAACGAGCAGGATGCGGAGAAGGAAGGAGAAAAAWTAAACATCATTAGAAGTATGTAAACTAATGGAAGGGGAGCACAAAGTGCCCCAAGYTTAACACAAAACTAGGTTAAAAAAAAAAGCTACAAAAAAAGAAAAAAAAACTAGAGCTGCTTTAACCAAGAGTATTATTTCCATGCCTTGCTCTTCGTACAAACTTGGACCAATTAGACCAAGCTGCATGGATTGGACAGTACTTGGATTTTTTTCTCAGCTTTGATCATTGCTGACAAAACACAGTTTTAGATTAATTAGCAATAAGGTTTGGTTCCAAAAGCTATACTGAAAGGTCCTGCTTAGCCTTCAGAGCTGACCTGYTGTTTTGTAGTAGGCAGGCTTTTGAAAACCTGACTTTCCCATACCATAATTCCACATCAAACTGCCCAAATACCTGAAGCGTATCCRTGGTTCCCACCACGAGTGGGCAAAGGGTCACTTTTTCCACAGCTGCTCTCCACACAACTGTGATTTTCACACACGTATATTRGCATCCAGTCCAAAAAGCAATCCCTGCTCCAATGTATGAAGTCACAAATCTATGAACTTCATCCTAGTGAATGATGCATCAGAAGAATGGTGTTSAAGTCACAGCAGACACTGTGCACATTAATCCAGTCTTAATATGCAAAGTACGGCAGAAATGTTGCGTGTAAACATGCATATATTTGCTGGTTTTATTAATCCAGATGAAACACATTTACAGTTGAACCAGATGCATAGATGGGCTTGCACCCAAACACACACACACACACACACACAAAACCTGTACAATGGAACCCTCTTTGCAAGCTCTTTTACATGAAAAACTTGCATAATTGATACACTTTCATGTTATCATCTTGGTTACCATTATTTGTTATGCTCAAATATGTTAAGATACTATTATAGGTATCCTTAATAGGTAGTCCATTTTTAAAAATTCTCATCCAACCGCACTGCATCCAAAACTGCACCAAACTGCACTTAATTTGGTGCAGTTCCAAGGAATTACTGAAATGTAAAAACAGAAAATATTCAAGCTTTGTTTAGCTCAGCATATTTTGAATAAATCAGGCTTTATCAAATCAGGCAGTTTYTATTTATTTTCAAGTAATGACAGCTTGTTTTCAACTGTCAGCCGCAATGAGCTTGGTCTAAGAATTTCTACTGGCAAAAGCAGAACCTTATAAAACACATGCTGCTTTGTATTGTACTTTTACTAAAATGTTCCTTTAAGCAGTTCCGTTAGCTTTGGAACGATACTATTTTTCCCCACGTCCTATAGTTGAAGCAACAAATTACAGGAGCCTGTCATGCTTATTGTGCTAACCAATTTATTGGGAAGGCTTTTAAGCAAGTCTCATGTTGCTCACCTTGATAAAAAGATAAAAAGAAAACAAATAAAAACACTAAAATATTTCAGAAGAAAACCTTGCTGATGATGTTTTAATCAATGTATGAAACGTATGGAAAATATGAATTATACTCTATTTATCAGGCCCAAAATGTAGGCAGGGTGCTCACATTGATCAAAACATAAATAAAAAATAATCCTGACCATAAACACTGGTTCGTGCATTGCAGCTGGTCTGTTAGTGCATGATGCCGCCTGGAGGGTCCCAACTCAAACATTCCCCTTTCCCCTTGCACTCTGCAAGCTGGATACTTGCTCCCTCCAAAGCACCTGGAGCAAACCCCACTTTCCATCAGCCTTTCCCTCGGAGATATCCAGAGTCTTGCTGGAGCCCCTGGCTTCTCCTCGATGCAGACCCAAGGTCAGTTGGGTCAACCATGGACAGGTTGAAGACCAGAAACCCAGACATGGTGCTGGGAGCACCAACACGGCTGGGTTCAGAGGCTCTTTAGAAGGACGAGTAGCCTCCAAAAAAGCCTTTTTCCTCCAAAAGAAAAAAAAAAAAAATCCAATAAAAAATGATGTTTCCCACTACTAGGGTGAAAGGGCCATGGCCATTGCAACCAACACCTGTAAGGAGAGAAAGAGGCATCCTGGGGACCGTCAAGCCTGTCACAAACCACACAGCAAGACAAAACGGGAAAGAAAATGAAGAAAATAAGAAGTTAACCGTTTCATTCCTCTTTGGGATGCCCGCAGCTGGCAAGGGCACAGGGTCCACATGGAAGGGAGAAGGACCAAGCTGAGCTCTCCGGATTGTGCTCTCCACAYGGGCGTCAAGCCGCAGGGATGGATCTGCCTCTGAGGGATGCAGGAGCTCCCCGCTACCAGCATCTCACCAGAAATGAACATCTCTCACCCGTGCACCCTGCTTCCCAGCAGGAATGAGCCACACGAAGGCTCCTCTGCAGCGCGGGTTTCACTGGGGAAGAGGAGGGCGCGAAGGAGGGTCGCTCTGCAAACGTTTCCTCCTTCCTGATTTTTACCTTTCCGACAATACCACAATTTTCAGCATTTCCATGGGAAGTATCTTTTTATCCACGGAGATTATTCCCTGGGGAAAATAACTTGTGCATTCTTCAAAGCGGCACTTTTGGGCTCCTGGTAGCACATTTACCTCTACTCCGAATGGGAGATCTCCCAAGCAAGGTCCCAATCATCTCCCCACTTCAGTGCTTTAAAAGCCAAGTACACAGGACTGTAAAATTGCATCTATTAAGATCTTTGTTTTCTCCCATTCTCCGCACTTCTAAAAGCATCCTTTTCATTAAAGAAACTGAGGTTAYTAATGTTTTAGACAGGCAATGATATTAAGGACATTTTGCATGGAAA
This sequence comes from Nothoprocta perdicaria, assembly GCF_003342845.1. NCBI lineage: Eukaryota > Metazoa > Chordata > Aves > Tinamiformes > Tinamidae > Nothoprocta > Nothoprocta perdicaria. Next base: position 10,338,411 of record NW_020455754.1, read on the forward strand.
WCATGAAATATCTACAATGCACAAGGGACAAAAACACCCCCTGTACACACAAATGAGATACTAAATGGAAAAAAAAAAACCTCTCTCTGTATTTTTTTTCTTTAAAATTATACACTTTGATGAAGAAAAGAGTACATTGCTAACCAGTGTAATCAAATTACTTGTGAAGGTCAGCAAAATTTTGTTTGCAAAAAGCAGGTGTTTGGTTTTCACCCTAGAAATTTATAAGTTTCTCTGTAATCACTACAGGCAAGACAATTTTGCATAAGATAAGCAACTTCAGCACATTTTAAGTTGTTCAAAAGGACCTAAATAAAAAAATACCAAAAGTTTTTGCATCAGGAATCATCTTGAGTGTTTTTGTAACACCTACCTCTACTGAATCTTCACCCCGGGCTACGAATTCCAGGGAGCCCTGCAGGACAAGCACTATCAGCCACCCTGTTACTGGGGTTTTAACATCAACCTGCTCATGAGCATCGCCCAGCAGCAGCCCCATCAGTAACCACTGCACCTGGGTGCAAACGGGACATACACTGTGGCTGAGAGCTCCTTCTCAGCCAACTTTAGAGGAGCAGATAGTCAATTGAGGATGAATTAGGGTAGCACTGAAATAAAACTCTATAGCTTATCCAGCATATTCCATGCAGAACATCTCTTACCTCAAGTCTTGCTGCTGCTTTTCATGCGAGTGTTCCAGTAGAACTGAGATCAGCTAAAGGCTTCAGGATAACCAACACCTTGTGGGMTGGTCCTTCAGCACTGCTGGACACCAGAGTCCTCTCAGAGTGGTTTTAGAATATAGAATATATTCTGAATATAGAATATAGAGTTTCTGAATATAGAAGCACACGGTCAGTGTCCTGCCTGGGTAAGGGACAACACACATCAAGGCAGGCAAAGGGAGCTGCCGAATAAAGTTTCTCTTGAGTCTAAACAGGCCTTTCCTTGGGCTTGCAGGACTTAGAAGCTCTTAGAAAAGGACAAGTGACTGAAGATCTGGATGAAGCAATGAGATATGAGAGCTCTAAGGAATCAACCTTTCAGAGGATTTGGTGATGGTTTTACATTGTAGGCATTAATAATCCTCCAGAATTTAGTCTCTATTCTGACTTCAGCTGTTCTCGGAAGCGCGATAGGAAGCCTGCAGATAAATGCAAGGCAGATCTCGCAAACCTCTCGATCGAGTAGGGCACGTTTTCTAATTTAAGTGAGTTACTTGGCAGCACTTGGCAGCTTTCATCTGTTTTGCTAATAAATTCAGCAACGGTTGGAGTAGGAATTCAGAACACAGAGCTGCACTAAAGCACCTTGTCAGCTCGGTTACGCTTGCATCAAGAATGCACAGCGTGACACTTCTTTACTCAGGAGTCTTTACACGGATACCAAAACAAGAGGGAATGATTGTGTTGAATGTTACCCACTCAAAGCGCTGCTGCTGGATGACCAAAAAAAAAAAAAAAAAATCACCCGTTGGAATAAATCACTTCCTCACCAATATTAATCAAGCAGTAGGATGACATTGTAGCTAAATATGTGTAGTTATAGCTGAGGGGAAGATAAATTGCGGTGCCTCAGGGCTTTTTCGGAAATGCCTTTCATCAGACGGAAAAAGACGACAGCTTATTCTGCATCTCAAGTCGGATGATTAAGACTGCTTTAAGATTTCAAGTGAAATCAAAGTCTCCCCTGGGTGGGTTTGGGGTTGTTTTTGTTAGTTAAGCTTTAGAACATAGAAGTAAAACCACTGAATTTGGCAGGTTAAATGGAAACATTTTGGGTTAAATGGAAGCATTTCTGTGCCACAGAGCACTCACTTGATGAAAACCAGCCAGAAACGCCCAGTTATACCCACTGACTTGATATCCCAGACATCACCACCATCCTGCTGAATTCATCCACAAAGTGCATCGGATCCGAGTATTGATAGAAAAAGCATTTTTCCCAGTTTTCCTCAGATTCTTCAGAACAATAGAGGAGATAAGGAGGATTTCTAGGAATAAGGAGGATTTCTAGGAATGGTGTCAGGGAAGGCAATGTCCTCAGCTGGGTCAAGGCACCTTCCAGGTGACTGATTTCTCCAACCACAGGGTACAGGACACTCCATGTTAATCGTTTAAATGACTGTTAAATAAAATGTTAATTACTTATATGCCAATTAGATATTTTTCTCTCCAAATAGTCAAAAAGTCTAGTCAAAAACTAGTACAACTAACAAAAATCTCTTTGACCCTATACAAATATTTTGAAGTTTTAACAACTACAATTTCTTCTTTAAAACGCTAGTGAAGGCTGCTAATTAACACAAGGCCACCCAAAATTTCTGGGCCAAACCCCAAATCCCCACCCCTTCAGCTAAAATCCTGGTTAAACTGTTGCAAAAGAAATTCAAAGCAACCTAAAGAGCCCAATCCAAGGAAGACGGTTACCATATGAAGATTTCGCAGAGAACTTCTGATCTTCACYCCTCCAAAAACTTGCACTAAAAAGTTTCAGGCTCGTTGGTATTTCCAGGAGAAAACAAGCCAGCAATTGTACACTTTTTAAATGAAATATTCAGCTTTGTTGTACTTTCAAGTGATGACAAACAGATGGAGAGCCAACAAGCCACTGCAACGCTTAATTTGAGCTGCTGCTCACTTGCAAAGTCTGCAGGATCCAGGCAGTATTGTTATAGGAAATGCCTACATACTGCTAAAACATATAAGATCTAAAGGGAAAGAGTTTTAGAAAGGAGAGCAAAACATTTCCTGGTTCACGATGGAAAGAAATTGTGATTTTTTAACACATGACAATGCCCTAGGGCAGTACTTAACAGTCTGGAATGATTTATCACACTCCATGGATCCTGATCGGCCTCATCACAAAAACTTATTATACTAAGAACCATCACTTAGAAGACTGTAAGAGCTTCTTTAAATATATCTGTTCTTAAAATACTTCTGAATTGAAAACTGCTTGGAAATATATTAAGAGGACAGTAGGTGTTTGCTATATTATCCTTGAGCCACTTTCCAAAATAACACACTGAAAACAGCACAAAACAGCAGAGCTGCCTCTACCCAACTGATTAGACCCTCCTTAGTAAAGTAGTGTGGTCATATACAAAATTAAATTACATTCACAGGAGTGAAAAAAAACCTCTTTACAACATACTCCTTTTCAGATGTAATTTACTTTTGAATTCTAAATGAATTTCAGGAGATAACYGATTTCATAGTGCTCTTCCTTCGCTCGCGTTTGCTGGGAAGCGTTCACAGTGAATATACAAGATCTCTCTGGCACTACTAATCCTATCACGAGCATTAACGAAATGAAAATAACAAAATTCACTGAAATAGTCATTCTCAAAACGGAAAAAAAAAAGGAATTTTGGTAAATTCATGTGCTTCTACCATTACAAGTTTTTTAAAAGATATCTTCTTACTCCTAGGGTATCCTCTACCTATATCTTCCCCTCAAGCTTAAAACATTAGGATAACACACAGTAAGAGATGCACACCAAGAAGGTCCTAGATTTCCATTTTATCAGCGTTTTAGTTTCAATATAGCCTTCATTTCAAATAAAAAAGTAGTCAATTTTAAGTTCTATTCACAATTGCCTTAAAAAAAAAAAAAAAAAAAACACACATTAGTAAGACAGCTCCTGAAGTCCTATACACATTTTCTGTAATAGCGATTTAACCATTTGTGCCAAATTGATATTGTTAGTGGGAATCAATTTTTGCTTGGTTGTATTCTCCAAGGACAACTGAAACACACATTAATGTGTTAGTCTCTGTTCCTGTGAGCTCTGTGGATTTTGTGTGGCCAAAAAGGCTTCTTAAAAGGACTATATCACACGGATGCAGAGGAAYACGTACACAGCAAGACGTAAGCAGTGCCTTACAAGGAGAGTTCATGAGTCAGCCCTTGAACACAAGCCTGTTTGCGACACACACCGAGTTGCAGATAAAGAAAATCAGAAAATAGAATCTGTGGGTTTTCTTTTTGTTTATTGAAATATGAGCAGCAGTATGCAAAAAATATCTTTAAAAACATAACATAGCAAAACCTAGTAATTTTAAAATTAACAAAATAAAAAGATGTTTAGAGTTAAATGAAAAAAATTCATTGCTAGAGCTGTGTTTCCTACAATGTAAACAAAAGCATAAAGGTTATGCTTGCAACAAACACAGAAGCAGGTTTATGGAGCAGCACAATAAAGCAAAATTATGTTGTAATCTGATGGTTTGGTCTATTGATTTGAATTCTGAATGGGTTTCCCTCCTAAAGAAACTTCACCGCTCTAAGAAAGTGTTAGTCACAACTGTCTCTTGAAGCAAAACATTAACATTTTTTTCTTTTAAAAGCCTGTTACTAGCAACACTTTGGACAGCTAAAACAATATCTTGAAAAAGAAGAAAAAAAAAAGAAGTCAAAAAAGTCAAACTACAGAAAATCTTGACACATCTTAATGTTTCCCTAAGCTCGCCCAAGAGTAGAAAACGTTTACATGGTAATATTTGGGGGTGCTGGAGAAGAGAACTTCAGGCAAAAAAAATCCAAAAGAATTACAATAATTAAAGCCATAATGTATACTGAATTATGACCTGTGGGCYGTTTCATTGTTATTTTGATTAGTGGGATGTTCTGTTAGACATCTCTCATCTGTCATACTAGAAAGTTTTCTTTTGGTCCTGTAGATACTATAACCCAATGTCATCCCTTTACGTACAACTGCTTCACACCTAATACACTTAAATGAATGTAATATGCAAGGCGCTGGATTGGCTGCCAGGAAGACTGAAGTCCTCCAAAGAGGAAAATTCAAGCTACTATGTGACTATTTTAGTGACTTATAAAGCAAGCCCAGAGAGAAGTTYACTCAGCCCATGTCTGTCCTAGGCATTTTGCTGATACGGTCAGAGCTGTTAGTTTAAGAGCTGTGGTTGGTGCAAAATAGAGAAATGCCTCAATGGGAAAAATTCACCTACACTACAAAAGCCAAACAATTTTCACTGAAGGAGACTCACTCTGAGATGGGTTGAACTGGAAAGGCTCCATCTTCCACTAAAATCCTCCTGGCTGAGCCAGTTTCTCCATCCTTCCACTTAGATCCAGAAGCAACTTGAACACTAGAACAGTGTAACAGGAGCAGCAATCTCTTATCACTATATTTAGCACATAATTAGCGTCAAAGTTCTCCTCCAACCCAGCTGTGCTCCGATATCAGGATTTCTCTTTTATCAGTAGCACTGATAATCCAAGCATGATGAATAACACCACAAACCATCAGCACACAATCTGCTAACTAGAAAGCTCTCGAGTTCTACTTAAAAGAAAAGCAGCACGTAGACAAGTCTTACTGGGACTGCCCCTGCAAATCTATCCTGACAAAAGGATAGCAGTCACAAGGATATCCCCAGCACTGCATACRTCACACTTCCAAAATATGTACATGAGCAGAAAAATGCCAGTCAGTGTAATTTAGTACTTAATGACAGCACAGAAAGTAGGTTAACTGGATAGCACTGCAGAAAGTATGGTTCAGTGCATGGGCAGCCAAGCTAACCACAAAACTAGTGCAGAGCACCAGCTCTGGCTCATGACCATCCCACCGCAGCACCCATTTTCCAATCAGTTGGCCACATCTAAACACACAAGTGAGCAGAGATGAAGCCAGGTGAAATATATTTTGGCTGAAGTAAAACCTTGTACCTACAACTGGAATCTCTCTCCTTGATGCAATGTGCCATGATATTTATAATAAAAGCTAAACAAGAAAAAAATAAAATCCTGTAGTGTCAAAAATACATATGCATTAAGTTGACAAAAGTTGGGCCAGGAGAGAAGAAATAGAAGCTGGATCCAGCTGAGCTTGCACCTTTTTCAACCAAGAGAACCATTTGTGGATTGCGGTTCTGAAGAATGAAAGATCCAAAGAGTGAGTAGCAGGCAATATTATTCCCTTTTCCTGAATATACACTTTTGTTTTTAAACACACTGAAAAAACTGCTTTAAAAACATGATATAGTAATTCCTGTACAAGAGAGCATTAGGGTTCTGATAAAGCATTACAGGTTTTCTTTATTCCTTTAAGGCATTCCATAAGAAACATTTTCATGACACGTAAACAATTTTATTCCTTTAAGGTGATGTGGCATTTAGGTACCATATGATGCACGATTCCCATGTTTGAGCAGAAGCTCTGTCACTCCAAAGAAGACACAAGAACTTGTGTAAGCAAACGATGTCTCAGGATTGCTGTAGTTAACTGCAACACACCTTTTAATGAGGGTTTGCATTTTAGAGTTTTTGGCCTCTTTCCCCCAAACACTGAACCCTTTCTGAAAAGATGTTTGGAAAAGAGGTATGACAATAAGGAGTTAAAAAATACAACAGGCCTTTTTCTGCATGCAAAGAAGTTTTGTACATAATTCACTTTTAATGCTCTTAGAATATCTCTTTCAACCTATTTTTTTTTATTATTATKTAAAGGGCATTAACTGATTTATTTTAGTGTTGAAATCCTCTACCAAGTAGCAAAACAACACAGGCAGTAGGATTCCTTATAGGTGAGACAGTAATTTCATCATCATATTAACACACTCCTTCCAATTCCCTAAAGCTGCCAATTACAGTTACGACTCTTCTGATTGAACCCTTGCCATTAAGGGCAGGTCGAGACCACTGTTTCATGTAGACTACAAAAAAAGTGATTACTTTTGGTCATTACCAACACCTCTGTATTAAATTGCACAATCTAGAAGTAAAAGCTTCTGCATTCAGTTACTAATCTGTTAAGCCACTCGCAGTCTTCAAAGAGACTCAAACTCATACTGAAAGTGAATTAAATACAGTGTAATCACAAATACTGCATAATGTCTACTGAGAGATCAAAAGGACTAACAGATTAATTCCAGACAGGTAGAATAAACAGGCAAAACACCAAAAAGGAAGAAAAAAAAAATCCTTCCAAAAAGTAGCAAGAATTGTCATTTACAAATAGTAGTGTTTATGTTAAAATAGAGATGGGTACCTAAAAAGAAATAGGCCTTGGCAACCAGATCCAAAAGGCATGAGTGTAAATTAAAGCAAGAGAGTTACTAGTCCAGAAACGTGCATGTTTACCTTGTATCAATGGCTATTTAAAATGGTGGTTAAAAGCAGTATTACAAAACTGAAGTGGGAAAAGGCTAGGATTTGCTATTCTGCATTAATACACAGTGTGTTTATGACAGCATTTTCCAATAGACAATACACGTGTTTTTCAACCACTCCAATATTTGTAAAAAGTATATTTCATGTATACACTTAAAAAAAAAATCAYATTGTTCAATCTGAGGCAAATTAGCTGTGATAAAGTCTACTTTCGCTTATGACAGATGTCAATCTTAAGATGTTTAGCAACTACCCTAAAATACAGCTTGCTAGCTGCAGCTGCACATGTTCAGTTTTATAAACATTAAAAAAACCCAAAACTATGATATGTATTTATTTTCCAAAATCAGTCTTCATAATWCTTGTCCCTACAGTTCAAAAAGAAAAAATATTTCCAGTTAAGACATATGCCTCTAAGTTCTACTTGATAAAGGGGAAAAGTGTTCTGAATTTTTCAATAGACTGTTTTTTTTTCCCTTAGGGCTCCACTGTCACTTAAGCATCACAAGAACAAATTGAAATGTAAAATCGATCAGCTATACACAATGGAATTGGTCACAAAGGGATTAAAAAAAAGTTAAACTGTAAGATCCATTCTCCATATAGCTCACAGTATCCACACTGGAAGTTTCTCTAGAATTAGAATAAGTTCACTAAAAATAAGGTTGAAGATAGTATCTCAGCACTATGAAACAGATGAGATGGGGTTAAGAGGAGAACCCATTTGTGTAAGTACTTTATCCAGCCACTGCAGGGGCCCATGAAGATGAATTTCTATCCAGCACGGGGTGCTCGTGACATCTTGTCGGTGATACTCAGCTCCCCAACCCTACAGAGGAAAAAAAAAAAAATGAATAAAACATTACCAATCAAGTGCAGAACATACTGCCTTTCTAAAATAACTGTACAATTCAGAAGTTATATTCTAAGATCCTTGTTCAAAGATAATTCATGATCAACCAACAGTTCTCATGGGTAAAAAAAATACAGGGTTTGAGGCTGCATTCCAAAGTCTGGATCGAGATCCCTGTGCTACAGGTTTGGAAGGACTACACGTGATCCTATGGAATGGGCTGCTGTCTCTGGAGCGACTCCTGGCTACAGCTACATCACATCCTCCTCCTTGCTTCCCACTCTTCACAGACTGCACAGTATTTTTACCGTAAGTGCCAATATAAACCATTTTAAGCTCCTTGATAAACGTCTTATCCTGTGGTTGGACAGGATTTAACTAGTTGAGGCTTGGCTGAATGTGTAGGCACCACCACAGCATATACAAAAAAAGGCAGGGTGAGGAGAACAGCAAACAATGTATGTGTGTATAACATAATCCAGCCAACTTGAAGGAGGAACATGGAGCCCTACCATCTTATTTAACGCAGGGCAAATGACAATTACAGAAGTTTTTTCAGTACAGAATGATCTGCACAAATATCCATTAGATTACTGCAGTGGAACAAAGTTTTCCTAACCCATTTTATTTTATCCTTGAATATATCATCATCCAGATTTCACTAAAAAGCATAGTAATTAAGTATACATAATACATAAAAAACACTAAAGTGGCTACAATAATGAAGTCTCGGTCTTGAATATTGAAGCAATAAAACACGCAGCCACCTTTCAACACAGCAAGCCTGTGCTTCTCCYTCCCGTCAATTTATTTCTCCCCTCTCCAAATTAACCATTTTCCAACATATTTAAAAATTGATTGTACCACCTCAAAATAGCTTTGCTACAGTCACAGTTCTAGTGTAAATCCTGTTGAGCAGCTCAAAGCACACACTACATTTAAATAGCCCAAAATAATGTGTTTACCTTTACAAAACTCATTCGAATGGTGCACATCTTGGTGAGCTCATACACGGCTTCAAACCCATGGTTGACAGACTGAGCTAGCAGCTGAGCAAACTCCTGATTGTTAAAAATTTTTAGACTGCAGCCACTAGGAATCTTGCACACGGTTGTGGGATGAAAGCCATGGTGGTAGTTGCAGTTCCTGCTCTGTACAAATATGCTGCTGTCGCTTAAACACTCAGCATAGACTTCTCCACCAACGTAGTAGAGATGAACCCCTTAAAAACAAAGTTAACGTGGTTTCAAGTTACTTTTTGAGAAAAAAAACAGCACTTAATACAACCCCCTTTGAACTCAAGGGACAAGCAAGCAGATTTTCCATTTGAAAAACTGTTTAGGAAAAGGATTTTTTTGGCTCTCTAAGCCCACAGCATGAAATACTTCCTCATTTCAAAAGCTCGKAGGCTTCGTTACAAATCAGCCACTAGATGTCCTTCTCCCATTGACTACAGAAGAAAATGGGGAGAAAAAAAGGCTTTTCTTCTTCACCGTGTCAACAGCTATTTCAAGATACTTTCCTAAATAAGTTCTGGACATTTTATAACTTCCACTTTTATAAAACCAGGGGCTTCTGCTTACAGAAATTTGGATTAACAATAAGAAAATCTGGACTAGAGACAACTATAGATACAAATGAGAAAGTACATCTACTGTCCGCTTAGATTTTCATTATATCCTATCAAAAAAAGGGAGGAAAGAAAAAAAAGAGGAAAGTCTAATTATCTGTAGAATTTAAACACCCTCAGGCTTCACAAATCTTAAAATCAAGAGATTCCTTAGATTCATCAGATCCACAAAGTAAACAATTCCTCTATATATGATCTGAAATTTATAGCACTGCCTTTCACACTCTAATAGCTGAACAACTAACTGAAAAAAAAAAAATTCTAAGAGACACTGATATTTTTGGTGCCCCAAGCCAGATTTCCCTGCCACTTGGAGATTCCTGCCTTCCTTCTCCCCAGTCTTCCTTTTTCCCAACATCCACAGTTAAACAGGCTGTTATGGGCACATTGGCATGTTTGGAAAGTCTTCCTTGGAATAGCCTCAGCATCCACTATCCTGTGCCTTGCCAGGTGAGGCTGCAGCAAGTCAACAGATGAAAGTTACTCTTTCAGATAGCAAAAACGCTGAGACTTGGATCCAGGTGGGAGTATGGAAGGATGAGATTTACTCAGAGGAATCACTGCCTGGTCAACTACACACAATTCGAGATCTTGKGTGGGCAAGAATATTTCCACCACAAAAATCTTACTTATTTAAAAGGCCTGAGACCATCACTTACTGGCCAATAYTTCCTTTGCATAAAGACCAAGTGAGATCTTTGAAGAAGATGATGAACAGAACAGTGTACTGTTCTAGGAAAAGAACAGGATACTTAAAAAAATAATGCAAATACATCCACCAGAAATCACTTGCGGCTTAGTGCTTCTACACAAAAAGTTTAGCAAATACAACCAGGTCATTTTAAAGGAGAAAAAAAAAAAAAAAAAAAAAACAGGAACAGGTAAAAAAGCCATAAATTAATAGTATTTTATCCTTGGTTAATATCCTGCCTTGTATGTTCTCTGATCTGTGGCCATAAAGCAGATTTTAATTATAATGTCAAGTATTAGCGGTGCAGACATTGTCAAGCTGAAGATTTAGTTGCAATYGTTACCACCTACTCCATGATCTTAGATCTTTGTCATATTTCTGACCTTGGACAACTAAGATGCCTCTGCTCATGCCACTGCAAGTGGCACCAAAACACAAGACCCTTGTGATCCCTCTTTTCCTCTCACCCCTCAAAATCATTTTTTTTCTTAAATTAACTTTTCTCTGATAATAGAAATGGAGGGCCAGGCTTCTAACAGATAGTAAYAAATCAGTCATTTTCAAATTCTCTGCAAAATTCCTATGTTTATAGTGGCTTCTAGTTAGTAATTAGAAGATGGATAAGGGACAGGAAGGATCCCGAGATGTACTAAAAGCTGACAGTGGCTTGCAGAAAAAAAATCAAGACCAATTGAACTTAACTATTTCACATGCTAAAAAGGCCTCTGGACAACATATATAACAGAAAAGGGATTCTCTTCTCAAGACTTGACTGGATAAGCACATAAGAAAGGATAAAATCATAAAAAGAATAGTACATTTCAAGATAATCCAAGCCCATTCCGGGAGCAAAACTGAAAACTGTGCATCTGTACGTGCTATCAGCCAAGCAGYACGGGAAAACTTGTAGATCTTGCAAAACCTGCTGTCCTCAGGAATCCCTCCCACACACATACACACCCCAAGGATTCATCCAGACAAATGAGCCCTCACAGTTTTGCATTAGCACTTCAAAGTCCTGCTCCCAATACATGCAAGACTTTTGAACATGCTAGAGAACAGCAGTGTAATATCCTGCATGAATCAAAAAAAAAAAAGTGGTTATGAGGAATTTTCTTTAAGAAGTAGATCTAACACGAAACTTCAGAAGTCCTGTGATAACTTTCTTGGTGCTGAAGCAGAGTGTTCCATACACAGAGTATCATTACCCATAACAAACAAGTTCATATRATGGGATAACTCAGTAAGGAAAAGGCAATATTTAATCTTTTAAATTAGTGCCAAACAAAAACATATGCAATTCTTAAACTAATTTGAGAGTCAAACCATGCTCACGTAAGTCGTCTTCAGATAGTGGATAGGCGGGCAATTTAATGCAGATTACTTCAACTTGCTTGTTGCAACAATAACCATTCTCAGAAAAAAAATCCTTGTTTTTGCATCTACTACACTTAGCTTTGTAATTACACATAAAACAATTAAGTTTTACCTTTTCCAATATGTCGTCTAGTGTTTTCAATTGTYGAGTTGCGATTAACGTTTGAGAGCAAACCTAGGCAGAACCTGTTTTTATTATTAGAGGGATCTGTAAACCCATCTACTAAGACACTTGTAGAAGATGCATGAAAAGCCTCCCCAACACGGTTATTTAATTCGTAGTACACAATTGAACACCAGTGTTTGGGTTCTTCATAGGCAACAGGCTGGACATCTGAAAATAAGCAAAATGGAAATTTCAGTTTATATAAATGTTAAAAAAAATCAATCTAGAATTGTAAAGCAAGCCCTACAAAATATCAATGAATAATTAGTAGCTTAGTCAACATGTTATTTGATGGGCAAGAACAATCAGTACTGATTAAAATCTTGACAATTTTAACTTTCACGCATTTTAGCTGTTACCTTTTTATAGCCATTTTCCTATTTTAAACCTGATGTTAAATTAAAAAGTTATATAAACAAAAATAGATGAAAAAKGATGACTATAGGTTAATCCTTTTTTTCTGATTTCAATTCCAATATATAAAACAATTTCAAGAATATGAAAATGTAGCAGTAAAAGACTCAATAATTCTGAGAAATGAAAAAAAAAGTCAATTTGTCACAAGCAGTACTACGCAATACTTTCAAAGCTGAAATAACCAAAAGCCAAATAAATAAGCAAAGCAAGTTCGGTTTTTCAGTTTCTTTGGTTTGCTTCCACAGTTCAGCACATTTTGCACCATTTGAAGTTCAATTGATACACCATTCAATTGATGTTGCCATGAGCATTAATAACTCAAAACTAATTTTACACAGTTCTCTCCAACCTACCTCTGGTAGATATATTCGGCATGATTTGAGGGATCATGCTATTGCTTGTATCCATGGACTGAGAATTATCCTGCCCCATCTGATCATCAGGGGGCATATACGCAGGAGGTGGAGTATCAGCTACAAATGAGAAGAAAAAATTGTCACAAATTCATGAAGTCACAATAAATTTTAGTATTACAGTAAAATCCTTTTTTTTGTTGGTTTTTTTTTTGTTTTGTTTTGTTTTTTTTTTTTTTAAAACAACTCCATGCTTAGGCCGTACTTACCTGGTAGCTGAAATGGACTAGATGGTCCAGAACTAGCTGGGGAACTTGGATAAGTGCTGCTGGCTGGAGAAGGTGGATAGGGACTGTTTGGCGAAATGGAAAATGGAGTGTTGTTGGGTTGCTGGAAGGAATCTGGAAATGTCGCATTATGTGGCATATGTGGTTCGTTGTGGCTTAGGTTCCTGAACTGAACAAGTAGGCTGTGCTGTGGATTGAATTCACTATGTCTAGGCACTAACACTGGAGGTAGAACTAAAATAGGAAAAAAAAAAAAAAAAGGAAATTTAGATTAAATATAGAGATAGCAGAAACAGGATACAAATGTGTTACTTCCGCTCACCATAACAATTTCAATATTAATAGGAATTGGAATAGGAGGGAAGAGAGTAGGGGATCCGACTGTCTTCCCTCTCTCCTGTTTTATTTCTCCTTTATTCTTTTAAATTATACTTCATAGAAAACTAAAMCTGAACTCTTGCAAGAGCAGAAATAAACCCACATTTAACACAACTGGAAGCAATCCAGTGTTTAGCCTTTTTTTTTGTTTGTTTTCAAACACAGTGCACATGTAGAGTGCACACAAGTACTGATTCAGAAGCATAAAACCTGGTGTAAATTATCAAATCAATGCAAAGGAAAGCCAGAGTCAATATTGCTAAACATAACAGTCAAACTAGATCTTTATATAGTACTTCACTGTGCTGCTATATGAGATTTACACTGCAAATATACAGCTATTGCCAAGCTGAAGTTTTTATTTTTAAATTCAAATAATGTGAAATACAAAATTCAAGTCGAGCACATCCTATAGCCATTTTGGGGAACCACAGCAACAGCTTTTCRCTACACTTGCCAAGCAATAAAGTTCTCTCCCACCCATAACCACGATCCTCCTGGCCCCCCGTGGCAAGGCCGCCTGAGCAGCAGAGTCGCTCCCTGGCATTTTGGTACGTGATTTGCTGAGCACTCCTAGTTCTGCCCAACTCTGCTGGCCTCATTACGAGAAGTCAGGCAAGGAGCTTTCTTCCTTGATTCATGTCACTAACAAATTAAATAGCAAATCCTTGATGAACGCTAGCAACCTTCTCGGAAGGCCTGAGGTTGATGAACAAGTTTCTCAAAGAAACTGAAGTCTTCCGACTACTGCTTTCCTATTTTATGCTAAATGAGAATTTTGCCTCTAACTTAAGTGGGAAGTAGGCCTAAATGAACCGGTGGAAAAATACGATTTATCAGAAAAATAGCTGTATACAGAATGTATGACCTCCTCCCTAAACCCACAAGAAAACCACACTTTGACATTATTCCTCCAAACAGAGTCATACACTGAATTTAATTCACTACGTGGTACCGGGGGAGGAGGAAGTGAAGAAGACGTGGCTCCTGGAGAATCTGTTGAGCTTTTAGACAGTCGTATGCAAACATACCTGGGCTTTCCACCCTCTTATAGTGGTACGGATTGATGCAGACTTCCTTCTGCTTAGATCCAAAAGGAAATTCACAAATATCCAATGGCTTCAGCTCATGATGGCTTTGTAGATCAGGCCAACGCCAAACACGACAGTAAATTACATGGGGAAGGCCTTTTCGGTGAGAAACCTGAAGTCGCCCATCTAAAGAACGGGGGATAGTAACACACTTGCTGGGCTGTCCGGGGCTGCTCAAGGCTTTCTCCAATTCTTCCATAGCACCTTTTTTCTTTTTCAGTTTTTTTACCAAAGCGTCAACAGCTTTTTCTGCCCATTTTTCCTCTTCATCTCCCTGCTTCCAGCCCAACAGGCGCTTTACAGCTGGGCTAGTAAAGGAGAACAAACTGGCCATTGACGTCATTTGACACAAGTCTTCTAAAGGTTTGTTGGGCTTTTTTCTTTTTCTTTTTCCTTTTTTTGCAAATAAATGTCAGTGTATACAAAAGCAGTTATTGCAATCGTATTATTCCTTAGAGGCTAAGGGTCGCGATGAAGTCTTCACATCGAAAGAGATGATTCTTCCAATTTAGTTCTATTAAAAAAAGAGTTAGCATGTGATTAGCAAATAAGAACAATAAAAACAAAGAAAAAAATACTAAATTCTTCCTCCCAGGAGAAATGGAGATAACACAGAGCTCCCAGTTGTTCTATTATCGATTAGCAGGAAAAAGAGAGTGAAGGACCAAAGCAACAGCATTGTTCTGTTAAGAGTTATCAAAAAAAAATCATAAAATCACATGCATCATAATATAATTGACGGAGAATGAAGCCAGGTTTTAGATAAATGAAATACAAGTATGTTTCCAACAGGTAAACTATTGTTCACTGAAGATTTAAACTGGCCATCAAGAACTACAGAGAATACAAGGTGGAATCAGGACTTTCACAGGAAGCAGCCTACAGAAACATTCAACATCAAAAAGCATCTACATGTTTGAGGTCTAATCAAGTACCCTATTATTTTTAAAGAGTATACAAAAATAGGAAGAAACTGTAGATGGCTAAAAAGAAAGTCCAAAACACACCAACCTCCCCAGAGCAACCTCCCTCCAGCCATTCAGAAAGGGGGTCAATCTTTTCAGTCACCACTATTTTTATGTTGAACTTCCTTGTGTCTTCTAAGAGGACTATCTGAAGCACTGGATATTTTTAGCCTTTGGCAAAAAAAAAAAAAATTGTTTTCCTCTCCTCAGAAAAGAAGGGGGTGGGGGGAGGCATGGCAGAGTAAGTACTAGAAGTGAGACCTCTATTACAAACTGCATTAGAAATGACAGCCTGAACAAAACAATCCTGTGCAACTCATACCCTGCTCATGAATGGTGATTTTTTTTTAACTACTTACAAATCCTAGTGCAAACCTGTTGTTTTTTTTCCCCCTCAAATTAAAAGTAACGATGACAAGAGGAAATGATGTGCTGTGGCAACGAACTGATAAGAACTTATAAAATCCCTTGTGAATACTAAATAAGCAAGTATAGACAATGAGCAGCTGGCAAAATGCAAGAGCAGAGCTAGGAGAAAGGATGTCAACAACAAAAGATGCTTCCTTTCTTGCTACAGAGACTGCCAAATAACATTGTCTCTCAGCTTTTGATAAACGGTGGTGAATCAGCACACCTAACATACCTTAGGACGTTAACTCTGCACAAGGGAAAAAGAAAGAATTGAAGATTTCAGTCCCCCTGGTTCTCCTGCATCACTTTTCATCAAGGGGATCTTTTTTCCCCCCTCTTATCTCTGATTAACTAAAAGATATCACCCAATAAAGCATTTTTAAATCTTTAGACATGTTTAGAAAAACACATTTAGATCCATGGCTGAGTGCTTTCCTAACCAATTTAATATTTCCTAACCAATTTTTTTCATAATCAATTTAATATCCCCAAAATAGCTTTCAGGGTGCAAAAYGATTTCAGGACTCTTTTCTTTCATGAAAAGAAAAATGAACAGAAATACTGGTTAAACATCTTCTAAATTGTCATAAAAAAAATACAAAGAAGACATGGACAGAGATCTCTTAGTAAGCACTTATAAGACTATTGGAGATAAAAAATAAAACATTTGAGGGATATAACAATAAAAAAAAAAAAAAACCATCACCAGCTTTCTTAAGTAGAACATGCCTGCACCTTACGTGTAAATAGTTTCCTAAAACAATTATACATATGAAATCCTTTGCATCCTTCAAAGTAACAGGAAATACATAAAGRGCTGGCTAAGAATACAGGCTAATTTTCTTTTATTGAGGATAAAAGTTTAGTCTTCTGAAAAGTAAAAGCTGTTTATAGTCACAATTAACCTACTTTCAGGCCTTGGGACACTCAATAGCTACAGGATTTCAGTGGTTGCTCACACTCCTAAAAAAGGAAATGAACCCACCTAGAATCTCAGAACAGGGAGAAGACAATTAAATTTTCCACTTCTCACATTTGCTKTCACAAAATCTTAAGTAAGGGCAAAAACATTCTGCTAAATAATTTTCAAGAGAGAGTGTGTCTTTTTTAAACTAGAACAAAAAGAGGAGAAACGCACAAGAAATATTTACAATGGATAATGATAGCACATACATACACTAGAAATTCCCATAGTTATGTAAAGCTCAAGAGAGATGAAAATAGACCCTCATGAGGCTTCCATGACTTTTCCAGGGCGGTGTATTTTTCATGGTTATAGAGAGCAAGGGAAAGCAAATCTACTACAAACTACCAATAAGCTTTTAGCAGCACAAATGACACTGAACTTTTCATTACAGGCCTTTGACAAGGCAAWGTAGTGACAGTTTACTGTTTCTCTTAAGAAAAAAAAAAGGTATAATTTAAAAGGTTCGTGTACTATTTGCAGACCGACTATTTGCAGCTTTCTTTTGCAGCTGCAAATGGTCCTCAAGCACTACGTTTAGGCATTTACAGAAATTAAACATCTTCCACAGTTTTAAAATTTTTGAATGAAATGCATTGACCATCTTGTATATTTATATAAATATAAATAATACTATAAAAATAATATAAAAATATGCCATATGTATGTTTTACATAATTTCAGCATCTAAATATTGAAAGATTTGTATGTATCATGAAACATTCTGAATAGCTTCAACAGCCCTTCTAAATTTAGAGACATCTTCTGAGGCTTTAAGTGCACACCTGATGAGTTGAGACTGAAGCATAAGAATATGTCACAATAATGTACAAGAGTAGAAATAAATGTTTAAGAGCTGCTTTTCATTCAGATCATTGCACCTCTCTGGAAGCAGAAGGTAAGAACTTTCACGGGGCAAAAAGCTCGCCTGAATTTTCTTAAGAGACAGATGGTCTGATAGTCATCATGCTCTTTATTTCAATGACTTCTCATCAGAGCTACAAGAAAACATAAGCTGAAAAACATATTACACTTTTAAAAGAGATTAGTTACAAATGTTCTTTATAAAATGAGTGTAATTCATTGAATTACACTGGTTAACAGTATTTTGGAGGATGACCATAAGAGGAAGTAATCTCTGCATCTAAACTAGACTTTGGGGTTGACATAACTTGAAGTTCTTGCTAACGATTACAGCATGTGGAAGAAAGCAAGTTGTGTGAACAAGCCCATTTTGAACCCTTTCTYAATACCTCTTCAACCCAGCTACACATAACCAGCCTTGTTTAACAGCAAAACTCATAAATTAAAATTCATTTACTGGGAGAGTGGGTAGGGGGATAGAAATAGATGTTTTTCATCCAYCACTGTAAACATTAAACATTTCAATTCATTTTTGATTCTTGGGGTATATTAACCTACTGTATGCAATTGGCAAATCCAGCAGATTTAACTTGGTTCCATATCTAAAAGGGCCCGGAGGAACTCTGGCCAGAACAAATCAATATGAGATTACATAAGGTGGATTTATTTTGATAAGATATCCTTTTTATACAACATGTTCTACCACTGAAGCTCTGAGTTTCCTATCAGCAAAACTCCAAACCTAAAGTGCAGTTACCTCATGCAGCATGATAATGAACATTTTTCAGAAGCATAAGAACAAAAGTGGTAACAACTACCTGATCCTCCCCCTTTCCCACTGTCAACACTAAGCTTGTATTTCAAATGAACATGCACTACCCTTTTCCTGCTTAATTCACTGGCTTGCAAACGAAGAGAGCTTCCGGTAGCATCGTACCCAGTCTGAAGCAAGGAACAGCACTGCTCGTGATTAGAAGCTGCTTCGAGACTCAGTTTCATAACATAAACAAACCACCCTTATAACTATCTACACAATTGGGAGTTCATTAGAATTGCTTCAGACTTGCCAGTTGAGAACTGTGTGTTGCTGTCAGCACTTGTGCCTAGCTTTATTGCCCTTTAAAAAGTAGAAATGCTGAAGTATGCTCTATACGTACATTAACAGGTTATAGACTGAACACAGAAAGCTTAGAAATGCAGTTAGAGTGTACTATAGTATATTTTACAATATTTGATTATCAAAAGGTTTTTTTTTTTTTACTACAACTTCACTTTACCTGGTTTTATGAAACCTTTTCTTTATAAATCTCTTGATAGAAACTGTGCACAGTAGGTTTTTTCCTAATCATTGCCTCAATTCCATTAAAATATATATATATTCACTGAACACTACCTACATACACACTCTTTTCCATGTTATGCTGTAGTCTAGCACCTGTACCCATCCAATGGCATTTATTAGTCTTTTCTTCAAGACAAAAGTAGGAGATGCACTAGCAGCACAGCTTTTCCACGCACAAATAAATAAAAATACCATCCTTCTCACACCAGCATTGACAGCCTTGAGGGACATCCTACTCATGAAGGAACAATTATTTGCTTCCCACTTCCCCTTACAGTGGTATGAAAACAGATCTGCTGCTGGACACTAACTAGGAATTACGGGCAGTTTCATCAAAACAGGACTTGGATATGTAACTGTACATCCAGTTGATGGAAACCTGTAGTAACTGCTTTTATATTAGCACTGAATTTCTTTATATTGTCTTAGAAACATGCTTGAAGCAAAGTATTTTGTCACTGTGAGTCTATACATGCAAAGGATAACTGAAAAGATAGTACAACATCTTCAAAAATTTTACCATGACTGCTGTTCAAACAACAAAAAGTATGAAAAACTTCATACCCTGTTTTCCTTCAAAATGCTTGTTCTTTTTACTTCCATATCTGTACATCATCTAAAACAGTTAAAGAAAATTAAATACATAACTCTTATCTGAGAAGTATTTAACCAGCACTCTCTTGAAAGAAATATGACAATAACTCTGAGTCCACACATAACAAGCAAGTAAGGCATGGAAGAATTGTTATCACAAAAGCTCCAACTCAGTTGGCCACAGAAGTTTAATGATGCAAAAGCAATGCTGCTGTTTTTTCTTAAAGAGTCTTTGCATCAGTCAAGGAAAAACAAAACACCCACAAGTAGTAATTATTTCTGTCATGAAAGAAGTCCCAGACAGAAGTTCACTGATAGTGCTCCAGCGCATTTCATTTCAAGGGCATCCTCACCTCCAACTTCTGCCAAGAGAAGCTGAGCAAAAAATGCAACCA
Organism: Nothoprocta perdicaria; assembly: GCF_003342845.1. Lineage (NCBI taxonomy): Eukaryota > Metazoa > Chordata > Aves > Tinamiformes > Tinamidae > Nothoprocta > Nothoprocta perdicaria. Next base: position 10,358,332 of record NW_020455754.1, read on the forward strand.
AAGAACAAATAGTTTTGAATTTGTTCTGCATCACGACAAAACTCATTTTCTCTGAGATGGGACACGGAAAGAGAGGGAAGAAAACAAAACAAAAAACAACCCTCCCAAACCCTAAAAAAAAAGCTCCCATCTATTTCTTCCACTTAAAACACAGAAATCCCATGTTCATAAGCCCCTGGTCTCTTCAGGCCTTCATTACTGAGTAATCAGCTTTTTAAGAAGCTCTCAAACCCTACAAATTCCATCCAAACACTAAAATGTCTCCTATAAATGTTCAGTTAGAACCGTGTGTTTTCCTCACACTTTCTAACTCTCTCTTGAAACCAAACTGGTAAGCATAACCTGAAAACAGAAACTGTACAGACTTTCATAAAGCTTTAAAGAAGAATAAAAAGAAAGTAAAAGAAAGTGAACTGCATTAAAACTGTGACAAGTCTATAAAAACTACAGGGTTTGGAGGGAACACTGACAATAGTAATTCACTAAGCTTTCCCCCTCCCTCCACCCCTTGCACAGAATGAATGAAAGGCAAAGTATTCTAAATTTGTCAGTTTGTGACATGCGCTGACCCAGAATTCAGAGACACTACCTCATAGTTGGAGGATCAGTAGCAGCTACTCTGACAAAGCTCCTCTGTCAAGGATGACAGTCCTGGCAGGCTCAACCTTGGTGGTAGGTCAGTGGGGATGCAGACTTGGCAGGCGACGTCCTGCACCTTGCCAAGCCACCCTGGTCAAGCGCTCCGAGGTGCCAGCCAAACTTTTCTACGTGGTCACAGGAAAGCTGCTGAGAAGGTTTCCAGAGAGCAACTTACATCGCAACTAATGATAACAGCAAAAGTCGTAAATTACTGTTCAACTGGCTTTTAAYGAGTTCTTCAACGCTAACCATGAAATGCCTCAAGTGGTCTCGGTTTGCCCAAGAAAACTTTGAATTCGGAAAACAAGCTGCTCTCCTCCTTTCAATAAACTGAACTTGATGCCATTAGAGTTATATAAAAGTATTTTGAAATGAAACATCAGCACATGAAGAATTATTTTGAKGAAGCTATCACAAACATGAAGAAAAACCTGCATTTCCATCAACATGAAACATCAAGCTGGTGGGCAAGGAAAAAAACGGGGACTTGCATAAAACTGCCACAGAAGCAGCCCTTCTGCTGTAATTCAGCCAAAGGAAACAAAACAAAAGACTTCTCGGATTTTCCTTCGGACAACTGTGAAGAAAATATGSAGAACATCCCCTTGCAATTAAAAAGAGTTCTCTGGAATATTTAAGATACCAACATAACTTGCAAACACAACTCAAGTAAGTGGTAATGCACACTACATTTAATAAAGTGTTTGCACTCTTTCACATGAGAGGGAATTCCATTCAACYCTGATTATACTCTATTATTATTATATGAAAATTTAAAAAGGACATCTACTCAAGTTGTAAGATTAAGAATCTGACTGACAGAAGTATGGGATTCACAGCAGTGACTCCTTCAGGTTTGATTACATATTAAAATCCTAAACAAACTAAAAATCTGCATAGCTGCATGGAGCATCATACCTCTTTGTTGGGATTTTGCCATCAGGAGAAGAAAAGCACAGGGGGAGTTTCTCTCTGCTTTCCCATCTCTCCCTTCCATCATAGTTTATCTCAGGGGCTTTCACCAAGAAAGAAAAAGGACAATTCCTCCCTTACCAGAGTGCCCTTATTTCAAGGAGAAATGTCTGTTTGACAAAGACAGGTATCTCAATAACCAAATGTGGTTTTGTTTTTCCTAAAGTAACTGGCTTGGAACACTTTGCAGCAATTTCCAGGCCAGGTGAACGCAATCCTACCATCAGAAGTAAGAGTAAGCCACTATCAAACGGGAAGGATTAAGACAKTCAATCCAGCAGCACCCTACGCAGACACGCTCTCAGAAATTACAACATGCCAATTATGAAACATCTTCAATTAAGTTATTTGCTGCTTCCACTAACTTTCACTGCCAGCAGATGCCAACTTTGTGAAGCTTTTGAAAAGCATGTGCACGTAACTGGGAAGTGTTTGCACCGTTTCCCTGCCCCATCTCTTCAATCAAATCACAGAATCCTTCAGAAAGTCAGAGGAATCTTCACTAAACGTAAACTGCGTAAGTTTTGTGCAGAACAATACTCACTTCAGTATTTCAAAGCCACGCTTTGAAGATAAGTTATCTGAAGTCCATAAAGGAATGAAAACCAGGAAGAGCCTTCACCTCTAAGCAGCACACATTACAAAGGTAATTTCCCCAGAGGAAAACACAACTTTTAGTCTAATGCAAAACTTGACAGTTATTCCTCACAGCCTTTTTTTGTTGAGGTAGACAGCCCAGGTTACTTGCTAAATAAGATCTCCATGTTTGTACAGATTCCACCTAAAGATCCAACAACTAATAAGCCTTGGGAAACCAGTCCTTCCCCACCTCATCTTACACAGAAACACATTCAGTGGATGAACTTAGCAATCCCACCAGGAACTGCTCCCCAGCTGGAGGAGCACATGGATCACTTGATTCCCAGTCTTGTGCTTTAACCGCAAGACCACATTTCCTCCCTTAAGCCGACAACCCAGAGCAAACCTAAAACCTGCCATTCTGAGCCGGCCTCGCGCCCCATCTGCTCCCAAGGTGCTGTCAAGGCCGGAGGAGGCCGGGGAGGCCCGGACAGACGGATAAGTGGGTGTCCCGACACCACATCCCCCCAAAACTGCCTCTTTCCCAGCGACGAGGGCCTCGGAACACGCGGATTTATTTATCCCGGCTCTTCCCCGCTCCCCTGGCGCTAGGCCACGGCGAGCAGAGTCCCTCCTCGCCGTAAATAAATAAATAAATGGAAATTAAGAAGGGGAAAAAAGAAAATCAACAAGGGAACTCTCATTAGCATTCTGGCGGCTCCCGTGCAGTTACGTGCACGGGCTTATTTTTCACCGGGACGCTGCGTGTTTTAACATTAGGCCAATTTTAATATGAACGTCCCGGCCCGTCTCCCGCCCCCCCCCGGCCCGCCCGCGCCGCCAGGCGGGCCCCGCTGCCCGCCGAGGCCCCGCGGCCCGGCCGCGCTGTCACCGCCGGGCCGTGACTCACCTCACGCGGCCCGTGCCAGCCCCCTCGGAAGGAGAAAAAAAAAATAATGCAAAAAGGTGAAAAAAAAATAAAAATACGAAAGTTTTCGAGAAGCGCGCGGGACTTTCCCCCGAGGGGGGAAACCCCAACGGCGGCCCCGGCCTCGCGGCCCCGCTTCCCCGTCTCGCCGACCCACCCGTGGCGGCGGCGGCCGCCGAGCACCGTGCGCGGGGCTCGAGGCGCCGGCCAGGCCGCAGCCGCCCGCGCTCAACAAAACTTTATTCGCAGCCCGCGCACGGCGACAACGGCGGCGGCGCCGGCGGGGGCCAGCGCGCCGGGACCCGGATGTGCGCGGCGGGGGGCGGGGGAGGGAGCGCGCATGCGCTCTGCGCGCGGGGAGGAAGCGGACGGGGCGGGAAGCGGCGCGCTGAGGGGAGCGGGGGAGGGGAGAGGAGGGGGCGGCCGCGCCGTTCCCCTCCCGCCCGCCACAGAGCGCCCGTGTGCGCCTCGCGATGGCGAGGGCGGCTCCAGGGCGGCTTTTATGAGGGAAAATGTACCCGTCTGAAGATGGAGGAGTTGAAAAGAGCCGCCCCTGCCTTGAGGGAGCGCTGCTCGTGGGCGCCCGTGCTGTAATGGCGCCTCGCTGGCAGCGCGCCCATTGCGCTCCGCGGCCAGGAGGGGCTTTGCGCGGTGCTGGCACCGTGGCTGCGGCCGCTGGCTTGGATGTGCAGGGCCCAGGGACAGCTAATARCAGTGAAAGAGTGTGGGGTTTGGTTCCTTTACCAAAAAAAAAAAAAAAAAGTGTTAGGATTTTCATGCTAATGTGAGGCAAACTTGCACTGAGGTGCTGCTGAGTGGACACTCAATGCACAGGGATGAAAGTACAGGGCCAAAACCACCACCTTTGTGTCACAACATTGTCCAAACTTGATCAGTCATGATTACAGTACTGAGAATTGCTCATTTCACTTTTTTTTSTTTTTGAACTATGTAAATCAACTGATGCAAAGGTAAACTAAAGAAGAATTGGGTTTGAGGCCTTGAATACTGTCCCATRATTTGGCGTAAGAACGGTCTCATATTATTAGATGGTCTAAGTAGCTGCTGTTGAGAACCCCCAGTTAAAATAAATTTCAGCTAAACTTGAAGGCTGTGTGTACATTCACTGAAACCAAGAGTAACATGACCATGCAAAAACTTCCCATAATAATGAAAAACTGGAAAAAAAAAAGTCTGTTTCCCTTACAAAAGAAAAACATAATTTAGAACAATGAATGCTACGTCTAACTGGGTTGCTTTGTTATCCATGAAAGTGGTGAGCCTGCAATCAAACTGGATGGTGACAAAACTAGAACTGAGTGCCCCTCGGTTTGAAAGCAGGTGGAATTCCTCACCACAAAAGTGCTGAAAAAAGTAATTTTTACATCAGAGACAAGAATATCCACAGGAAGAAGAAAGTATTTCACACCTCAGCCCACAAAAAAAGATAAAAAAGTTTCTGTACAGACAGATCATTTCATAATCCGATGGGTGTCTTCCTCCAAAGAGGCTGGCAGTAGCCTTTTCAGACATGCCACTGAACTAAACTGAACCCTGGTCTGATGCACTATGGAAATATTTACAGAAGAGTTTCTTCCTCTGGCAAAGTTATCATGTAGGAACAGATAGACTGGGCTGAATCATCATTATATATAAGAATATATCTCTATTGTCTATGCMAGTTTGCAGCAGTTACAAATCTGGCATAGCAGTTGCACCTGGCACACCGTTTGAAAGTTCCTGTGAATTCCTGTGAAAAATTGAATTAAATCTTATTTTTGAAAAAAATATATTAGTAACAAATCTAACGGAAAGCGAATATATATAATTTGTATGTACGCAAATACATAAAATTAAGCCAAAAAGAAGCCAAACAAAATGACATGCATTTTTTATTTGTGTAAATTAAGATTGAAACAACTAGGAAAAGGAAAGCACCAAAAAGCAACGTAAAACTTGCAGAAACTTGCAAAATACCCATCATGCCAAATTGAAGTTTCAATTTCAGATGGGTTTGAACTTTGGAGAAATTTGCTCCTGGCTCATATCTCTGTGTCCTTGATTATTTTTATTGTAAACGGAAGTTTTCAACACCAGTATAGTGTGATCATATCTGTGCAGAGGTCAACTAATAGCCCAGCAATGAATCTCTGCTACCGCTTATGACAGTTCTGGAGGAGCAAGACTTCAGTGTTGTTTAGTCAAAGAATGGAGCTAACACCCTTTGGGGATTCCTGTGTGTCTCTGCACCAGCAATTGTTTTATTTTGGCCAGGGAGACTGAAATAATGGGACCAAAAAAAAAAAAAAAGACCTGTTGGTCCTTTTCCAAATCTTTTGTGTTGCTTAATTAATAAACCAAGTGACAAACAACAAATTGGCAGCAGGCATTTTAGGTGTTGTTCATGTGCCAGCCGTCATGTCTCTTACGAAACAAAATGTTCTCTTATGGAGGAGTTACAAAACAGTTGCGTGTGGTCAAAAGGSATTGTGGTAGCAGGGGGCTACTATGTGCTTCTTCCTACAGAGGTGGTGGAGGTCTAGTGAAGAAAGCTGAAGGTCTCCATGCAAGTAACATAGCARAAGTGTAAGCGGTATCAAGTTCTCAAGTTAGAACTACAGACAGGGTAGTTACGTCTGTTTGTAACACAGCAATCCTCAAAAAGCAGCAATCCTTAACCACACTATACAGACCGTTTTGTTGCAGGGAAATAATGAATTATTATCCACCCAATTAAAAATAGCTTTCCTCATTTTGGCCATTCTGCATACTAATTCTTTGTCTTATGTTGAGCATGCAAAGACCAAATACACAAACCAAGTCATCTCCTTCTAGTCAGTGGGATTAAAGGACAGAGCAGATGACATGTGATACCTAATGATTCAGGTCTGTGCATCCCTGAGGTCACAGTCAAATTGACACCACTTACACAACTGTCTAGTTCATGGCTTCCATCCCGTAAACCAGAGCTGCTCTCTAGTGCCTTGCCTCAGTACGTGCACTGTAATAACAAGTTCAATAAYGAGTTTGCAACCAGCAGGCTCACGTCATCCTGAACCCACTTAACAGAAAACAATCCTCATTTACCACTCGTTTACAGCAGGCCTAGATTTTTCAAAGTGTAGGCATGCAACTATGGTGATCTAAAGAAAAATAAATAGATAATCTTGAAGTTATTTCAATGTTTTAAGCATCAAATGTTCAGGTTTTGGAGGGACAAATGCAGAAATATTTTGTCCTGTCTTGATCACCTAGAATACAACTATATAGCTTGGATTCCTCTGTCCATAGTGGTAGGGCAGTCAAGAAAGAAAATCTCCTAAACCTATGGCTGAAGTTTATGTTGGAGGTAGCTAGAACATTACAAACTGCTCAAAGTACAGAGCAAAGATCAGAAAAATTACCACTGTTTTCAATCGGGACTTGTATGTGTGTGTCTCAACTTACACTATTTTGATTTTCGACCCAGATTTTGAATGTGATCTTTGCATTTCTTAATGAAAATTAACTAGATTGTTTGAATTATAAGGAAATAGGCTTGAAAAAAAATTGCTTTATTATGAAACTTATGGGCTTCCTGTAATGGCATTGTTCAACTGAATTTCCTACCAACTTTCTAAATTGCTGGTAGGGCAAATTAAAAAAAAATTACCATGTTTGCACCCATGTCAAACATTTGTGAAGCCACTCTGCAACTATGTTAGGAAAACTATAGTGTGAAAGATGGCTTACACATTTAAACCAAATCCAGCTTAAAAACAGAATCGGGGGAAATGGATAGGAGAGCTCATGAAAGCTGCACTCGCACAGCTGTCAGCTGAGAAGAAATGGGGGAAGGGGGAAATGCTGAGAAAGGAATTTTCCCTGGTTTTTTGGCCATGAGAAGAGGAACATGCCATCCCTATTCGAAAAGTCTCAGGGTGGGAAAGGCTAAGGAGGGGCTAACATACTATACATACCTTTATATGTATTTTTGAGGCAGAAAAACACTTACTTTAGAGTGGAGTTCAGCAAGTGGAAAGGGAGGCTGCATTAATTCAGGCCATTTGGTCGCTTAAATAACCCAGCAATTTACAGCACGATGAGAACGAGCACAATAGATGGCAAGTGGCCGCCTCGCAACAAGGCAATACGAGTGTTACGTACATCACATCGCACGTGCAAGGAAGTGAAATCCAAATGAAAAGAAAAATAATTGTTTAGTGTCTGGAGGAAATATATTCAAGTGTTTATCTACAAGGCTGCTGTGATGATAAACGCGCTGGCTCGCAGCTTGTGGATTCTAGGAGAGTAAATAATGCGCCCTGTTATTTCGGTAGCCACTCTTTGGGATATCTCACATTGCTGGCAGCTCACACAGCAGTATAGGAAAGGGGAGAGGAATGAATAGTCATGTCCTGAAGCTGCACATCGAAGACATTAAAATGAGATTGCAGATGAGAGGAGGGAAAGGCAAGCCAAAGCAATACCTCCAAATACGCTTAAAGCTGCACACTTCTCGTAATAGTCTGGAGGAATAAGTGAGATCAAAGAATACTGATACATCTACGAAGACCTTGTAAATAAAGACATTATGTAAAGAGTTTGCCAGTTCAGCTCAACCCTATCTTTTCACACTCTAAATGTGTTTTGCTTATTTAAAGAAAAATATAAAGAGAGGGAATGGTATGTCCTGACCTGAAAGCCAACCAGAAGTGCAAAACTGAACCTAAAGGAAGCAAACGTCTAATGCACAGACAAAAAGTTAAAATTGTAGGAAAGGAAAGAGATGCTGTGGAAAAACTAAGATACATAGRAAGTGATAAATAAGGGAATTCTTTGCCTGAGAACCCTCAAAATGGTTACAAAATCCATATCAGAGTGTAAATGCTCTTCCATTATAACTGGTAGGAAGATTCTGTTCAGAGCAATAGCAGAGGAGGTATAGCAGGGATGGAAACCTTCCTGCAGAAATGGAAAGATTGTCCCAGTGGATTATTACAAAATAATACACAGAGGAAGTATTCAAAAAAAAAAAAAAAAAAAAAAGGATTGCTTTGAATATTCTGCCATATTCTGCTCTTTTTCTGCTATTTTTTCCAGAACATCTCCCAGTTTGTACTCACCTTGGCCTCAGTTCTACCTAATCATGGACTACTCTCCCTTTCATTCTGTGATTTTCAGCTGTTTCCACAGCATGAAGCTCGTATCTGCGAGCACTTTGTGAAGGGTGCCACCAAATGCTAAGGCCAGGGGGAAGCAGGCCCTGCCTCCCCTGAGCTCGTGCTAACAGGCAGATCAAAAACGTGTAGACAGCAGGCCAGATGCATCATAAAAGAGAGGAGATAGAAGAGGAAATACAGACACTGAGTAAGTCTATCATCACAGTTAACTCCCTTCCACTTATCATCACCACGTGGTCGTGAAGCATTTTTTCCTTTATGTAAAGCCTGCTCAACATTAGCCTTGAACCAAACCGTTTAATTCTCTCGCTTAGGATTTACTCATTTCCCCACCACTTGTTTAACGCCGCTTTGGCAGACCAGGACCCTCCCGGCCCCAGCCTTCAAAGCTGCTGCCTGCAAAATGCTCTTAAAGGCTCTGCATTGCCCCAGCCCCAGCGTTTCCTTGTGAGCAATGCTCAGTTTGGAGCGGGTTGGCATCTGGGTGGGACACGTTCTCCATACGGGCCAGCAGGAAGGTCTAACGTGCAGCCCCACATGGAACATACTCATCTGCTGACACGGCCATGGGTTGGAATTCCATTTCTTTTAGCCGTAGACTTAGGAYTTAACATCCACAATAACTGTGCCCTGGAAAACTTGTATTTGTGGCTCTGTGGCCAAAACCGCAGGAGAACTATTTTTATCACAGTGCAGCCCTAAATAGTGGAAGCGCTGAAAATTTAGCTCACATAATGGGCCAAATTCTTCTCCTAGTTACACCCACTCTACGGAGAAGCCAGAGAATGATAAACACAAGTACTCTGAAGCAGAGATAAAGAAGGGGGGAAATCAGGATTTTAATCTTTAAATGAAATACACACATCCTACAGCATTTCCTTTGGAAAGAAATGAAAGGAAAGACAACAAGAGCAATATGAAATACTAATGATTTGTTGCAATAATTCTTAACACTAAAGATAATTCATTCCATTAGATATCTCAGAACAATACTTATAGCCAAAATCTCTCTCCTCTGATTACTGAGATACTTTTGACCTAGACCAAGGAAAACGACACTGAATTTATGTGTTTCCCAAGTGAAGACACAGCAGACGAATATAATCTACGTGAGGATCAAATCAAGTTTAGATAGATAGCCTTATATTCCCGATTTTTCACCCGACAACAGTCTGGTAGCCTTTTAGCTCCTTAGGACTAGACAAATAAAACTGTTAGTGATGACAATACACGAAGCAGTAAAACTTTCTTGTACAAGAGCCAACAGGACCTGATTTTCTCCCGAGTGTGTTTCTGGCAAAGTCCCCAAGCTACATGACACTAAGGCCTTCACAGCTTGTGCATAAACTCCATGTCACTCTAAAGGCCCCAACTTCTTTTTTTTTCCCACCCTAATGACAAAATAATTGAGTTAAATAATTTCCTTTACAGTATCAAGATCTGYGTATACAAGCATAACAAGGTCTATGATAAAAAGAAAAGTGCTTTTGGGCACAGTTTTTGCACGTGTAGATTTTGGACAGCATGTTACAAGGTAATTGCTTCTATTAACACTAAAGGTATTTTTCACAGAAGTCCTTTTTTCTTTTTTTTAATGTTATACCACTATGAAAATGAATCATCTGCTAAAACAGGATTTAAAGCAGGGAGAAGGCAAAAGAGTGATGAAAATAAATCATTACATATTTTTTGAGCTATATAAAAATAGTCAGAAACGTTATGCCTTTTCATTCACTATGATATTGGTGATAGGATTTGTTCCACTTTTTAAGCACAGCTCCATTATATGRCGTCCGAAAAGACATAACCAGTGTGGAACTGAAAAGCGAGACAAAACATTTTCCATTTTGGTTACATTTTTGCAAATCTAACCTGAATTGAGATTGCTGTAATCGTCTAAACACTTTCTTACTTGACACAGTAAAGGAAAATAAAAAATTCACAGACCTTTTGCTCTGATTGTTCAGATGGGCCCCCCTGTCAGGCACTGTCACTAAAATAGCTCACAACCCTAACTGCAATGCACCACATCTTAGGAATTCGGGAGTCTCAAGGCAATTTTGGATACTTTTTAGAATGTGCATATTCCTTCATCTGTCATTAAGTGGGTATTAGTTTGCAACACATTTTATACTTTGGAATGTTATGCTTGGATTGGGCTAAACACGTGGAATAAAAAGTGCTCTGTGGTTTGCTTTCCCAACTGAAATATCACTCGYAAAGCTAAAGTGTTTTGTTCTTTAACTTTCATATTCTAGTCTGATCTTCTGCACAAGTTCCTTGTTTGTCTTTAGCTGTTTAGTTGTGGAGGGGGATGAGTGAAAAACTCCTCTTTACCTGCGTTATTGCAACCCTGTTAGAGAAGTTGTATGAAATTCCTGGTTTCTGAACAGCTATTARAACAAACTAACATTTCAGAACTTGAATGGAATCACAAAAGTTAACAATAGTGTCTGCTATCAAAGCCTATCCCAGAGATTCTGTTTTCACAGGCATATATATAGAGATCTCAGCCAGATTTTCCAGTTCCATCAAGAATAGCACAGCCTCCCCCCGCCATAAACCAAAGAAAACAAACAAAAAGCTCCGTAAAATCCACAAACTTTCTGCAAAGTGACGCCATTTCAGCAAATCCCTTCCCCTCTGCTCCCAAACGTACGTTAAAACTTAGCAAATTAAGTGGCGGGCAAGCAGTCACGGAAAAATAACAACAAATGATCGTGGCTTTACCTTCCAGAACTTTACTGCAGCTCCATTTTCGGACCCTTTATTTTTTCTCTAGTTCCCTTCCAAGTGATTTCTATTTCTCTCTCTTTTTCTCTCATAGTGGCGACAGAGAGGCTAGGGGAGGAGCCCTGAGCACAGTATCCCCCTGCCTGTTGGGAGAACGGAGGGATCAGATAACAAATCCAGCCAAGAAGCCGGAGCCGGGGAGCTGGGCGAGCTCTGCGTGCGTGCGCACACAGCGCAAGAATTCAAATTCCCACTTTAGAAACTTTCTGCAATACTTGTGTGTCAAGTCTATTTTTGTGGCCTTCCTTCATCCCGAAATAACGCTCTTAAAGCCAATGTGATGCAGCCATCTTTTATACTATGTATTTCAGATAATCCAGAGCAAAAGTGTTTTGCCAGTATAAATCACGTCTTTACGAGAACTGGCTGGTTCCTTTCCAGGGAATAGTTTATCATCTGGTGCATCTTCTTGTTTGCAAAATGGGAACAACAMTAATCACAGTTTATTGACTCTGTGTATTACTTTTCACAGAAAGATGATAAATATTTTCCCCTTCTGAATGTATTAAGCAAATATATATATGTGGGGGGATGCATATATGTATATTTAATGTGTTTGGATGGTATATGTAKGCACACAAACAGCCCTCAGAATGGTGTCATTTAAATACATGTACTGGCACTTCTCATGTAGAAAATACAATTATTAAAAAGGATGAATGGCCTTCATACTAGGCTTCTAGATTTGCATTTTACCACTCTGTCCATACATACATACATATATATATATAAAAATTAAAAAAAAAAAAAGCATCCATGGAAAACAGATCATGCTCTCTGTGAATATCCTGAGCTAAACACACTAAAACCTGATTATTCGTGTTGACAACAGAGCTAGCAGAGGTTTCAAAGTCCAATTAATAGGAACAGTGACAGCTGCTCACCCTAGAAGAAACACTCCTCAGAAACGCTCAGAAAATACAGCTCAGATGATTAGGTGCTTGCAGAGTTTGCCTTTGTGAAGATGACATACGCTACATGATTAGCCTAACTCTATCAAACTCTTGCTCCTAATTAAGCTTGTTTCTTCCTCATTTCCAAGCAGAGTTCCTTTTCCAGATCTACAGTTCTCTCACTATAGTGGCGCCAACAGTAAAAAAGCAATTCCTGGCATCCTTATAATGCATATGATGGAGAAAGATCCCCATGGCTTGGAGCAGGGAAATCAGACACCCCAGGTCACTGCTGGATTTCTTTGAGGGCTTCAGCCAGCATGAAAGGGAAATAAATTCCCATGGATGTAGTCGGCTTGGTTTTCCAAAACACTCTTGACAGCATCTCCCACCTTTCTCAGGGAAATTACTCTTCCAGGAAAGGATGTGATGCTCTCCTAACAATATGTAACTAGTCCAGAGTAAGGGAAGCAAAGAGTAGTTGCAGGTTACTTTCCATAGCAGAGGGAAGTGGAATTTCACAGGCAGGAGTGCTTAGGTCGGTGCTGCTCAACATATTCCCAAGAGATTTGGAGAAGGAAGCAAATGCTCAGCTCACAAAATCTGTGCCTAGCTGAGCACAAGTGGAACAGAAAAAATAGGAAAATGTTTAAAGGAGGTTGTTCTTCACACAAAGTGTARTATGGGGTGCAGATCTCTGCCACAAAATACTGTGGATCCTAAAAGTGTACTTAAGTTCAAAACTCAGAAGCAGTGGCAGGGCAAATTCATGCAAGAAAAACCCACTCAAGGCCACTAGGACTCCAACCTCTGMTTCCAGAAATCCCTAAGTTGCAAAGTGTTATAAGAATATTCTGTGAAATTACTGTTTTCTGGACAGGATACTGAGCTAGACAGACCTTTGATCAGGCCCAGTAGGGCYGTATTTGAGCTCTCCACATGCTCTTGAAAACCACATCTCATTCTCTAGCTAAAGCCTTACTGCAGTCATGWAGTATTGTCAAAAATGTCAACATTTCTGATCTATATTTGTGCAATATTGCATGGTAGTCCAGTTCTGCCTCTCCACTATTCTGTAAATATTGGTACATGTTTATAAATTACACATGCAAACCCATATGCTAATAGGAATAAGACCGTTCATGGTCACAGCAACAATGAAATCGCTTCTCTTTGCTCTTGCACTCTTGCTTTCTCAGTATGTTTCAGGAGCAAAACTTCCAAAAAGTCAATAATGAGTTTACACTGTGTAACCCCAAAATGTCCTAATTACTCCAATCTGCATTAAGAAACCATTATTAAGAACTTCACATTAAAGGCAATTTAAATAGAAGCTTCATTTTAGTGAAGCTTCAGCGTGCTGGTGCTCAGCTAGGCAACGCTTATATTCCAATGCAGATATTAATAGAACTAACCATAAAACATCTTTTCCTCCACAATTTTGTATCATTACGTACAGTGAAGATTCCCTGAAACATGCACCAGGTCTTTCTCTCTTCCAGCGACRGCAAAGCCACAGCATAAAGAGAAAGTTCCTTTATGATCAGGGAAGCCACCTTCACTCAAAGCCGCGTTTTCCTCCTCTTCTGTTTTCTGTGAAGGGAAAATTGTAGCAGGGAAAGATGTCATTCACTTTGAAAAAAAAATTACTATTTTTACTGTTAAAACGGTAACATAGAAAGAACATCTAATTGAAAAGTCATTTCCAAAACTTATGTTTTGATATTGGCGAAATGGGACATCATGCTTGGACTTTTCCATTTTCCCTCTTCCCTAAACTTCTAGTAAAACCACCTTTATTTTACAAGTTGCTTTAACAAATTTATATGTTTCAACGGGACAGAATTATGTCAAAGCTTCTTTGGTCCCGATCAAAGGGACAGCAAAATTCTGCATAGATACTTAATTATTACACATTCAAAGAGAAGAGCATTTTCATCCCTATTTTTAGGCACAAAAAAGTTAAGTTCAGCTGCAAAAGTCACGTGTCTGAAATCAGTCCAATATATCAGTGACAATTTAGGAATCTGAAATTGCTTATTTGCCTCCCAGTTTYGAATTCCAGACACCAGCCTGATGGTGCACGCAGAGGCTCCCAAGAATAAAAGCAGAGCAGCTGTAGTTACATTGAATGTAATTGTACATTGAAATACATTGAGTTTTTGGTAGAAAAAGTAGGTGTTTTCATTCTAGATTACCGAGGATGTGTTTCTGAGAAAGCCACACAATTCAACTTGAAATAAGCTCTTTCCTGCCTTTCTTTTACATAACTCATCACACCCACATTTTCATATGCGTGTTCATGTTTCAAATCTGCACTGCCAATTTATTGTCTAAGCAGCACCTTGATCTTCATTCTGTGCCACAAATTTCTGAGAAAAGATGACTTTGGTGCTCGTTTTTATTGGCAGGACAGCAGGGCCCSTTGATAGGAGGCTACAGGCCTCAATTTTAGCAAAACACTGAAATGTGCTTACATTTAAGCGTGAGAATAATCTCCTTTGGGCTCAGCAGAGCGTTTATGGCTCTGCYTTACTTTAAGCACACGCTTAAATTCAATTAACTTCATTTTAATCATGGGCTTAAGTGCTTTGCTCTCTCGGGATAATAAGGCCACTGGCATTTCATTTAGCTTGCTGGGCTTGTTTGAAGGAAATCTCCTGCTCTCAAGCTCAAACTGACGAACATGCAAATAACAGCTACCTTTTTTGCCTAAAGACAGTAAATGATAAACCAAGTAGCTTTCCAGTCCATGAGGGGAAACACCTAGGCAGAGAATAGATTTTCATTTCCCTGATACTATCATATTAATTATCTGCTAGTGAAATACTGCCTTGCAAACAGGGATTGTGCCATCTTTGATCTACGTTCTGCACCTTAGCAAAGGCAGCCACGATGATTATTTCTCATTAAAATGAAGAGCATTTGCTAGACAAAAGCAGGTATTTTTGAGACGTTGTGGGCCATCGCTACAAATTGGCACATCTCTCTCATTCCACTGGAATTAGACTAATTTTACACATCGGAGTAAATCTCAGGCTTTCCATGTCATGTATAAACTTGACTCGAGAGGTGGTATATCAGGAGGAGAAATCCTAATATGCAAGTGTTTCATAGACGGGAAGCKTGGAGGCCTGGGAAGGCTGGATCGTAGCTGGTATTGTGAATACTCCATGTTCGGGTAGTTTGAAGGACTGATGGTTTATGAGAAGAACAGAACAGGTTGTAAGTAGAGCCAAAAAGCAGTTTTCTTATCATGGTACTTCTAATTATCACTTTTTCCCCAATGAATTAGCAAAATACACTTTAAGTCTTAGAATCTTCAGGAAAAAATACCTTCAAACTCTATTAACATTTGCTAGAGAAGTAGTCATATTAAAAAGAAGTTAAAGCATAACTGAAAATTTGACATAAATTAACTTATACCACTGGCTAGAATATTTCTGATGAGAATTGAGATCCAACATAAATTAATGCCAATTTCACCCAAATCCAGTTTTAAAGGAAATAAATGTTATGTTGTAATAGTTACTTCAGTTTGTCTGACAGAGAAGATATTCAGAACTTGCTACCACCTTCAGAGTTTCTGAACTCAGACCAAAAACAAGCCCAGTAAAATTAGCATTTCTGTCTTCTATACAATTACAGCTAGAAATAACGATATTAATGAAAGCTTGGCATTAAAAAAAAGGGGGGGRAAAAAAGCATCCAATGCATACTTCCGCTTTTATCTTGTGAACTACTTCAATTATTTTCAAATACAGGAAAAAATATTCTTAGCGGAAGAAGAACAATGCTGAACGGATATTAGGAGAACTTTAGACAGGAAACCTGGTACCTTCAGAACCAAGGGTGGAGAAAACGTTTTGCAAGATTCACGACCAGCCTGGAGAGCTGAGAAACGGCCAGCAGCTGCTCCTCCATGGAAAAGCGGGAAGGCACCTGTGGATGTGGTGAGGACACCGGGGGTGCCAGCACCTGAACTGCCACGTGGGGCCGTCATGAAGAAAACAGCTGCTTGGAGGAAGCAAAGGCATCTGTGAGAAGTCCTTAAAAATATTCCCGGTGGGGTAAACTGAGYAGCTTCTCTTGGCATTGCATGTTCCCATGTTGCAGCCTGGGAGAGGTGGAAAAGCCTTTTTTTTTCTGCTTTCTGGGCCTTTTTTTTGTTGCAGGGCAATATTGCCCCATGAACGGTAATGGAGAGGRATCACTGGAAGCTTGCGGTGGTCACGTCGTGCTCTCAAAATGCAGAATATTCCTACTGCTGTTACTAACCTCAGAATTTGTAGGCAACAAAAGTGCTGAATCAAACAGCTTTCCCWGGTGCTGCCCTTCAGCTGACTGACAAATAACCTTCCTCTGAACAAAAACGGTCCTTGGTCCTCCTTATAACTGGTTGCCTCCTCTTGCCTCTTTTCTTTCCTTTTCACTAAGTTGTAATGAAAAGAGCATAAGGCCATATATATATAAATATATATATGTAAATATATAAGCATATTTCTTAGTCCTTTTTTTCTGGAAAAGAAAATGTCCAGGGACAGAATGATTTCAGGGTGCTCAAATTCCTGACATGGAAGCCCTTGTGATGAGCTAAAAACTAACCCAGTTGTTTCCACCAGTTTTACAGCGCTCTAACCATTGCTTCCCATTGGATGGTTGCAAATCTGCATTGGTTTTAAGTGAGAACAAAGTTAAACCAGCCCAGCTCCTAAGTGCAGAAGGGCTTTTGGACCTCTATAAAAGATCCCTTCCTTGTTGCAAATGATAATAATTCAGGAGGATCCTTCCTGGATCCCTTGCATTTGAACATCAAACGTCACCTAAAGCTTCAGAAGTGCTTTCTATCTCCACTGCAAATCGGAGGAGAAAATCAGTAAGAGTTAATAGCTTCTTTGGAGCAAATCATCATTTACAGCTGATTCACCTTTAATTTGTACCTGTGCAACCACCCTGAGTTCATCAGGCTCAATGAATTCAGTAAAATTTAATGGACAGTATTATATATTAAAAGCCAAATCATCCTTTTTTTATGTTATTATTGTTATTTTTGATGCAGGCAGAGGTCTTTCTGCTTTTTTCACTACTAGGGACTAATGAGTGTCAGCAGAATCCAGCAGTATGTGARTACACTGTTCCAGTGCTCCAATTTTGTGTATCTGACAGTAAAAAATAATAGATTAAAAGAGTGCATGGCAAGTGTCTTTCATGTAGTTTTTCTACTGAAAACGAAAAGCTGAATGGTGCTTTTCATAACCCAAAGGACTGAAAACTGCCTCCTTCCCCCAAGGTCTTTTTTTTTAATTATTATTATTTTTAATTTGGCCTTTAAAATCCTTTATGGTGGTAGAGAACAAACCCACCCTTAGCGTGTGTGGATGCTCTGCTTGCAGCTTCCCTTCCGTTCCACGGGGCACAATGCGGTCCCCCGGCCGGTGCACGGCTGGGGGAGAATCATCCATTTTTATCACTTTCCTTTCGGTTATTGTTTCCTTCCTTGGCCGCAGCTATTTCCCACCGTGCCACTGCTTGCTGCTGCCTCCTTCCTCAGCCCAGCGAGGGGCACGCCGGGCATTTTGTCAGGCGTTTTTATGTTCTGGTAGGCATGAAAACACCCAGTAGGGATTCCATTATGTTTTTAGCAGTTGTGGTGAAGGGTGAAATAACTTCACAGCCTGTCACAGGAGCGATGCAGCATGAATAGTTCCTTCCTTATGTACGTATTTTTAAACATTCCTAAACGTGTTTTGTGACAAGCTGGTTTCAATGTATGAAGCTGTTCAGAGGAGGAAGAGCTGTTTTAATTTTCATATCATCATGAAAGATCATGTGCACCAAACAGGCATATCCCTGTATTAAGCCATCCAGCTTTTTCTAGGGATCTGAGGCTGGAGAGCCAAATGTAGGCAGAGTTTTCAACCTTCCTTCAGTGTTTTCCTGCCCTTGTTTGCAGAAATTGGGGTTGTTTTCACCTGGGCATTGACTGCATCTCAAACTTGGGCAATTTTGTCTCCTTCGTGATTTCTCTGGACACCAAATCCACCAGGTGGATGAGTAAAGGGCAAATCAAGGCCAAACCCACATTTCTGTCCTCATTGCTCCCATTTTACAGACACTCCTGGCCTTCAAAGTCTTGTCAGCAAGTCCTGCTTTTCCCATACCAGAAAGTGACATTTTTTGCCTTTTTGTGTGACTAGAACACACCTCATGACCACATTCACCTGAATGACCCTACCAAGGCTCTGGCTAATGACTGTTTCCAGCGGATCCACTTTCCTGAAACTCAGACCCCGAACCACCAAGGTAAGTTACTGATGGAAGGACCTTATGCACCCACAAGGCAAATAAGTTGAAGTCATTTAAACTCTACAATGTCTTCTAAGTCCAATCATGTTCCAGAGACTTACTGAAACTTTTGGGGGGGTTACTCTGACAAGTACATCAGTAATGTCTGGTGAACATCTGGCCCTCTGGGATGAGCCAAATCCAACGACTGAGATAGGACATGCCCTGTCTAGTATTGCAGCAGTAGTACAGCTTTTCTAGCACTGGCTTTCCTCCCCTCTGCGCATCATAAAATTTCCCAATAACCTTTCCATTTTTTTAACCTACTCCCCAGCTTCCCATCTTGAAAGCAGACTAATTTCTAGCCTCTTAGCCGCCAAACCTTGGAGCAATAACTTGGCGATGCAGGAGGAGGCCCAGCCGAGGTATCTGCTGCAGCTTCGCCCTCCGGCCCGCTCAGGGCCAGCTCCACACGTGCTGCCCAGGGCCGGGCTGCGGATGAGGTCGCGGCTCCAGGCGATGCTAATCTTCCTTCCGAGCCGTTTCCTCCCTGCCGGCCTCCAGGAAGCGGGTCCTACAGCAGCTTTATGCCTGGAACAAAGGSCGGCCCCGGCCCAGCATGGCCAACGGAGAGGAAAGGAGGTGACTGCTCGCGCGGCCGCCTCACTTCCCGCTGACAGCCCGGCGGGGACGTGGCTGCCCTGCTGGGCGCGCTCACTTTGATGCCGGGCACGGGGCTCCCGGGGCCTGCTGCCCTCCTCCACACCCGGAGAGTTGCGCCCCTTCCATGTCACCCGGGCGCGTGGCCACGGCAAGCTGCAAACGCCACCTCCTGTTCCTAAAGGAAGAGGCATGGGAGAGAAACACTCAAATCAGACAATTACCCGTTCAAAAGATGGCAGKGAAGTGGGATTTGGGCAACTCCTACGACGACTGGAAGCATCACACCCTCCCTCCAAATCTCTCTATTCCTGCGATGCTTTACAGATCCCAAAGATGTAAATCCTAAAGATGAAATTTATTAAAACCCTCACAACTTGACCTGGGTTGGAAATATTTTTTTTCACCATTTGCTAATATATACCCTAAGGACAATACCACAGTATTTTCCAACTGATCCAGCAATAAATAAATAAATAAATAAATTCAGAACAGATTTAAATAGAGGAATATATAGATTCAGCAGTGTACCTATGTAAACTTACTGAGACCAGATTTTTACTGCTATTAACTGAAAAGCAGGTTGTGAAGTGGACTCTTAGAGGAGAAGCAGCCAAGAAGAGGCGAGGGACGTCAACACAGTCTGGACAGAGGAGGGAGGCAGCCTGAGGTTCACTTGAGGGACTGCCACGAAGACTGACATTCCTCATGCCAAATAGGCAGCAACTAAATCACCATAAATAGATCCCAAACATCTAATACTACCCRCATATGTGTTATGCTGGTTACATGCGCCCTTACTAGACTAAGCAAGGTACTTGAATAGCCATTGCTTTGGAAGAGCAGGTGCCAYGTGCTCTTTTTTACCATCTCTGGTCAGAAGAAGGAAGGAGAGAAGCTAAGTACACTTGTGGCTGCGAACCAGAGGCCTTATGCACTTATTGAAGTCAACAGAAAGGTTTCCCTTGATGGCAGCCAGCATCAGGATGGGCCCCAGCAGTTTCACTGAGTGCCACCAATGTTCTCCTGTTGTCAGCTGGAGCATTGCTGGGTGAATTTCAGATGCCCAGGTCACAGCAAGGGTAAAAGGGCAGCCTGCAAAACACAAGGCTGCAGGTTTTCAGGCCGGGTCTAAACAAGGACCAAGCCRCAGCACATTGCACAGCAGCCTTGGGCTGTGCTAAATTAACGCCATCTGCTCCTGGCCTTCCTCCCCTTGCCTCCTCCCACCTCCTCCCTCAGGGGGCATCTGACAGTGGAGAATAGCTGGAGTACAGTCGCAAGGAATCACGCCTCTTCCTGTCCCCAACACACCCTTTACACCCTTTGTTTCTCACCAAGTGTCATGGGTGGAGTAGGAGCCCAGTGTGTTGGCTCCAAACCAGCTGGCAGCATCTGGCTGCTCGCGGCCCCTTTCTTTTCTCCCATGCAGCTTGCAGGTCTTGAAGAGCCTTAGCCCAGCTCTGCAAGCTCAAGGGTTTATTAGTATCATCATCATTATTATTATTATTATTATTATTGCTATTATTTATTTTCACCCAGGGATTGAGTCGTTTTCAGTGACATCAGAGCCTGAAAGCTTGCAAACTTTTCAAACACAAAGAATCACAAAAATCCCATGAAATCTCTCCTTCCCTCGTGGTTGCACCCTTCACTGATGAGTCTTTGAGCAGAAAGCTCCTTTTTCTCCTAGAGTTCAAAAGGTAAGAACCATTTCTCACCACCAGTGTTTATGAAAGGCAATTGAAAGTAAAGATCCTAATTACATTTGGCATTTCTAATAGTCACTCTTCCACTAAACAAATGACATCATTTGTGGCATTGGCAGTAAAAGAGCCCACTGTAAGAGACCGTAAACAAGAGTCCATCCAGCTTTAACAAAAGGAAGGGGAAGGGGGTTGAATCCTGTTAAATGACCATGATGTTCAGGCCTTTTTTTTCAAGTATTATACATCTCTTGATAACCGCAACATATTTTTGAAATGAGAGGAMATAAAACATGCTCAGAAACTGAGTTTTTCAGAAAACATAAGGAAATCCCTGTGCTCAGCAACGCACGACCCGTGGGCTCTGTGCTGGGCCACTCCTCTCTTTTCTGGATCCAAATTCTGCCAACGTTACAGATCTGGGAAGCTGGACTGAACTTCCTTCTAATTACTTGAATGCTATATTTGACATTTCCATGGGATGCACTTTCCCAAACAGGAGTTACGTTTACAATTCCTCTTAAAAAAGTTGCACATCGGTGTTTTTTTCCTAGTACAATACTGTACTCTTTGACCTTCACTTGAGGGTGTCACAGGTCACAGCTCCGCAGAACGGGAGAAGCGTTTGTTGTACTTAAATATATAGAGCTCCTTCTAGAGTGGAGCAAAGAGGTGATTTCCCAGCGTGTAGGAACTGCASAGTTTTAGAGTGAAGAGCAAAAGAGCAATGCATCAGCCTGACCTTGCAACAGAAAGAGAATGCAGGATTGATGAATTCAAACAGGGCTAAGGGAAAAGAGAACAATTTTCCCCTGCTTAAAAAAATAAAATAAAATAGAACAAAATAAAAATCTCAGAGTGCAATACCTCAGTCTCAGTTTGCATGACCAAATGAGAAGTGGTGGATCCTACCGCTGTGCTCAGGTATTAATTCAATAACAGTTCAGAGCAAAGAGCTTGGTCGACACATAAYGGGTTCTTTGGCCGTCTCCTTTCTGTGTAGTGATCCTGCTCAACTCTGCTTAGTTTGTGATATTTGAGGTCATCCCAGCATGGAACAGTGGGAACCCAGACCATTAATTGTAACAGGATGCGGTTAGAGGCTTTTTGATATCCACAGGCCTGTAACCGTAACCTGTATTCAGCTATTTTCAGCCCTTAAAGCAAAGAGAAGTAGCATTTGCATTCAGATTGCCTTCAGTGCATAGATATATTGTGCGATAAAAGTACAGTGTTAGGGGAATATCTATCTATTCCATGTCAAATATMTATATTTTTTTCTGCCTGGAACTAGAGTGACCTTTGTTGGATCTGTTTTTAGGCAACTGAACTCACCACTTCAGAAAGGCAACAGCTCCTTTGGACTGGGAGCTGAGCTGAGACCTAAATAATTTCACACCTCTCGGTCTTTGAAATCTGCTTCATAATTATTCTTCTGGTAGATTCCTTAACTTAAGGATCGGACTTTTTACTTGGCGGTTAGGGCATGCAGGCTTGACCCAAACATACAGAAATATCTCCTCACCTATAAAGCGAGATAAGCTCATAATGTTCCATTCTCTTATTAATCTAGATGCGAGATACTGCCAGTGAATCACCCCCGCTATCAGCCTGCAAACCCTTCCAGGGCGGCGTGGCCTCCTTTGTAGGAACAGCCTCCTCGTCCAGTGTGAAAGGGGCCATTTATGCCTAATAATGATAATAACCGGCCGTTGGAGACCAGGGAAAGCAAGGAAAATAAAACATGAGAGAAGTTTACAGGAAAGGACGGTCAGCGTTGCCAGGAGGGTGAGAAGGTCAAACATCTGGTGCTCCATCCCGCTCCGGATTTCGGGCAGGAATGCGCGGCCGCAGGAGGTGGGACGAGAAGCCCCCGGTGCTGCCAAGGGCCATCGCGGCTGCGGGGACATCTGCCTTTGCCTGCGTGTCCCCAGTGACACCAGGCTTCGTTTCTTGTGCGGGGTCAGAGCACAGACCTGGCACCTTCGGCATAGTCCAACTCCCAGCAACCAAACAGAATCTGAGCAAAAGGAGAAAAATACTCCCTGGAAAAAAAGATTTGGAGCTTAGGCTGTGTGAAAGACAACAAATGAAGTGCTTATAAAAGCCCTCAGAAATTGCATTGAGTTAATTCTTGATAGCCATAGCAAATATTGTAAATAAAACGGGAATCAGATTGACCTCCGTGCCCTAACTCAGTGGTCCCAGACTTTCTGGGCATGGAGCACAGGTATCTCAATAAGGAGCGTATGTTTCTGGGAAACCAGCTGCAAACTACCCTGTGATTCAGAGGTCCTGCTTTAAGGAGCCACAGACATTGCTGCTTTATCCTGTGCTGGCAAAGGAGCTGCGGGATCAGGGTTTCAGCTCAGCGGCGCAGTTAAATCCCCATTGCTGATAGAGCAAACC
Source organism: Nothoprocta perdicaria (assembly GCF_003342845.1). Taxonomy (NCBI): domain Eukaryota; kingdom Metazoa; phylum Chordata; class Aves; order Tinamiformes; family Tinamidae; genus Nothoprocta; species Nothoprocta perdicaria. Next base: position 10,381,358 of record NW_020455754.1, read on the forward strand.
TGGCTTGGAGGCCACCACAGCATTTGTGCTTCAGCTACGCCTTTGCCACCCACTCATCTCRTTGCAAAAGAGCAGAAGAACGTCCTGAAATTGCAAGTTTTAAAACAGCAGGTCGCTCCGGGATGCACGGAGCTTGCCGAATGCTCCTGGGCCAAGGCTCCCACAACCAGACCTCTGCACATGTGTTTAATAAACGCAATAAAAAAACACACGGACCCATTGTGGGTCTCGTTTGTATTTAGTGGCAGGCCTTGCAAATAGGAATTACCGTGCAGTGTCCTAGCTTCTTCCTGCTGCGAAAACAATGGGATGAAAAGCTCATTTTATCAGCTGTTGTTTGGCCTCAAATCATTGAACTATATAAAGTGTAGGGACATGTGAGCTACACAGCACCTACAAAGTACCTACAAACCCTATGGTTTCCTAAAACTCAAACTTGAGTTTATCTTGTGAGAGCAGCCCACAAGAAAAGCAGCGTTTTATTAGCAAATCCTGTAAGAGCCCCCAGTGCTTTCCCTTTGATGCTGCAATTTCACCATTCCCAGCCTTTATTGTAAGTTAGCTCAAATATTCACTGTTCAGTTTACATTCATACCCATCTATTTTTAACAAAAAATAAACCCAAACGTGCACTGAAGCAGTAGAGTGTTTCTCTTGAGTATCATAAGACTGCTTGATCACATCTTTTCCTGGCACTTACTTCATGGGTTTATGAATTATTTTCTTACGCAGGGTACATACTTGATAGCTTAACGGCTGAAAGCAATTGTTCTCGAAATATGGATGGAGTTGTCATGGCAATACATTGCTAGGAAGATTAAGGCATGCTTAAATTAAGGCATGCGTTGGATTCTCCGTTGTTTTAGCTACTCTTTCATTGCCATGTTTGGAGAACATCATATCTAGTGAAATCCTCCAAGGCATCTTATTGGATTACCCGTCAAGTGGTGACTAACCACGGCTTGAGTCACCAATTTGCCATCCTTGGGTTTAAGCCAGTCATGTGCAACATACGTAGGCAGGCACTTTTCCGGCAGGCAGGACAGCAATTGGGCTCCTACACTGTTTTGCAATGCTAGAAATTCTTTCCAGCTTCTTTGAGCTAAATCTTGAAGAGACTAATGCTCCCCGGAACATTTGGCTCAAATCACAAGRAGATTGTCAAAAGCACAGAAGAGTCCAAACAATAACGGAAGCTGAGTTTGAGGGCTTGGTTTTTAAAGGGTTTAAAAACAGTTAAAGGGTTTAAAAACATTTAGAGCAATAGATAGGGCCTTAAGAGATTTTCAAAAATACTTCTTGGAAGTGTCACCCCCCAGGGATGCCTCCCACACACCCTACCCAGCACTTTGTTCAGAGGAAGTCACCATAGCGATTCTTATCAGGAATTCTGATGTAGATATTTAGCTAAGTATATCAGCATTTCTCGCGTACTGATAGCATTTGTGATTGCTATTGAACGAGATCGGCTGACACTAATTAACTATCCAGCTGCGAACATATGTGAACTCTCCCCAAGGGTGTTTTCACGCAGAGGTTGTGTGGATGGGTGGAAGAGGAGAAGCATCGTTTCTCCCAGGCTGGCTCCCCATAACCAACCCGCTTGAACCATCTCAGTAGTCCACCAAAAACCCAGTCCATGCCTCTCCACTGACACAGAGCAGTAGGAAACACACACTGAAACCTCATTTTTGAGAAAATTCACACCAGAAAGGAACATTATTGTCAGTCCCATAGAGTGTCCCATATCCATGCTGGTATTTGAAACACGACAAACAGTCGTGCATGGACATTTCAGAAAAAAAAAAGCATGAAACAGAAGGCCAGTCTATGAACACATGTCAACACAATTTTCAGGATTACCTAACTGGAACAGAAGCCTGTACACCTTGTTTCTGAAGCTCCTGTTGCTGCGGACAGAGCAACCCCCCCRCAATAATCATTTGTGAAGAAAACTCTTGTCAAACCCACTGATGCAGAGCAAGAACAACCCACTGCAGCTGCAGCCGACGCTTTCCCTGTAAATCAAGCAAATAAATATTCAGTGCCCTGTACGTGCTCCGCAGCTTGCAGCAACGGCGACCCCGAGCACATGGGAAAAGGATCAAAACAAAAATCACGTGATGATCCTTAACAGAAACCACGTTATCCAGAAGGGACAAACACACATGGCCTTCAGATTCCTTTAAAACAATAACGAGGGCTGCACCGTGGCCGGAACGAGGAGAAGCAGCTGCTGCCCAGGGCATGTCCAGCCCACACAGCGTGCGGAGCAAACCCGAGCGCTCTTGCACGCGCAGAGCGTGTTGCAAGCTCATTTCCACAGAGCTTAGGAGAACCCAGCATGAGGAGGTTCCCTGGGACCATTCACCCTTTCATGCACCTTCTGAAGACCAGAGCCAGCTACCCAAAAGATACCTGGATTAATGTCAAGAGCTACTGAAAACGCACTGCAGGTTTTCCTCTTAAGAGACGTTATTAGCCACACTAAGGACTAGAGAGTTTTGGTTYGTGTTCTTCATCAGAAGAGATTCATACCAGACCCTGAAATACAGAGAAAAAGAATCCACCACACGTGTCTTTTCACTCCTCTCGAGCTGCATTCAAGATAACCTACCAACACAGTTMTCTCTGCAATCCAGGAAGACCATCTCTAGTTTTTAATGGGTATCCAATCCACTACTTTGGCTAGAAAGCCAGATGAGCCATCCTTTTGGGATGGTGGAAGGATCCAGATGACCCACACAGATCTCTGTGACACTATTTTCCATATTCTATAAACAACATGCAGAGAGTTTTAGATGCATCCAAGAACGATTGACCTTGTTTGAAGTACAAATCTAAACATAGAGAAGTTAGTAGTATCATTTGTAAGGACTAGTACATTTATTTTATTTTTTAAGATAGCCTGTTCCCATTTCATAGTAACATGTGGAAAATCTGCACTATTTTTACAGCTGCTTTAGAACCAATACTCAGTTTATGGCTCAGCCCTGTGACTCTTGCTCAGCAGTGACACATATTTTGGGTGTCCGCGTGAGCTGAGCATCTCAGAGGGAAAATGTTCTTCCCAGGAGAGCTCCTAGAGGAAGGAATGGAGTTTCATATGTGTGTGTAAATGGGTGGACACRTTTCCCAGTTTACAGATGGGAGAGAAAGAAACTCTAGTGCTCAACCACAGCTGGGTTGGAAGGAAGGGGCTCACGCAGACCAGTGGTGCTGACAGCCACAGAAGCTCCCGAAGCAGCAGCTCCAGCAGCAGAATTCCCCCTTTTCTCGCATGTGCGGAATGAGCATGATTTATCTGGGAAGGAATTTGCCCTCAGCGTTGATCTCCTTAAAAGAGCCAGTGACTAAAATAGCAGCAGGCTGCTAGAAAAGGAACCAGCTGCCACGTGCAGCCACTTGCGCCTCTTTTTCCCCCCTGTCCCCAAAACAGGGAATTCTCTTCCTAGTGATCGTGTTGTTATCCAGTAGGTAGCAACAGTGTGGCTGAATGGGGAAGTGGCCACTGGGGCTTTCAGGGGGGATGTGATGATGCCAAAGGAGCATCGTGGTTGCTTGATTGGGTTGGGTCTTTCCCAATTGCTAGAAGGACCCCATAGAACAGAGGCTCTTTTGTAGGTTTGGTGGCCAAAGAGACCACAGCCGAGCATTGGGTGGATCTTGGCTTCACTTTAGTGGGCAGAAATGGAGCAGATTTACAGGGACAAGGCTGGCCTGAGCTGGGGAGGTTGATATCTCTCCTAATCTGCTACAGGTATTATCTGTTGTAATTCACGCTTCCCATCAGAAGCCCAGTTGCGGCTGGCTTCGCATCTCCATACAACGCAACGGAAGATGCCAGCTCTCCCTCACTCAAAAAATCTCCTTGTCTCCAACATCTCCAGAGCTAGGCAGAGTTCTGCCCGTAACACATGAGCTCTCTGTAACAGAGAAGCACTATCAGCCCAAAGCACTTGTCTGGACTCTCYGTGGCCTCAGCTCACCTTGAGTTGCTCACGGGCAGCTGGAGGTTGAATCGGTCGCCTTGCCCCAACCCCAACGTTTCATAGAGGTGCTTGTGGGCACAGGAAGGGAAACAGGCCAGTTCCCTCCAATATCTCCCACCTCACAGTTTAGGAGCATATTTTTTTCCTCAAGTCTTTTTACTGGTTTTCCTAGTCACAAAAAATTCTTTGGTTTAGGCTTTCACTTAAAAAAAAAAAAAATCCATTCAGAAGTTTAATGAACCTTTAAAGAAATCACTGCATAGCSTGCCAAATTAACCTGCCAAAACAGCATTGCTGAGCGCCTGGAAATTCACGATGAGGAAATGCAAGTTTAATGCACCTTGTTTAATGTACACTATTCAGAGGCATCYGCAGGTGCATTGCTCTTAAGCACAGGAGATGCTAATGGAAGGCACTGTGCCGTCGTTAAGCTTGTGCCCTTTCCAGAACCGAAGAAAAACAGTCAGAAAGAGAAACACTTTCCTCTCTTCCCAGAGCCCTGCAGAGGCAGCGAGTGGATTTCAATTGCTCCAGCACGGCTGAAATATCTGCTCTGAGTGACCGAGAGTCCCTGATGCGGCCCGTTGCAGAAGAGCAGGCTGGTTTTGTTGCCCAAATGTCAACAGAAGGCAAAAATGGGGCAAAAAAAAGTAAATTCAGGAAAAATCCTGTACATCACTAGYATATAAGAGGGCATCATAAGCAGCAATTGGAAATATAGTAGAAGCCAAGAAGTCCCAGAGCCCACATCCTCACTGATGTAATGGATGTAACTCGTTTTTCAGGACTGGGGTGAGGAGATTTGGACATCCCCAATGTGGGGGGGTTGTCCTGGAGCGTGTCTGGCCTGTTCTCTGCTCCGTTCCACTTTCAWACACCTGAGACCCACACTGACATCCTGAAGACCTTTTCTCCCCAGCTCTCTTTCTCAGGAAGCACCTAAAAACCTCACTTAAAACTTCACCAAGCACTTAATTAATCTTGTGCAAGAAGAAACCAAAAGCCACATCTTTTGCTCCCCAAGAGCGTGCTTTGGCCACCAAACTCCATGTCCCCCAAAGCTACAAGTGCACAGACAGAACTGGTGATTCAGGGGTACCAGAGCCTGATGTTCCTGCACAGTAGCTGCCTCCTCCGCTCCAGCAGGGTGAAAGCAGACAGGATTCTGCTCTTTGCTTCCAAAACTGCTCCATCTGATGGCGAGTTCATGTAAAACATGCCCCTGTATAAAACAGAGTAGTAGTTAGAGCAGATGTCTACAAGGAGCTGCAAAGCTCCGTTCTCCTCCCAGAGCCCAGCTCATCCCGCAGCAYCACAGCAGGGATCGCAGCAGTTTCTGCCAAGGAGAGCAGGTTGAAGCAGTAACACTAATTCCCTCGTTTCAGTAGACTTCCTTTCAGGATGCTGAAGAAGGGGATCCCTGTGATGCTCTGCATCTGCATCGCTTGGTATTCATATCCCTTGGTCTCCATGGCTCTTTGCTTCCACTTGGGAATTTGCAGAGCCTCTGCAGCACAGAGAGGAAAAGCAGGGTGCTGAAGGGCTGAGATCAGGGATCTCAGAAATCAGGGATCCCAGGGATCAGGGATCTCAGAGATCAGGGATCCAGCCTGAGCAATTGCTGGAAACAACATTGGATTGCTCCTGCTTACTAAAAGCAGTCTTTTTTTTTTTTTTTTTTTTCCATTGTCATTTAAACTGTTTCCTGAGGAAATTTCACCGGTGCRCTGGCAGGCATTGATTTCAGGCAGAAAATATCCCAGCAGGAAACGTGGAAAGGAAAGATGTGCCGTAATTATCTCCCTGCCGCGTTTGCAACGCTGCGAAAGAAAAGGTATCGACTCGCACGTGCGCTAAAGCTGCAACGTGAAGTAACATTGTAATTAATGCAATTAATGCAATTAATTTGGGACGGAAACCCCGTTTTTGGGCAGCCTCTAGAAATGACACATGTCCTGGCAAAAAGGAAACAGAAGCTCAACAGAAGGGTCCTGAAAAGGTCTGAAAGAAGCTGCTTCACCCTGGCACAACAGTAGACATTGATTTCATACAACTTCTCTGAAACTACCTCATTTTTAGCCAGTTTAGGATACTCACCCCCCTCCTTTAGTTGAACAGGGTTTAGTCCAGCGTGATTTTTTTTTTTCTGCTTCAACACTTACATAGTGTAGGAAATGTTTTAGAATAATAACTATTTCCAGAAAACGCAAATTTAATTCCAATTCATTTTTTTAAAATGATTTTGCAGAAGTAGCACGAAATAGGTAGTTTTTCATCTCCTTYCTGTACAATTTAAAGCCTAATTTGACTTTGCAGCATTTATCCAGATACAAACACTGCATCTGCTTATGAAAGGCGAAACACACTTATTGCCTTAAATTTCTCCTCGGAATTATCTGTCKCTAGCTGGRAAAAAGCAAACAAACAAAACCTTGCTGTGGGCACAAATGCAAAATTTGGGCACAACTTCCCAGCTACGTTTTTATGCATCTGATCCGTGGGCTGGGCTGCGCGGCCCCACGAGCAGCTATTTATACCCAGGGAACAATAGGCGACCTTGGCCCAGGGCCGCAGGGACACCCGCGCTCCCATTGTCCTGTGCCCAGCGAGCTTTCGTTTTGGGGTGAAAGTGTCATTTGTCTCCACCTGAATTTAGGAGTTCCCAGCACGAGTTGCTATCAAGTCAATGCATTTGCAGAAAGGCTTTGGAGAAACTGGGCTTGTTTTCTCCCCAAAAGGCCATTTCGTTGCAGCAAAAACACAGCAAAAGCTGCTGGGCACGGACCCATCGCTGTGCTCTGCAGTGGTGGCTGGGCCATTAACCCCTTGCAGGCACAGCCGAGGCTTCAAACCCCGGTTGCATGTTACCCAAGCAGTTATTTCAAGCTGAACAATTTCCTACTCCCGCTTCTTATAGTGTCTTCAACTGGCGCAGGTCCCAGTGGAAAGAGGAACCTGCCAAGGAAGTAGTTTTGAGCCTCAGCGGCTCTGCTGGGGCATTTTAATTTCTCTCTAGCACGACCAGGTGAAAATAAGCTTGGACAACAACTGGATGGGAGGKTAGATCGCCTGCAAAACCCCCAGAAGAGCTGCAGGAACAACATGGAGAGGACTCCAGCAGCAAGCCCAGCCGGCCTCACCAATGTCCCRCATCACGTCACATAGCATCCGCAGGGCCAGCAAAGTGCCCAAGGAATGCTCGGAGCTGGCAGGAGCTCCCCGCATCCATTAGCAGCCTGGAGGCAGCTCGTGCTGCACAGGGTGCAGATGCTGCCAGGGCTGCGCGCAGCAACGAGCAACTTCAGGTCCTTTTTGCAAGCCTTGCTTCCACAGAGGAAGTCTGGCATTGCGTTTAGTGCTCRCTTCGTTGTTTTCCTCATCCCCAGTACCAAGGGGAGCCTCCAAGCAAGAGGTTTTTGCCAGCACTATTCAGAGTAGAGGTTCAGGGGCAGGAAGAGCCTCGCGAGCAGCAGCGCGCTCGCTGCTCACCGCGGTTCCAGGCAGCTTCCCGAGGCTCCAGCGCAGCTCCGGGCGTCCCCTCCGCTCCGGAGCGGCTCCCGCGGCCCTCGCCCGGCAGCGGAGCCGGAGCGCGGCCGCGGCGCCCGGAAGGTGGCGGTGCTGCCGGCGCCGCGGCCGCGCTCGCCCGGGCCACCTCCAGGGACCCTGCAAGCACCTCCTGCTGCAGCCCAGCCCCCGCTGCAGCCCAGCCCCCGAGCTCCCCTAACGCGCCGGGAAAACCTTTGGGAAGGAGCCCTGCGCGCTCCGGAGCGCCGGTTTCCCAGCGCTGCAGCGGGCGCTTTGGAGCGGAGCAAGGGCTGGAGTTCGGTGTCAGCCCGCGTGGCAGAGCGCGGGGAGGCCGGGGCACAGCCTTACAGCTTGACAAGACAAGCGTGGTCATAAAGAATACTTTAAAAAAATATTCAGTTTCTGTGGTTCATTCTCTTAGATCAAAGGCAATAAAACCCTGGGAAATAAGTCACAGTGAAGAGCAATAACTTTCCTCTTGAGTAGGTCCTGGAAACAGCCGGACTCATCTCTTGAGTTAATTTTTATATGTGAACATAAATATATATATTTATATAATATATACATATATAAAATCTGCAAGGCCATAATTATAGCCGTGAGAAAACCTCTTACATTTTGGATGTTGAGACCTCACTGATTTAAGGAATTTGGTGAATGCCCAGTGCATTTCTGAGGCTTGCAAGGAGTTTGGTTTTGTTGCTGTGTTGTTCTGTTGTTATAACATGATAATTCCCTCCAGCCCACCAGATCCAGCTCTGCCACTGCTCCCATGGCCATGCCTGGACCACGGTGGCGTTAATGCCTGTGGAGAGCAGGGGAGTTGTACTGAATTACCACTTGACTTCCCACCTCTATATGTGTCTTAGTTAAAACTTAGTTAAGTCTTCCTCCTGCATTCAGTTGGGTGTAATTTATCTTTCTGTGCTTTCAGGGGCACCTTTTGCCATCCCSTGCTGGTCCTCTTTCCTCTGCCCTTTTTGTCTCTGCACAGCCCTCTGGCAAATTGAACCTCCTGAAAAACGCTGACTTCCCCATCCCAAGAGGGCTGCTTGCCAGGAAGGCTGTTGCAGGAAAGTGGAAGTGCGTTGGATGAATCAAACATCAGCATGAAATTACCAGCAACGCGATGGACTGAATGACGCTTTGGAAAAGCTGCGTTATGCTTCTGATCCCCCCCTTGCATGAGCAGGGAYCAGCAGCACAGGGTGCAAGCCCCAGTGTGCTCTGATAACACAGCCAGAACATCAGATCTATTTCAGTTTAGTCTRGGGCAATTTTGAATGACCATGTGTAGCCTCTACCTTAATTTAACCCCCAGTTGCCTTGCCCTGTAGGGTAGTCATCCCTATGCACTTGGTTATTAGTAAAGTAAGTCCTAACACCCGAGAGCCTCAGGAAACGTGATAAAATTGGGACCCCAAAATCATCCTTCACCTTTTGCAAAAGCCTCTTGCTCCTTCGCATAAGCAGCAGAGCCCCAGAATGAGAAACAACACTGCACGTCAAGAACCATGAGCACCCAAATGAGGTATGGATTAATTCATGAATTGACTTTGAAGGTGTTTCATTTCTCAATACAATCTATCTGGAAGGGAGCTATCGCCTTTGCCATCTAAACAAATTGGGGCCAAAAAAACTCTCCCAAGAACACTCAGAAAAACAAGCAGGCATGGGAAGAGAGTCCTCCAGATCCAAACCCATTCCTTTTCTGCCTCACCAAACTACCTCTCAAGTCCGTTAGGGGGATTTAGGAGCATCTGGTGTGTTTTAAGAGGGGCTTGGTGAAGGCACTGGCGGTTAGAAGTACAATAATGAYAGAGAAAGCTTTAAGAAGCAATGAAAGCTTTGAAAGCGTTTCACTGAAAGCAATGAAAGAAACATCCTACCACATGTTTGAGACCGAGCGCAACAAATAAAAGCTGTAATTACCAGAAWGAAATGCTTCCGAAGCCAACAATTATCTAGTTAAAATATACAGGGCCAACCTGAGGACAAGCAGCGGGTCTGTGTCTGTGAACCAGCCCTGCGTATAAGCCAAGCAAGAAACCAGCCTAAGTTCCTACTTYAAGAGGTTCTTCTAGGCAGTACAGCCAGATGACATCTGGGGGAAAGAAAATAGATAAATTTTCATACAAAACCCCCCAGAACAACCTCCTCTGGAGGCAGGAGAGGTGGGTTCAGCTGGCCACCTACCATAGCTCAGGCAAATATGCTGTGCATTAGGCCCTGTCCAAAGTCACTGATTTCATTACACTCCTACACTGCTCGGCACGGAGGGCCCACTGTAATCCTAGAACTTGTTCAACACCCACCTTTTCATGGAGTAGAGCCAGAGATCAGGATTAAATCAGAGGTAAAGCTTCATGCTATTGGCAATTGCACGTAGATWTGCACACTGTCACCTCAGACTAGCCTTTGAGACACGTCTCGGTGCCCTTGCTCTTCTGATTTCTTTGTATCGGTGGGGAAAAGTGCATTTATAAAAGATGAGGGAGTAGATTTTATGATTTCTGAGGTYAGGAGGAAAACTACACAAGCATATGCTTGTGTGATGCTACCTGTAGAAAMGTAGCTGAGCGACAGCTGTTGTTCTTTCCCCAAGTGTAATTTTCAGTTTTTCAAAATTTAATTTGGCTAATTGCATAAATTCACTTATAATGATAAGATCAGAATTCAGATATAGCCCAGGAAATTTTCTTTTATTTATGATTTTTACCTATTTCTTTCACTTCTTGGCCCAAAAGAAAGGGGTCAAGACTTCTTGACTTTTCTTATCAGTCTTCCATGTTTATTATTAATTTTGTTCTGTAAATTAAACTCCAGACGTCTTTCCTGTAAAACCAAGCCAGAATTTACAATGGCACCAGAGCTAAAGCAATAACTCTTGCAGAAACTAAGTAGATTTCATTACTGTCAGCATGCTTTTCACATCAGAGGAAAAGGTTGGGCACTTCAAGTGTCATATAAAAGGTGGGATCATTTTACTCGGAGACCAAACTGGAGTATGTGAGTCCCCTCGGTGTTTTAGCAGCAATTCCTCGAATGAGGATTTATTATTTTGTCTAGAGACAAAATACTGAAGTGAAGAGAAAGCTTTTGTTTCAGTAGGATTTGGACCAACCCAGATATGCAAAAATAAGCTTGTTTGAGTCTCATTCAGCTCATATGGAAGGTTTTGGCATCTACTTTAGCTGGAGCCGACTGTTGCTGTCGAAGACAGGTCTGCAAGGAAGTCTGCCAAAGAGAAGAAGAAGCAAACAGACCAACCAAACAGAAGTGTATCCTGTAGCCAAAGGGCTAAATTTCTTCTCAATTCTCAAGTCACCTTGGGCAGCCCTTGGGAATCCTTCCAAGAGCTTTGGGGTGTTTCTCCTGAGGCACTTCTCTTTAAATTCTCTCCTGTCAGCACCTTATTCATTTAAGTTAAGGGGAAAAATAATTAAAGTAATATAGAGAAGAAATCCAGCATACAACAAATGTAGGCACCAGTGGGGAATAGAGAAATACATCTTTTTGCCTGCTGCAACAGTAGAGACACTTTCAGATTGCAGTCATTAGGGCAGATAGGGAAATCCAGGATGACTCATTAAGGCTAAAAGCCCATGAATAAAAAAAGTAGATGCATTTCTTGCAGTAAGAACCTACTTTCTTTTTGGTCTCGTCCTGCTACTGAACATTTTCCTGCCATCTTCACATATTTTGTTAATTCCTTCCTACAGCAGCGCTTAGCCAGAATGAAGTCCCATCACGACTTCCTCCATAGCTGAAGCCCATGTGATAGGAATCCATGGAGGATCACCACACCTCTAGTTGGTTTCCTGGCAGAACAGAGAGAAAATGAAGACATGCAACCCTTGCAGAGATGAGACTTCCTCACTCTTGCCCCAGAGGAGAAAGGGGAATTAGCAGCAAGACAAACCTATCTACATTTCTCATTTATTACAGGGAACCAGACCAAAATGTGAAACTCCATCACAAGCAACAGAGCTACACCTATCCATGTTGGTGTTGAATTTTTTCCGCCCTATTTATATATGCAGCACTCCTGAATTGTGTTCTGCTCTGTGGCAGAGGGAAGATTTTAGGTTTTTTTCCATTTATCAGTCAACAACCACATTCTTCCAATTTTCAACTAGWCACTACTGGGCTCAGGCAGTTATATAAACAGGACAATCAGGACACTACTGGGCTCAGGCAGTTATATAAACAAAAATCATCCCAATTATATGATAAAGGACAAATTTATTGTGAAATTAAATAGGTGATGAAGAAATAATTAAAGCTTGGGTTTGGCAGATCATTTCTGAAGGCATTTTCATGATTAGACTAACTGCTGAGTATGGGGAGTTCCAGTCCCAGAGAGACTAAATTTCCAGTATACTCTGGCTTCAAAGTACCTTAACATTACTACCAGGGATTGCTAGAAATCTCAAATTAGGAGCCAACTGGTGTGCGCATGCCCAGTGCCTGGCTCTTGATCTGCACAAGCATTCCAGATTGCACCATTGAAGCTGCAATAGCAAAACCATATGGAAAGTCAGAGCCTGTGGAAAACATTAAAGGCCTAGGTTTTCTTTACTTAGCAATAGATGCAGAATATTGTCTGAGTGAAATCCCTGAGAAAAATGTGTTCTTCGAGACCTTAGGGTCAAGCTTAGAGTTTAACCTTTTGACTCCAACTCTAAAATACGTGTATATATATATATATATATATATATATATGGCCTTAAATGGCACAACAATAGTTAGGAATCCTAATAACGATACTCTGTTCAGTTTGCTCTTGACCATGAATAATTGCTCTTCACCTCGACATAAGGCAGTTCTCTCTTAACATTTTCCAGTGCAGAAGTAACTGGAAAAACACCAAGTTATGAATGCAACAGACCAGCCAACCCTTCTGTGCGCTAACACCACATTCAGAAGCTTTCCTTCAACATCACTTTGGTGACCTCACTGCTTCACCATCCGCTTCTGCTTGGCACCCAAACGCACTAGACTCTAACCCCTCCCGCTCCCAACGCTCAGCAAGAAYGGAGAGCAGCTTTCTCGGAGAAAGAGGGAAGCCAGGACTTTTTCCAGGAGGTTGTGGAGAGCTGCTTCCATGTGGAGTTCCACAGGGAGCAGAGCAAACCAAGAGCACAGAGAAAGATGCTGACAGATCCCTGTCTGCAAAGCCCAGCAGAGCTAGGAGAAAGGGCAGGAAGAGCAGGAACAAGCCAAGGTCCAGGATCATCTGTGCAAATTCAGGATCATCCCTGAAGTGCACAGGCAAGGACACATTTGGGACCTCCACTAAATGGGAAAGGTGGCCTGGGAATGGCAGGTCTTGGACCAAGGCGCAGCAAAAATCAGCTCCAGTTTTACAGGGCAGCATGAAGGCAATTTTGCTACTAATGCAAAACTTTTCTTACTGAAGAAATAGATCAAGATGCAGCAGCCACATTTCAAATAATTGCAGATGGTGAGTGGGCTGGGAAGGAAAACTCGGGACCCAGAATGTTGTAGACAAAGTGAAAGCTTGAAACAGCAGTAAATTTAAGGAAATGATTTCTGAAATCCCTCGGCTGGCTGAGTACAGCCTGACCATATTAAAATGACTGCGCTCTTTCCAAAACTAAAATATTTGATATGCCCRAAGAAGCTTTATGTAAACAAATTGGCTTGTTTATATTTTATCAAGTGAAAACACCAGTTGTGGTGGCACTACACTTTTGGCACAGCGAGAAGTTTTCGTTTTCAAAGTGGAACAGAAATAAAAGGAAGCAGAAATGGGAGTGACCATCCCAGGAAAACCACACAGAGCTGTCTAGAATGGTGCAAAATCCTGTGGAGGAGCAAGCCCTGTGGCCCCCAGGCTCGCTGCGCSTGCCTCTGCAGATCAGAGGCCGGGAAAGAACAGCCAAGGTCTCCCAGTACCTGTCTTCATCTCATCTCTCAGGAACAAGTCCAAAATATCCAAATATTCCCCATTGTCCAGGCCATTCTCTCTTGCCTTTCTATTTCTCACCTTAAAAAACAGGAAAATATAAAAATTATATATATATATATATACATATATATACATATATATATATGTATTTTATATATATATATATATATATATATATATATATATATATATATATATATAAAACCGTGGGGAGAATTAGGCATTTCCTGCAAGCAAGTCTATTTTCTCTATCTAGAATTATGATTTGCAGCTTTGGATAAAGCACCTTCAGGATCTCTTATAAGTGCTTCTAAGGGGTACCCTTTTTCTCCATTAATTGCCTACCATTTGCAGGACAGATTTACTAGGGAGAAAGCACCAGTGTGGCAGAAGCCTGTCATGAAGACAATGGTTTGGACATGAACTTGAGAATGGAATAGCTTTCAGCCTTTAAAATATTTATTTTTCAATAAACTTTGGTGGTCAAGAGATTAATATTGTCATGTAGAAGCTACTGCTGGGAAGGGAGGGTCACACAGTGGTGAAGGTGGAAAGTCTTTCAAGGTCATGCAGCCACTCTGGACAGACCGACTCCTGGAGGCTGGAATTGGAGGTAAAATAAATAAATAAATAAATAAATAAATAGCCTCAACCCAGCCTCTGCTAATGAGTCATTTTGATCTGGGAACATTTCTTCAGTATAGCTGCCTTCAGATCCAAATGTTGACAAGCATGATTGAGATCTTCAGAGAGACGTAGGAGACTTGGACACTCTTTCCAAATCCACAAGAACAGAGAGTTCAAAACACTCAGAGCATCTCAGGCTCTGCACATACGGCTGTCTTACTCTAAGGACACAAGTGCTGAAAATGATCAAACCTTTTCTACAAGTCTTTTATCCTCAGCAATACTTTTGTCCACATGTCTTTCTCATGAAGTCATAGGAAAAGCTGAGGGAGAACATTTGTTGTCTTAGGTAGTTTGACTTAGCAAAGCTAAGGACTTAGGGTCTCTGTAGTCAGAGGAGAGAGGTTCAAACTCTCCTCACCACAATCCATGGCTGAATACAGGAAGACATTCTTAAAGAACGTGTCTTACAGGAAAGCAGAAGAAGGGAACAGTCATATTGGTAGATGCTGCTTTCAAGACAAAGCTGCTCTGACAACCCAGCAGAGAGGTTGCTTTTTGGAAATTGTTTTCCAATTTCTCAGCTAGCTGAACACGGTGTTTAATACCCTCAGAGCCTGGTTTCAGGCAGGATTGAGGATGAGGAGACAAAAGCAAACACAGGAAGGGCAGAAGGGCTGACGACGCTTGCTAATCCTAAATGAGGAAATCAAAGCAGAACAACACAGATGCAGCAAGAACAGAAGGAAGAAAGCTGGCAAGGTGCTCCATTTGCCTTCCAAGGTCTGAGCACTACGTCTGAAGGCTGTTGGCAGCCACGGTCTGTACACACTCTTGTATATGCAGGCCAGTCTGTAGGATCTTTGGGAACAGAGGAATCCCACAAACACAGTTAATGTCCCAAAAGGGAGGCCAAGACTCCAAAACAGCAAGAATCTCTTGCAGACCAGGGTGACCCCTTCTAAAAAGTCTTAGTGACAGTAGAGAAGTTCCCAAGAGCCTTTTGGCAGATGAAGACCTGAATCACCATTGGTATGGTGGAAGTGAGAGACTAGAAGCATCTTTTGCCTTTCTCAGGAGAGCAAAGGACAGCACAGGCACCCAGCACAGCTCTGCTACACAGTTATGTTCTACCATGCATGAAGCAGATCCCAGTACCCAGGAAGTAGGTACAAGATATCTGGTCCCTGTAGACATCTCCAGCTCTAGGTTCAGCTCTTCTGTGCTGCTTGGCAACATTACAAAGGAAAGAAGACGAAAAGAATCGCTATGTATTCGTTCATCTTCCACCTTGCCATTCCTTTTTCTCATGGCTTCTTAAATAGCAGTATAAGTGCACACCATGAGGCTGCCCTATCTCCTCGCAGTGGATTTTGGTTCATGCAGGGCTCACCCACACACTCTACCAGGCTGCAGAGGCATCTGCCCAAGAAGCACCACTGACTCTCTGCCTCTTTATCCAAGGCAACCTGTTCAGTCCGACAGCACAAAATCACCATCGCTATTGCATTCCTTTATAGATTTAAGCATTCTGCTTCCTATTTTAATATACATTCCTTAAATTAAAAAAAAAAAAAAGTTTGATTTAATCAAATATTTTTATCTTTGTTCCCAAGACTTCTTGAACACAGGAGTCAGAGGAAAATATCCAGGTGCCTCCTATAGTCACAACACCTATTTGCCTCTGCTTTTCCTTCCTTTCCTTCTCCCCATGACCTCCAAGGGCCCATAGCATTTCCATACCTAAGCTGGAAACAATTAATGCAGAGACAACAGGAAAACATCCTTTACAGATTAGCTCAGGCAAGCAATTGTATTAATGGTTTCAGCAAAGCTGTGCTCAAGCCAAAAGCCTCCTGGCTTTACTAAGTGCAGGTGGTTCCAATTATAGACACCCTATTACGAGCATACTTTTCTCAAGCCGTGCGGTTCTGCTCTTACAGAAGTTGAGTTACGTGACCCAACAGCACATAGTTCTGCAATTGTGATGTACTTGACTGCCAGAGACGTGGCTATCAAGTCTCCAGAAACAGATTACTAGAATCAGAAGATGTGCATAGAGCTTACAGTAAGCAATTACACGGCTGCCTTATACTGGTCSTATATTTTCTAAATTGGCCTCATAAAACGTATCTGTATAAAAGGCATCTGTATACACAAAATGTGGAATAATAAAGAAAAAAATCTGCATTATAATCCAGCAGATAAAGCATTGAGCAGATTCCAGAGTCTGTCAGTWGACAATAGCAGATCCAGATCCCAGAATTCAAAACTTTATAGAGATCTGCATCCCATAGGCACATTATTGCCAAAACAGTCCTTCCCAAGGACAGCTTGTACCACAGTTTAAAATGACACATTAAAGTGAACATACACTTATAATCTGTGCAGCTACTATACATAYGTGGGATTCCTCGCTGTGTGTGTGCAGCACCAAAGTATAAAGTGCATGTTTTATATTTACTTAAGCAGTTTACTTAGACGGCGAGGCAGATTTTCATGGCTGATGACACTAGCCAAAGCACTTGTGGTTTAGCTTCAGCATCCTCCAAAGCACGAGGGTCACCCATGCAGTAGCAGAGCTCAAGGAAGTAGAGATGGGGAAGGCTGAATTGAGGTGGACACAAAACCAGAAGCAGGTCTTACAGTTGCACCAGCCACTTGCCAATGTGCAAAGTGCTGTGAGCAGAAGCACTGCTCATTATGGTGCATTTGCACATGCATGTTTGAATTCTTGCCCTACTTAAAAATAACTAGGGAAGCAGAAGGGAAAGACATCTTTCCATGAGGGAGTGGGCTGGCTGTACATAGCACAARGATGCAGAGCACTGCATCTATGAATAGATCTCTGGTGGGTGGATCTCTTTTGTAACAGCAACACTAATATAGGCATAATTTTTACTTTTGGAGCTATACATGAGATGTGCAGGTAAGTGAAAGCTCTTACTGTTAGGGATAAGTCAACCCAGAAAGACAAAAATGCTATTCAAATGCCATGATCCATGCATGCTAAATCCATACCCAGAATTACCGAGGTCCAGGCATAGCTCTGYCTGCTGGCTTGGGCTGACATCCACTCTCCGGATTTCTGATCTCCTTCCCAATGGCTACCATCCTATGCCACAGCCTGAATTGCAWGCACAGCACACAGATGTGCGATATAATTATGTATACATGCACAGATGTGGCAAGGTGCAGAGCCACACAGCCGCCCTGCTCACCGGTCCCATTCTGTGTCTCTGTCTAACAGGAGTCCAAACTAATCAAAAGATAAAAACTACATTTCAAGACGACAGCCCACTTGCAGCAGCACAGACTTGCTCAGCTACATCGACAGTGTGGAACGGTAAAACCATCTTTTGCTGAATGTCCTAAATACCAGAGTCAGCTTTTCTTCCTCTTTTCCACCCTTCTCTAATCAGCTGTCATCCCTGGCAAGCAACCATTGCAGTCCTGAAAGTCCAGAAGAAAGAAGTCATTTTGAGGTAAGAGTCATTGCTTTTGAAATTAAGTATTAGAAGCTGCGTGTAAACAGGTGGTGTAAAGTTTAACGCATATTCACTGAGCTTGATCTACTCTTCCACTCTTGCAGCTGGGAAGAGCCTGTGGAATTGTAAGAGCTGTCAGATGTTTAAGCAAGTCAGGTTAAATCCCTGCACTGTAGAGCCAGGAACACATGTGAACTCATTCACTTCCACCTGGTGCAAGCCTCCAGTTAGGTTGACATGTGGAAAAATCCACTTTTGTTAAGATATGCTTCATTAAGGGACCATCAAGTACCACATGGCTGGTCAGGGAAGTTCCTTCCTCACTAGAGCATCTCCTCCAGGCTCCGAGAACCTCCTGGGACTACATGCAGAACCAGCCGGTTGCAATTCTCTCCAATGCTCGCTCTTCAACCTGCCTGGCTCAGAATGAGGAAGCTGGAAGAACTTAACTGGGAAAAAAATGGGTATGAGACACCAACATCAGTTTTGGGGTCTGAGATACCAGCATCAATCCCTAGTGTGGGCCATAATGATATCTCCCACAGAAGTGCACGCTTTTCGATTATTTCTTTCTCACAGGGTTTTGATTCAATGAATTGACATTTCCCAGCAAAGAACGACTTCACTTGAAAATTCCTAAACCAGACCTAACCTGGTTTAGCATTGGGTCTGCTCCTAATACAATAAAAATTACAGGCCAGCTCCTCAGTTGCTCTAGCTCCAGAGCCTGAGGAACTAGTGGAGTGATGCCACCTCACTGTGACCTGGCACATACTACTTTGGCCAGCTACCTGATTCTAGCTCTTTGTGGGCATTCCAGCTTGCTCTTGCCTTAAATGACCCAGGCTACAGTGGACAGCTGTAAAATCTGATCTGTAGCTTGCTCCTCTTTCATGTCTTGCTGTTCAAGCAAGAATGGTCTGTGGTCTTTTAGTTGGCAGTGCACAGTAAAGCCCAGTACATTCATGATTCACTGTCTTTGGTCTGGCTGATCTGGTGCGAGTCATCTTTGCCTATTGGGATGTGGTCAGATGGAGACCCTGGAGACATCTGAACGCAAACAAGAGTCATAGCACAGCAGATAATGAAGAACTGGGCCTGTTCCAATAGTGCAGATGCAGAAATGTGGGGAAAACACAGACTTTACATCATCTCCTTACCTACATGTGCTTGCAAGACCTGCATCAAAACCTCAACCAGCCCTTTGGTAAGGCCATTACACTACATTTTGGAAAGACCAAACAGTCTTTCCTTTGATGGGAAGGTATATAAAGAAGAACAGCCATTTGAGGGTCCAAATCTGACACTATTAGAATTATTTAAGAGCATATCAGATAATACAAAAAGGAGAAGGTAGCTCAGGCACTTCACTGCCACAAGTTTCACCTTATGATGCTTGGAACTCTAAAGCATTAACCAGGAATAAAATGAAAGACATTATTTCCTGCTAGGACGTGTCCCTCCCGACTGCCTACACATCTGCAGAGGCTCAGAAGCACGTTCCTCTCTCACTGTCTGGTTTAAATTAAACTCAGTAACTTGCTTCAGACTCCAGAACATGAAGAACTCATGACTCATATGCAGTCATCCCTATTTTGGCTGAATGAAGCCTGACAGGGAAGCCCGGTGCTCATTAGAAGGAGGAGAAGGATGTGGAAACCCAAAGGTAGCGTAGAGGAGGTGGCAGAAGGGCACTATAGCAATAACGAGATGCCAAGGGGTCCATCGTTGGGTCCCTTGAGCACAGGATCTGTGCATCAGCCACAGAAGTCAACCCCGGACGCAGGTGCTTTCAGGTCCAGGATGGATATCCGCTTACCCACAATGGGACAAAAGCACAATTCTGGCCAGTTCTCAAGGAAGAAGTCATTCAAAGAGGGCAGACTGGAACTTAGCAACCATACATGTTGAGGGAGATTCAGCATTAAAAGGAAGTGGCAGATTACCTGGCAACAAACAGCTAAGCAAGATATCCTGTTTAAAGAAACTTGGGATTGAGAACATTTATGTGGATGCTATCCAAAGGACCCCACCTTTGTTTTTAGCTGCTCTGGCTTCTTTCCAGCTCCTAGAAAATTCTGTTTGGATTTTGAAGGTAGAACTACTGCATTTTTGTCATGCACCAAGTTTCTGAGGTGTGAGCTGGTGATGCTCCAAGAATACTCCATTCTCCAAGAAGATGGCAGGATCCTGTAGGTGCCATAGGTGGCATCAACCGTTCTGCCTGTTGCACTCCCATCAGTCCCCTGCCTGGGATAAGACCTTCATCCATCACGTTCCCTAATAATAAAATCAAGCAGTCAATCAAGGCTCACCCGGATGCTTGGATAAAATTCATTTAAGTACAAATGCTATGAAAAAAAAATATTTGCTACTGAACTCTACATTTATAGCACAATAAAGCCACTGAGCCAGCCTCATCAGCACCATTGGGTCACTGGAATTTACAAGGACTTTTAAAAGCTCCTTTGCTTATATAATTTTGCACATCTCAACATGAATGCTCCTCATCAAAAATCACCTCCAACAAAGTGCAAACCAGAGTGTGTCCTGTTAATCTCATCACCCTTCACTGACTTATTCAGAACAAGTTAACTCACATAATGAAGGTGGGCAAGGATTTCCTACCAACAGTCAGAATTAAAGACATAAAAAGACTCTCAATAATGGGACACAATTCTGGAATGGAACAGGACACATGCTCCTATGAAGGTACCAAAATAAACTGGGTTTGCTGAGCACATTGAAAGAGGAGCTCTTAAAAATACCTGTATGGGAAGGCTGGTTGATATTGTATTATTCAATAATCGTCATTTCTTAGAAGCCTTCTCTTTTCTTAGAAGCCACAGATCTAGCCTTAGATCATAGATCTRTACTTCTCCAGTGTGAAGATGCCTGATCTGGAGAATGCAAATTCAGAGTTAACACAGACTTGGGCACCCTGAGGACATTTACTTCATTTAATTTCTGCTTCAATAGCACCATTGACTGTACCATTAAATGAAACTCAGTTCTCGAAGCTTCATAAAGCCTGTTGCCTAGAGAGGGAATTTGATGACTTCATAAATGGCAGAAGTTGTTTGAAACAAACAGATCATTCCACAAAGATTTAAGTGTGATATTTTTCCATTTCTTATTACTTCAAAATATTGTCTCAATACCAAGTAACAAATGAGCAAAGGGAAGAAAAACCTTGAGAGGGAAATAGAAATAGAAAAAAAATAAAGTACTACGTGGAAAGCCAGACATAATGAGGACACGAAGTGACCACTGCTCACACCAGACATCTCTCAGGCATTGTTTTCCATTCAACTTTTGTATTTTTTCCCCTTAAATATGCTTTAACTAATAGCTTATATTTCCAGTGACCCRGGACAGACAGCTGCCATGAGAACAGGTACAATATGTACCCTTACTGAAAGCTTCCTGACAGCCTTTTCTGGTGTGAGTTAGCCCAAAATTAAAGACCACAGCATTACCTGGGGTGGTCTCTTTGTCCAGCTCTACTGCTTGCCTTAAGGTACARATTGGTTTTACCAAAACCACCTTC
Organism: Nothoprocta perdicaria; assembly: GCF_003342845.1. NCBI lineage: Eukaryota > Metazoa > Chordata > Aves > Tinamiformes > Tinamidae > Nothoprocta > Nothoprocta perdicaria. The sequence goes on from NW_020455754.1 coordinate 10,402,475, forward strand.
CAAAGGACTGCGCAGGCTTCCTGCTCCTGCAAAATGGACTATCCAAAAGGGACCAAGAGTTCAGGATTCCTAAACTTTTATTAGGATGAAAAGTAGTGTAGGTCCATTGCTGTTTAAAAAAAAAAAAATAAAAAATAAAAAAATAAAAAAAAATCCTAGCTACAGTTTACTTTTCCCCACTTAGAAACGTGGAAAAGTTTGTTCAGCTTAAAATTTCCTGTTTGGCATTAGCAGCTGCTGGCCATGGTATTTATAAATATTTCAGCAGACAGTTTGCGGGGATCTGGTTACAATTAGAAGGCAAGCAAYGCACTGCTGCAGTCCCTGCGCCCCGCAGGACCCTTCCCACTGCGAGGTCCCTCGAGGGAGGAGAGGGCTCACTATTCTGCAGGCCGTGCATGTCCAAGGATGTGCTTTAGGTTTAACTTAGGGGGCCTGTTTTTAAACAGGAAAGTGAAATGACTTGTTTGTGGTACCCAAACCCAACCCAACAGTGGGTCTCAGCCAGCCAGCCAAGTAATGCTGGAAAAGACYGAGTTTTGGTGTTGGCAGCAGATGACAAGGTGAGAGGTTGTCTGCCTGCCCAGCCTAGGTCTGGCCCATCCTGCAGAGCCTCCTGCTTTGCTGTCATGAGKTGCGTATAACCCTGACAAACTACCCCAACAAATATCTATTGCATATGTTCATCAGCATGGCACCATGTCTGGGACCGCAGGGCTTATCACCTTGGGCTCAAAGCTTGACTGACACAGCCATGGCTTAGAGATGACCTAATTGCATCAGATAATCATATCAACCAAGAGGGAAGAAAGCAGCGAGAGGAGCATGGATTGATGGGGGATGCAGGTGGTGACCAGAGCCARTGAGTACAGCCATCGTTTGACAGCTTGTCTAGGGCAAGTTTGTCTCTGAGACTGTTCTGTAGCAGCTTCTCCATGGCTTGCATCAAGCCATCTCCCTCATCACATTTCCATACAGAATGGAAAAAGATTGCAAGGTCAAGACTCAAAGCTGATGCAACGCACAGTGTCCCCTATAACTCAACTCAAAGCTCTCTATAGTTTCCCAGATATTTCAGAGGTCGTTGGAAGTCATCTCACTGCTCTTTCYCCAAATTCTAGGGAAATTCTAAGTTCTAGGGAAAGAGCAGCACACACGTAAGGTGTGACAGGCCTGGAAGAAGGAAGTCCCTAAACAATTCTGCAACTAAAAGTGTCTATGGGAAAGTCACYTTTCCCAAGTTCCTCATTTGCTCTTTTTATGTGAAGAGATGCAAAATTTGCTGAGCAAATAAAAGGCATAATTGCACAGCCTCAGCCCCAGCCTGTTTCCGGTCATACACAAGACCATCGTGAATATCTTGAAGAGCAGCATTTCCTGAACTTGAAGTGCTCACAGATGGTGTCGTCCCAGAGCACGTTTCTGCTGATGCTTCTTGGTTCCCTTCGCCTTGCGTGACTGCTCTGGAGCTTTGGTTTGTTTATTCCACTTTTTCCTGGTCTTTTAGTTACGAGTTAAGGAAGGGAACCAGCCACTTTTGCTAGTTGAATCACTTGCTGATGCCAGTTCACGTCAGTGCGAGTGATTAACGGGGTGTGTCACTATCATTCATGTGAGCAAAGATTGCAAAACCAGGCCGCTTTGGTCCGAGTGCAGTGAAGGACGTCCCGTCGTCAAGGATGAGTCTGTAAATATTTCCATCTGAGCAGTGTTGGGTCCTTGTGATAAAGAAAGAGGGTGAGGGTCTACCACCTGTCCAGTTTTAGAGTCAAATTTGGTCGAGTGCCCCATCCAGCCAGATGGAAGGTCTACCTGTGCACCAAGTTGGCCAAGCACATGCTTGAATTTTTTATGGAATATCCACCCCATGGATGTTGAAAGGGGTCACTTTTATTATCCTCACTATAGAGACACTGAAAACAAAGCCAAAAGCTGAGAGAGCTATGCAGAAGTACAGACAAAAATCCTGAACTCTGAGTTAAGCTGCCTGCTCCCACGAAACCAGAAATTCAGTGAATGTCCTCAGAAGGCCTCCAGCTTCTGCACAACTGTTTTGCAGGCAGGAGTTCCAGAATSTTTCCCTAGATGGAACATGTAAACCTGTAGTGAGGCATTTGTCCTGGACAACTGTAGGGCTTGATGTGCAAGTTGTGCGTGAAAAAAGTTGAAAGCAAAATTGCAGAATTCAGATGAAGTCCCATTGGAAAGAYTGATTGAATGGAGGAAGAAAAGACAGGCTGAAAGTTAAGAAGCTGACAGGAAGCCAATATTTCTGAAAAGCTGTATAAAAGTCAAGGAGAAGTGTACCAGGAAAAAGACGTGTCTGGGCTGACTCCTGACAACTCCATAAAGCCTTTTTTCTTTTCTTTTTTTTTTTTTTTTTAACCCCAACTGTATCTTGAGTGACAGCATCCAACAAACAAACCCTTCCTGTCACCTTCCTTTCCAGGAAAATTTGGAAAATTACTATACCATAACAGAGGGATGCTTTAATGCCGTGCAGCCTGCTGCATGACTCACCAGATACTCGATACCTTTCTGTTTACACACCAAATAACCTCTCCGARGAAAAGCTCCGAGTCGGAAAAGCTCCGAGTCTCTGCAAGGTGCTAGCTCATAAAATGCCATTAAACAAAGGCATCATCAATTGCGGAAGGAAAATAATCTCCTTACCAGGTATTCTTGATTGGGGGATTTACTAATTTCTGAAAATCTTGGGTTTGTCGCTGGAAAAGACTCTGGGTGGAAAAAAAAATAGAAGAAAAACACAAATGTTGCCTGAGCCACAGCTGGTCACCTCCAATGCCGCTTGCCCCTGTGGGTCCATCTTTCACCAGGGCTAACACTTCCCGTCGCTTTYCTTTTTATTCCTCCTGAGAAAGAGCCAAACAGGTGCCGACCCCCCCTGCAGCTCACGCGTAGCGACGAGAGCAGCAAGGCTGATTTCTTCCAGCAGCGGCATGTGGGTGGCTTCACCTCCGCCTTCAGCTTTTAGGTTTTGAGGCCCCGGGGAGCCTCTTTCCGCAGCGCAGCTGGCCGGGGTGCCACAGCATCATCTCGCTGCCATCTCCCCTTTGACACACGCGGATGCTCCTGCCCTTGTGCGCCAGGGATGCAGTTGTGCAGCACGATGCACATCCCCACCGAGCCACCGCGCAGCCTCCCTGACCACCCAGACACCAGCACATGGGGCGAATCAAGGATATTATTTTCACAAACCAAGCAAACAACACCCCGAGATTTCCATGCACGTGTTTTCCACCACATCTCTTTGCATGCCGTCTCTCCTGGGACAAAGCACAGCCTTGTTGTCCTGCTTTAAATCTATTTGCAGAAGGCTCCTGGAGATGTCTGGAAGCAACAGAGATTTCTAYGGGCAAAGTAGCCCCCGGTTCTTGCCTTAAAATGCAAATGAACGAGACCACCGCATTAAACTTCCCCAAAATGAAGCRTTTCACATGTAAATGTTTGCATTGGTGTACAGTTTCCAGCCCTTCAGAAAAGTTGCTTTATTTTCAGTGTCCTGATTCAGAAAAGCATTTGTGCTCAAGCTGCACAGAAAACACCTTTCAGCACAGGCTTTTCACTTAAATTATTGCCGGGAGTCAACGCAATTTCGGGGGTTACAGCTATTAAGCGTGTGCTTCAGTGTACTTTTCCTAAATGGGCTTCAGCATACGCTTAATTATTTTCTTGAACCAGAGCCACTGCAAGTGAAGGAATTATTGTTATAAAAAATGTAAACAAGGGAGGCTGCACATTCCTGTAAACATGCAGCATAAAAGCACCCTTACTCCTAAGGAAAAAAAAAAAAAAAAAAGTGACATTTTCCTCATGCTCAAAGGGAAAAAAAGGCTCTTATTTCCTCCATTTAGCTCTTTTTCTCCCCAAGATAATCTCAACCTGGAAGTGACTTTCTGGCAAAGATAACCCATTTTGAGCTTATAGGGCAATGTACCCTACCCAAACTGATTTTCTGCTTGAAACATTTTAAAAAGAGAAAAAAAAAAACATTAGATTTTTACATTATATATGCAATGTATTTACATGGACACCTCAGCAGTGCTGGCCGCAAGAATACTGATCTTAGATGCAACTTGTCTGGGGACCTCCACGATGCAAAGGAAATCCTAAAAGAGGGTGATTTTAACCCGCTGTGCCCATGGAAAACAAGGTGCCAGCCTAGTGCAAGGGCAAGGACAAGGACACAGCTGTCAGGAATCATGCATCCTACAGAGCCCTTCCTTGACAGCCTCTCGCTGGAGCTCAGGGCTCACAGAAGTTTCCCTTGATCTTGCCCAGGAAGCCRCTGCCTGGGAAAGCAGGGATTGCTGCCTGAGGCYGTAGCCCCGGGGACAGGATTTCTCTGGAAAACGTTCTGCAAGCCTCATATTACCCATTAGCTCATAGCGGTTTTGAGCATGGGCAGGCTGGGCTGGATTTGAGCCAATAATGGCAAAAATACTCAAACGCTACAATCAGGCCCTTAATTACCCCCAGCAAGGTCCGCTTCAGGCTTGGACCAGGCACCGATATCTCTTTTTGAAGCCAGCTGAGCTAGACAACCATCTTAACCAGCCCTCAGTGCCTCTGTGGCAGCAGCTTGTGGCCTCACCCAAAAGTGCATGGATTCAAAACTGCTAGCTGATATCTTCTCCATCTCGCTGCATGCCATGCGGAAAAATAAATTAAAAAAAAAAATCCTAGTAAGGCTTTTTTTGTGCTGGTGTAAGTGGTTATCTCGAGACCCCTCCAGCAGCTAGAATGTGAGCCAGCAGCGTGGCTTGCTATTTTGGGGGTGGGTGTCCTGGAGAAACCCAGCTTCTCTCTTCCAGCTGCAGTGCTCAGATAGGAGCGATGCCTCCATCGCTTGGCCTGGTCTCTATGGAGCTCCTGGACCAGAACTTCCCTAGGAGAGTTATGTTTGCCCTCAGCATCAGGGACTTCCTTCTTCCTTTAACTTCCACATTTAGTTACATTTTTTTAAAAAATCTCTTTAGAAGATGACACAGAAGTTTTATGTTCTCACAATCTCAGCACTCCTTATTTCCTCATCTTTCAACCGCTCTTCTCCCTCTCACTTCCTCCCTTCACACCCTGAAGTCTGTAGCAATCCCTCCTCTCTCCACCAATGCCTTCCTCATCCCATTCAGAACATGGAGAATAAGGCAACGGGACACATAAATCCCTGCTATAATGCTGGACGGAGCAAAACAGCTCTAAAAAAAATTGCAGAATCAAACCAAGAAACGCAGAGTCTTCTGATCAAATAGAGCAGCTCAGCCATTGTCTTTTATCTCAACCATCTGAGTAAATGCTCTCTAACCACAGTATGGCGAGAAATAAGGTAACTTTGGCCAGAGGAAAGAGGGGGAATTAGGTCATCACCAGAGTTTCCACCAACAACAGTTGAACCATGGTCTGGAGAACACCAAAGGGCTAGTGGGTCTCCCAAACGTAGAGCTCATGGGAAAGTGCCCTAGGATGTCTTCTCAGCCACCAGCATCCCCATAGCTCTTCTCAGGATGTGGGATCCCAGGAAAATTACAGAGGAAACACAAGGGGGAAATTATTCCTGCGTCTCTACTGCTAAAGACTGTACTGCTGCGTAGCTCCGGAGAGTGGAATATGGGGTGGGTTGAATAAGGGAAGAGCATTATGGAAAGAGAGAACCAGAAAGGATAAAAAGTGGGAGTACAAAAAGAGAATTAGCTTGAAAGAATAATCCTARTGAAGAAGTATAACCCCTGGAGCCCGCAGGCCACAGAAAGATCTAGGCACCTACCAGCTGCCATAGAAGTCTGAAGCCAGGATGGAGATCTTCAGGCCATATAATGTAAATCCCATTGGGATTCATAAGTCATCAAAGTGAGTCTAGCAAGACCAGATCATGCACGAAACACAAAGCAAAGCTCACACGTTTCTTCCTTGCCCCACCATTCCCCTATGAAACAAGCCTTAGGAAATCAGGGCTACGTTCCCAGGAGGGGACTAAAACTGCCAATTTGGTTTATAAAGGACTCCTTGTAATCACAAATTCACAGTTACTCTTTTAAGGAAAGTTTCTCTCCTCCTACCTGCAGAGGTAGTTCCATTTTTGCAAAGAAATACTCAATAGGCCAAAGGGTCAGGCAGCAAGAGGGTAACTACAAGAGACACTCACCAAACACCAACAAGTTGTACCTTGTGGCAGCTCAATCAGTAAAGGATTTACATTTTTTTTGTTTCTTGAAGCATTAAGTCTCTGCCCTTGCTATTGTATGTGCTATTAGGCTGGCTCAACAGTGTTTTTCTCTCTCTCAGGTAGAGTAAATAGTTAATTATTCTAATTACAAAAAGCTGAGCATCTCCCAGGAGCCAGCCTCCTGGTGTGATTCTTCTCCAGTGGGCTGCTCTGAATAGATGACTAAAAGGATTCCCCACTCGGTCTGACCTTAARTAACAAAGAGAACCACTTCGTGCTAGAGGAATAAAAAGATGAGATGGGAGGTTGGGGAGGGGAAGTAAAAGAAGAGTCTGATTGTTTTCCACAGAATGAGGCAGATGGCTCACACAGGGGATTACACTTTGGTCTTTTAATGGAGGGGAAAAAAATATCCCCATGTTTCTCAGCCAGGGCAATCAAAACAACTGAGATTTTTTTGTATTCTATACTTGATGCCTTTCACTTTATTTTTCTTCTTTTTTGACTGGTAATTACTGCTTTCACCCAGGGCATATAAYTGGCTGGAGGATTAATCTAAAGCCTTTAGGATTATGCAGAAAAGCTCACAGCATCCTGGGGTGCTAGAACTCAGCTGCGGCAGCAGCACTACCTCCCCAGGCCAACCCGTGGTGGCCACTGTCTCCTTCTGGGCAAACTGCTTTGGTTCCTAAGCTGGCTCTGGGTGCAGTTCTCTGCTGACAAGGCTCTGCCAAAGAGAGCAGCACATTCACCCATGAAACTAGCTAACTTCTGGCACTGCACCCCCCTAAAGCTTTGTGCAAGGACAGTCAAGAAAGCAGAGGTCTTCATCAAGTGATTCACTGTTCTGCTTCTCTGGAGGATGCTCACTCACCCACCTTCTTGCTTCTCCATCTTTCAAGCATCTAACTAAAGAAAACAGTCCTATTGCTGCGTTTTGCACATTTGATTCATGTTCTGCTCGTGCTGCCAAAGGGGAAGAGCCCACCACCCACCTGAACAAGGACAATCTTTTCTACTCGTCCAGCTTTGACCACCGAAAGCAAAATGGCCCTGGACTGCAGCCAGCTTGGAAACTGCCCAAGACCAAGTCTTGAGGCATGGAAACACTGGAGTGAAACTTCTGCCTTTTGAGGTGGAGAGAATCTAGGTCAAGCTTCCTCATCAACTGTGTGACCCTTTTCATTCCCAGCCTGAATGCTGGGGAGAATGGGGAGGTGGCAGGAAGCCCCCCAATAGAAAAATGGAGCCAAGGGGACCCAAATGCACCTGGTGACCAGCATGAAAGCAAGCTCTGTGTATGTACCTCAAGCAGCTTCAACATTACAATCCCATTAAGCTTTCTGTAAGAAAAGCATGGGCCCTGCTTCCCATTTCATTGCCTTTGCAGCCCCATAGATTGGGAAAGCGCAGGTTTGGAAAGGAGAAATTCTTCTCCATTCCAGGGGAGCCTATTTGACCATTGCTGTGGCCAATTACAAGCTCTTTATTGTCAGGTACTTTTAATCACTCAAATGCCATCGAGAGAAAAAAAAAAGCATTACCATCACTTGTCATATTTATATTTTTGATTTTATTTTTAAATTTTATTAAAAAAAATTATTACAAATGAATCATTTACTGGAAGGCTTTTGCCTGGGAGAACTTTCATTTTAATCTCATTGTGAACAAAATGCAGCAAAGTTAAAATCAATAAGCATAAACAACCTCCCCCACCAAAACCAAACCAAAGAAAACCAAACCAAAAAAACAGTTAAAACTGTAGCTTATAATCATGCAGTTCTCTCAATGGAGGCTAAAAAGAGAAAAAAAAAAAAAAAAAAGAAAAAAAAAAGCCTCTCAATTCAGAATTTCATGGGATTCATGGGAGACTTAAAACCAAGGGGAAGGAAACACGCTCGTTAAAAAAAAAAAATAAAGAAAGAAAAAAAACAGAATAGAAAAAGAATTGCTTGGGTAATGGCTTGTGAATTGAACAAATTTACTTCCTCCAGAGCAATCCCAATTTGTCTAGCTGTGCAATTGGCCACTGAGTGATGTATATACCGTGAAATACTGAAAATACTGAATTCCTGCCAGGTCACTCTGGCAAAAATTTCCCAGCATTAGTACTCATTTGGAGGAGATTTTCACTGAGATTATACCTGGCTTCCCATTTCAGGAACCTGGAATTTGCAGTACCATTTGGATCCTTGGAAAGGACCTTTAATTCAAAGTCTCCTTAACTAATACAACTTCATGGAAAGCTCCAAGTGCCTTTTTATGCATTTTTGAATCAGGGCTGAATTAAGCACCTGCCCTGGTACCAAGGGTAGCAAGCCCAAAACTGGCTATTTTGTAAAAACAAAACAAAACAAAATATCTTAGTGTGAAAACTTGAAGGTCAAAAACACATAAAAATGGTCTTAAAATATATACATATATATATATATATATGGCTTTTAATTTTTCCTATCCTTCTCACTGGAGACAAAAATAAATTTAAGGGTGATATTTGGTTTTCAAAAAGAATTCTGTCCTTCTCTTAAGCTGTCAGTGGAGGTCAGAGGAGGCGCTGATCAAGGAATGCTCGCGCGGGTGCGCAGAACTGCCCGACTTCTCCATCAGCTTCTCTAGTATCCTGGAGTAGACGGGTGCTGGAAGAGAGAAGAGTCCATCAGCATGGGACAAGCACGCAGCACTTCCCCCTCTCCTCCCTGCTATGAGGAACCTTGTGTGGTGCAAGACAAGTTGCTCATTCCCTGCTAGTGGTACCACCACATGCATGGTACATGCACATGGAGTTGGCCAAGAGCACCCTCAGCCCTAGTTGAGGCGAATTTGGTCAATGAAATCCCTCCAGATTGATCCCTACGGTTGAGCAGTGGCTCTGTTTTCAATCTCTCTTTTCAGTGAATAACATAACTCATCTGAATCTGGTGGGGAATTTTTCTGGCCTCCTAAAGCCACCGCTGACCCAGAGAAACAAGGGATATCCAAGGCAGACAGGAGAGCTGAAGCTACCTATGTGCATGCCAAGGGGTCTGCAAGAGTGGACCAAGTCAAGGCTGGTCCTGCAGCGCTCCCCTTGCTCCTGCTCATGTGGCCACCTCCATGCATTAAACAGAGGGATGAGCCTCTCTCTCACTGACATGCAATTGGAAACAAGCTGGAGATAGAAATTCACCTTACCTAGCCGTGGATTCCTTTGAGAAACCTACATGGAAAGAGAAACATAGGAAAAAAAAAAATTGAAATTTATTACTTGCTAATTCTTATTCTAACAATCCCAGAAGGGCTTAAGAGAGGGTCAAACGAGTGGCTGTTCAAGACCACATGTGTTATTGCAGGTTGTCATAGATTGTATTGTGCCAAGGCTACAACCACAATATTTTGCTTGTTGTTAGCTTTGTGTTGCAAAACTTATCTGTCCTTCTTATATAATTAAGTTATATAAGAAGAATTCATTGGTTGGTCCATGAAACAGGTACACTCAGTCTCTTTGGAAGAGAAAATCTGAATTTGGCAAGTTACCCTTAAACCAGTAATACTAAAATGTAATTTGGGGAGCATTACTTGATGGAAGGATTTTTTTGTCTTTTACCTTGGATAATGCAGATGCCTGTTTGAAGATTTCCAGTGCAGGATCTGCTGGTTCATCCCCTCTTTCTTGAGGCCTTGAAGCTAAAGGCAGAACATAAATAGAAATTGAGCACCAGCTTCACTTGCATCCCCATCCCACTCCTGCTTTTCAATACACTCCTTTTATACGAGAGGAATTTTGGTTGGCAACTCTAGTGCGGAAACCATTCAGCTCTGGGCATTTCTAAACATGGACCTACCCTGAGGCTGCAGCACTGAGTTCACGGCATAAATCACACCGTTCGTGGCCATGATATCACTTTCAGCAACAGGCTCCTTGTTGATATGTATTACGTGGTTTTTCTGTTAAAGGAAAAAGAGGGAAAAAAGGTGGAAAGTGAGAAGGTTCAGTCTCCTGCAGTTTCTAGTTTGGAAAAAAAAACATACTTCATTCATTCATATATTCAATGGCTGTAGGCGCTTTTGTTGCTCTTGCTAATGAAGAAGAACACAAAAAGCAAATTATAATTCAAGCAGTTTGTCCTAGAGTTACCAGGAGGTTCTGGAGTCCTTGACCTCGCCCATGCACGGGGCAGGAGATCCCTGTGGCACCCAAGAGCTGCTCACTCCCCCAGGGAGGCATCACTTCAGCAGAAGGTTGCAGATGAAGCCACAACAGAGTCTACCACACAAGCTGGCCGACCACAAACAGTCAGAAACACCAACCTTCCCATTTTTGCCATCCTGAATTTCTTCTTCGCATGTGAAGAGCGGGTCATGAGTTATTTATTTGCTGAAAATATCTTATTTTCCCCTCCGTAGAGGATGCTATGCTCTCTTAATTAAGTGCAAAGTTTTGGAAATAAAATTATACATCTAAATAAATCCCGCTGTGCTAAGGGAGCACATGCAGAGATCATTGTCATTACACTAAAAAAAGTTTTAGCCAAACAGGCTATTCATTTATTTATGCTTTTTCCCCCATGACTCAGGGTGAAATTTATTACAGCTTCTGGAAATCATTTACAATTGGTCTTTGGGGGAGAAAGCCCAAGTAAACCACATCTCAAGACTGCCAACTTGTTGACTTGCACACAAGGCATCTTCCCCTCCACTACAGGCTCAGAAAACCATTTTGTGGGACAACACGCACATTTAGAAGAAGTTCCCATGCCACCCAGATGTCCATGCTAGACCCCAGCGTGGGCAGCCCACCACAGAAGCAATCTCAGCAGCTTTGTTCAGTGCGAATGCCCATGGAAGCCAACTCACCACGCTGACTTCCAGCTTGTCTCCCTGCATGGACTTGAGTCGCACGAGAGCCCCGACAGCGCCGCTCACCAGGATCTCATCCGCGATGTGGAACTTGAGGATGTTGGCGAGCTCCTTAGCATTACCTGTGAGAAGACAACATTTACATGTGCAAAACAGCATCAGAGGTTGCTTTCCGTAGCTCCATCTCTGCAATGTCGTTTTCTGAAAAATACAAGAATTTCCTGAGAGTGCAAGAAAAACATGACAGGTTAAAAGATCAGGTAGAAGCACGTTGGATGGAGATTGCTGGGACATTGGGGCTAATCCTGCCAACACAAAGAGGGGCTAGGAAATCCGGATCCCTGCAGATCCTGCAAGTCCAGGACGTTCTCCAACACTCGTCTTTAGCCCTGCTCCACACAGAAAATCTCCATCTTCTGTTTTTTCAGTCGTCTCTTCTCTCACTGTGCATTATATGAACATGTTTCTGTAGCTGCTTTCACTTCCCAAAGCAGATTAGGAAAAAAAATCTATATTAAATAAGGAAGTACGCAGGATACTCTGATATTTGCAAGTGTCAGTCACTACTTCTGCCAGGATCAGGGTCACTTTACAATATTCTTAATGGGTAAAACTCCAGGATGTCTCAGTGGGAAGAGGCAAAGGGCAGGGTGGATGTCCCTGGTGGTTCTCGGGTGCTAGCACTATGGATCAGGCTAGCAGTGAATGTCTCTTAGCACATCTAGCTATGATTTGAGGTGTTAGAAAGATGAACCACTTCTACTTCATGGCCCATCTTCTCCTTTAGAGGCTGCAGCATCACAAGCAAAACCCACAGACAGATGGTGAGGAATAACTAGCATAAAAAAACCCTCGTTCTACCAAACCAGAGCAGCATCTCTAGCAGGATGGACTTCTCATCTCACTGCCTGTATCTGAATAAACCGTGAGCTTCTTTTCCATTTCAGTTTTTCTCGGGTGGCCACAGTTCACACCGCCTTCACCAGCATGATTCACTTCTCCTCCAAAAGCATAAGCTAAATATTTGCACGAAAATAAAATAMGAACGTTTGAAGTGCCGGCATCTGGCATGCTTCATTCCTGCAGCCGTTTACAAAGCTACAAAGCAGTCCTGAAGTATTTATACATGAAACACTAGGCTGAATGTGTAGCCTGCTATTACCAGTTGCTTGTCCATGCACTTAAAAGGATAACCAGCCACCATGGGCAGAGGCTTCCCAAATTATGATGTCAATGTTTGGTTGTGCTTTAGTGATGAGAAGACATTACACTCGAATACCTGACGTTGTTTCCAAACCACAGCCATTTTTCAACATGAAGAAAATAAAAGATCCTGCTGCACATATAAAACAGTGTTATTAAACATTCCTGTCTTTTTTTCCCCCTCTTTCAATCTGCAGGCCTGTGCTTTTCAGGGAATTGGTCTTGGTCTTCATCTATACTAGACTAGAATATTTTGTCATCTGAAGATCCAATTGGATTTCCGGATTTGTCCGAGTAGACGTTTACAGAGCAACAGTTCCATCCTTTTAATACTTAAATTGCATACAGCTTGAAGCTGAACGTGGACCTGGCTTTCTATTTGCAAAGTTTACCTTAGACACCCTGATCCTACATGGGTGAGRATCCAGATGGAATAAGGCCAGACATATCCTCACTTTTTTCATCCCTAATGTGCAAGGCAGAAACCTTGGTCTCTAGAAACACTTYCAGCTTATCTTGCTTATAGCATCTGTCAGAGCCAAGTAAAAGTCAAAGGGAATATGCAGCACTCACTATAAACTTGACCTCCAAGCCCAGCAGAAGTGGAGTGGAAAAGGGAAGTGGAAGCCCGGGCTCATGCCTTGTAGAAAGAATAACCCCATGCACATGCCTTGTAGGAAAGTTTAGGGCCACCCCAGTCTTTCAGATGAAGGACAAGCCAAAGCCATGCAGGAAGCCTGTGCTTCCAACAGACAGGCTCAAACMATGAGATACAGAAGACAAATCACTAGAAGTCAGTTGCCCAGTACCATGCCAATAACACACAGCAACCGCTCACCTACGTGCTCTGGAAACCACTCACCCATTAGTTTGTTCAGTTCCCCTTGTGGCATGGCTCGGAAAGCTTCGTTTGTTGGAGCAARCACCGTGAAGGTACCCGGCCTGTTCAAGGTCTCCATAAGCCCTGCAGACTGGATTGCAGCCACCAACGTACTGCAAGACACACACGTATTTACAACTCCAATGGCTTCATCTGTTGAAGCTAAGCTGGTCTTTGAGCAATTTCATATCATATTCAAGAGAGCTATGAAGTTGCAATTGCAAAATCCTACTGGTTTCGAGCAAAATAAAAAGTCAATCAGAAATGACCYGAGCCTTGTGAGATCCAAGAACAACAGTGGAGTAACAGTAAAGCAGCCCAGGGATGCTAAATACCAGGGAACAACGAGGCCAGTGAAATGACAGAGGCCTGACCACAATGCCTCTAACTGGCAAAGTCAGCTCTGCAGCCAGCTTTTTACTGTAAAAATGTACTCGCAAGGTCTTGCTAAGATAATAAAACAAAACCAAAATCTTCACAGTTGAGTTCCAACCCAGTTCTCACTAAACTGATTTACTTGAAGTCTCACTGCCTTTAGGGATGGGACTGTGGTTTGGGTGCTCCTTCCATGTTACAGAATTATGTGTAGTCGTGGCTATGATCTACAGTAAACCACTTTGACAACTCTTCTGCTCCAAACTGGCCATTGGGAAGAGCAGAAAGGTCACCTGAAGCGATGATCTGCCTTGAGAACATCCATCACTGAACCAGATGGTGGGGTCAACATTTTGTCCATGCTGAAGACGGTCCCAAACCTTCCTCTCTTGTCATGGGCAGCAATGCAGGCATTTTCAATGCACAGGTTCTGCAAGCAGAGTGGTAGACCAAAGATATCCTTAGTGTCTGCTTCAAAAGAGAAATTTTATACTTTCCTCAATGCTCATTTACACTTTTAACATGCTAGCCATCACATTACAGATGTCAATCAGATGTCAGTGGGCAGAGTGTTTACCACAGACAGCAAAGGACAAGAAAATTCCACGTAACCCCTCCGTCCTGCTTGCAATTAACTGGTTGTTTAGACAGACCAGTGAAATTCTGACTGATTGAGAAACTCCAGCTGCTTTGGGGAAGCTGAGGCTAGACCCTCACCCAGACGTGGACTTATTGATGAACTAGACACCCAATGAAGCAGCCCCTACCCAACAACCTCCCGTTTACAGCACTGCAACCTGCAGGAACTTACATTGCGGTAAACAAAAACTCTCAGCTCCTTGTCACCCAGAGTCTGCAGTTTCTGCCCATGGTAAAGATATTTAGAGGAAAGCTGGTCTCTAACAATGTGGTTCAGCAGCAAATTTTTCATGTAGCTGTCAACGGGGGGATTTCCATCTGCAGCAAGAAAAACGGAAGCAGTAAGTCCTTCACTTAGAATAATCCCTGAGACAATAAAAAGGCCCAAATACAGAATATTGTCTACATCAGCTTTTAATTTTAAATCCACATGCCACCRTTTATAGCATTTGAAGGAGGATTTGCCTGCTTGTGCACTGCAACTCTGCCTAAGCGAGATTCTCTGAAGCAGATCTGTGGCACACACTGAGAGAAGAAAGAAAATTACTCCCAGATTTACCTTTGAATGCATCATTTACTGGAGCAAGAAGCGTCACGTGCTCATTGCCAGTCAGATGAGAACTGAGACCAGCTTGTCTGAAAAGATCCACAGACTTGGAAACTTCAGATTCTTGGGCCAACTCAAACAGGGTCTTCGCTGAAAAGAAAAGCAGCAYGTAGTAAACTTATTTAAAAGCAATTCACCCAAAAGCAAAAGGAAGAAAGATACAGAGGGGCACCAGTACCTGAGTCTGGAATCAGCAGCTCATTGACAAAGTGAACGACACCGTTGGTAGCCAGGATATCCTTGTTAGCTATAATGGGCTTCCCGTTGAGRGTCAGGTCCTCCCCACTGCAGCCTACGTCCAAGGTGGTTCCTTCCAGGGTCTCCATCGTCAAGCCAGCAATGATGGCCTCAGCGCACATGGCCGATTTCAGTATGTGGTGATTCAAAAGGTCTGCAAGAGAAGCGAGTGCCTAAGTGAGCAGGAAAAATCAGCCATGCAAACGTCGCCCTGTGGACTATTGTAGTTTGTATGGGTTCTGCTCAAACGCAAGGGCATCACATATAGAACTTCATTCCAAAATATGCTCAGTAATTGAAAATAGGGCACTTGCATCAGATGCCCAAAAAGTACAGTTCTTATAGACCTTTCTCTAATTAGGAAGTGTTTCATATAATTCTTTGASTCATTTGTCAGGGGAAACCACTGATAAAATGCAACTTCTCTTTCACCTTGAAAAATCAGTTGAAGCCACTATCATCTATAGTAATATACACTATAGCATATATAGTATGGATCAGCTGCCTCATGAATCTTCTACATCTTTTCCCATTCATGTTGCAGTTTTGAAAAGAAACCAACTAGGAGGCGATTTCCTTCACACCCACAGAAAACCCAGTCAAAGTCTCCCCATGAATATACTGGTTGGCTTAAAAGAGCAACCGTTTCAGCAGCCTCTTCCACATCTRGATAACGCACATTTCACCATATCTGTCATGTCCAACCCCAAAGAATCCTATGTTGTCCATTGAAAAGCTGAGGGCTCTCACATGGTTTTATCGTAGCCATTAGCAGAATGTATCTGGGATTAAATCTATTTGATATCACATAGATGTGATCAAATGGGATCACATCTRTTTGAAGATCACATTGAGAGGAACTGCAAAATGCTCCTCCATCTCCACGCTTGGTAAACAAGTCCTTACCCCTGAGGGCCTCTGGGTCTCCCAGGATTCGGTTCAGGGTCTCTCGTGGGATCTTCTCAAAGGCTTCATTGGTTGGAGCCAAGAGCGTGTACTGGCCTTCGCTTTCCAGCAAGCTGTTCAGGTTGGAAGCAGCTACTGCAGCCTGCAGAGGAATGAGGAAAGAGGGTCAGATACATTCAGCAAGTAGACAACGGTCAACAACTTTGCCCAATCACTAAGGGCCAGATTTATTAAGGTATTCATTATTTCAAAACACTTATAATGATCTCCTAAATAGCCTCTTTCAGCATATTGCTACTTTTACAAGTTTTATCCTGCCCCTTGATTCTCTCTTGTGCTTCAATAATTTGAGCATGAGATGGACAGACCCTTTTCTGGAGACTTTCAGATTTATTTCTAATATGCTAAAATGCCTGGAAAAGTTTGCAGTAGTTACAGTGAATAACACAGATTAGAACCAAAGTTGGCTAACTGCAAAAGTCCTGTGKTTTTTTTTTCCAGTCATTCCTTAGCTTGACAAATAGCAAGCCAAATAAATTGGTATTCATTAAATCTGAACAGTTTATATCACTTAAGGCAAAGATGAGGAACCAGGCAAAGAGAGAGGAACCAGACTCAGGCTATTTCCTTTTACAGGCAGCAACAGCAATGTGGCACTTACAGTGATATCAAGCTTTTCTCTTCCTAAAGTAAAATAAGCTATATCGAAACAAGGATTTTATCAGCAGCTTTATAGTCACAGTGTTTAGGTGCTGGCAAGCTCTTCACTGCAATTCCTTGGAGGGAATATCCTTAAGGTCCCCTGGCGCACACTGGAAATGGACTCACCCGGAGAGTTTCCAGGCTTTCCTCGGTCTCAATGATCTGCTGGATGCTGTTGGTGGTGGTGGCGATGACTTTGTCAATGACGTGAACCACTCCGTTGGTGGCATGGTGGTCAGCTTTCAAGAGCCTGGCACAGTTCACCGTCACAATCTGCAAGGGGAAAGAGCCACAGGGTGTTATGTGCACTAAAACAGGAAGGTAAAGTCGCCTCTGCTGTTTTTCTATTCCAAACACAGTGAGTGTTGTAATACTGAATCAGCAGGAGCAGAAATGTGGTTTCCTAGAAAAACAAATGAAGAATGAGAGTGTTCTATCAAAAAAACACAGTTGAAACATTTTATATTTAAAGAGCTTTGAAAATAATCAGCGGTTTAGTCTAGTATGCATCAGCAAGGCTAAGAAAATATCTCACATCAAACAGTTATGCAAGTTATTATAGACCAGAATGTGCAACTTTCCTGCAATATCAACTATGAAACTATCTGCTTATAAGTATTTTATCAAAGTTCTTCCCCGAAATGTTCCTTTGATCAATAACCTAAGCATCTTCAACCTAAGTGCTACTGAACCCTCAAGGTCCAAATACTGTGTTGGAGGTGCAAGGTGTTGGAAGACCTGTCTTAAATTCACCATGCATCATTTCATGCCCTTTCGGCACCTTCTAGAGGGCCACAGACCTCAGTGATTTGGGGTAATACTGTGTCRTTGTGCACCAATTGATACTTATGTATTATCTTACTGTGAAGCCAGTTTTAGCCTCTGAGGGGTGACTAAATGCAGACACATTTCTCAACACATCATGCAGTGCTTTGGGTGAGAAGAGAGGCCCTGAATGTGGTTTGGATGAAGGTAACAGCTTCAGAGTGCCCTCAACACCTAGTGCTGGCCGTGTAGTCAAAGCTTCTTCACTGGAAATTTTACATCTCACTTTTATCCTTAGAAAACTCAGCTCATGTAGTTAACATAGGTCTGTTCGCAGCTCTACCTAGGTAATTATGATATTTTCAAAGAGTTGTCTTACCCCATTGGGATAGTGGTGAATCTGGATAGGCAGGTTCTGGTACATTGAATTAAGCGTTGTCCCATGTTTCAGCTCATCTGTTAGCACCCGTTTGTTCACCATATGGTAGCGGAGGGCGTTGAGCAGCTCAATGTTAACATTACTGACTAAGGAATCCAGCATTTCCTGTAAATAAGCAAAATGAACCTCAGGGCTGAGTACAACGAACCCTATTGTCCACGAGAGCATCCCTGCACCAGGAGGCCTGGCTGTGTCCAAGGAGAATCTGATGAGACCTCCCTTTGTGTATGTTTGTGTGTAGTTCTCCAGCTTCCATAAGAGCTTATCTTTTGCCTTCCAACAGTAGCTAGCAGCTCTGGCATCCCTGTCCTGGGCAGGCAGATGGACAATGTCTACAACAGCAATAAGGTAACCAAAAGGACTATGCAGAGCCAAGAGGCAACTGTATTGGGAGACTTTCCCCAAGGACATCATCCTCTCAAGGGGGTCTGCTGGTTGAGCTTTGGTGACAGAGGCTTGGTAGTGGGAACAGACAAAAAATGTCCCTCTCCCTGACCCTGAGGTAAATATGTGCTGTAACTCAACATGGGCTGTGCAGTCAGGATACTCTCCCTCCCATGGGACACTCTGTTTGGATGGTGGCACCAGCAAGACAGTAGTGATAATCTGGGGAGGAGGAATTTCATAGGATGAGAAGTGTAAAAAATAAAACACATATAAAATAAATCTATAAGTAATAAGGCAGACAAATGTACTGATGCAGGAAGGCTGTGAATTTACAATTGGGGCTGAGTATTTGTGCAAATATTAGAATAGAGTGGTAAAGTAGATATCAACAGTAAAACTGTTGGTGGAAGAGAAGTTAAGTCTCTTSTTGCAGATCTCATGATGATCTCCAGCAGTATGAGATAGGGAAAAATGAATGAGGTGACTGTTATATCCACCCCCTGGAGAATATCTACACCTTCACCTGGTGTTGGGTTCTTACAGAAGCAAAGCTTGGAGATGATGGAACAGTACAGAGCCTCCTGTTTTGGAATAGCCTTCCTACATCAGGGCAGTATTAATATTGGTTTTTAGCCCCTAGGGCTGAATATCTGCTACTGAAGGAAGCAGGTGCAAAAAGAGAGAGAGAGAACTAAATCTTACAGCAGACAAGGATGCCCAGGCCTCATTACTTGGAGCAAAAATTGTAAAACTTCCAGGTCCTTCAATTTCTGGCCTTAGGTTAGACCGGTCAGAGTAGAGCTGCGTGGTTGCAGATCCAACAACACCCAGGGTTTCATAGATRTTTGAAAGCGGCAGTGCTGAAAGAAGGGAAGATTGCATTTCTAGCACAACATCACTCATCCTTCACTGTRCTTTGTTGAATTCAAAGAGAGCTGCTGGCAGAATGCTTCTGGGAATGAATTCATGTCAGTGAATTCATATCTGTTCATTAATTAGATAATGAATAATCGTAGGCTGTCAGCTCCAATCTCAATTATACCCACCGCGTCTCTGTGAGCTTGAATAGAGTCAAACATGGAAACTGGAGGAAAAATCAGACCTTAGCATTGTATCTGGCCTGAGAGACAAAAGAGGCAGGCACAGAAAACYGTTGCTCCCACCAGATCCATCAAGGATCTTTTCTCTGGTTGGTTATGCCTAGGCCCAGACAGTCGGACCATGGCACCAGACTGACTGGAGAGCAGGTGATAACGGTGGGATGTCACCCCCATTTGTATGCAGTGGGTCATCTTTGTCACTCCCCTGCAAGGGGTACAAGACCCCAAATGATGTCCCAACCCCACTGTGGCCAAGCTCTTCCCATCCGACCATCATTTATGGAGTGACCACAAGCTCATTGGGGCAGGAGGTGTAAAGAAAGCAAAAGCAGAACACGTCTGTCYTCGACAGTCCCAGGCAATTCCCTTTCCCCACCAGGGACCAAACTGTATTTTCTATTACCTACAATTTTGCCAAACTCAAGCTTGCCAAAATAGAAATGAGAAGAGACTGGCAGAACTGTCTGTCACTGTACCATTACTTTGTATTGTATTTCCAATAGAGCTATATTGCTTGTTGGAATAAGTAATTCCCTGGGGTCCTCCCATGCTTGATTTAGTTTAATTATATCCAGGGTTTTAAATTATCTGGAGCGTTTTGCAYGCTTTGGAGCTGAACTGGCACTCAGCTGGTGCTCTGCTGCGCTTTTGAGACTTGCTCAGGGCAACATCATACACAAATTGCAAAAAATCTACTCCACTTTGATAATTTTCTAGCATTTCTCTTCACTAGGCAGCTGTATAATTTTAAAATGTCTAAATGAATGTCAAACGTATTTTTACCAGCTGGGCAGCCCTTCTCTCCAGGAACTTTTTCATATCCAGGACAGCACTCGTAACTGATTACTCTGCAAGAAGAAATGGATACAGCAGATTAACCAATGCCAGTTTAATTTCCCCTCCCATGTATTAGCTATATTCTTGTCTGTGTTCATCCATATTTGGTGCTGTTTCTCAAGTAGACACTTCGCTAGACATATAGACTTGAACAGAGCACAAACCACAGTTTTTATCTCCTGCAGGACTGCATGGTGCCAATTTCTCCCCAGAACAAAAGCAGACAGAAGTTATTTTCAAAACCCACACTTTCCCCAGCGACTTTACTCAATCTCTCTTCAAACAGTGGACGGAAACCACTATTTTACGGGATGCTGCAATGCTTTAAACTTAAGGTGGAAATGAGGCACAAGCTCAGGATCTCAGGAGAAGTAAAACAGAGAGAGCTAGGGGTGAGAGTATCCATAAGTATTTCCACATATCTCATATCTGATATAACCCTGGGTTTCACACAAGCTCCTCACTTCAGTGCACATCTTCTTCCAGCTGGCAGCACAATTTTTTAAGTCAAGGTCAGAGTAAGGAGGGGGTCCCAGACCCCATTTGCCTGAGTAAGCAGGAGCAGCCTGGAGCCTGCGATCGTGGTCTGCAACTCAATGGAAAATGAAGTCTCATTTGATTTTTAAGCTCCTTGTTTAAGAGAATATGTTGCAATATTAAAAGAAAAAACGCATTACAAAAAAAAAACCCACACAAATTGTTATCCTTTTACTTTTTACAGGGTCTTCGTCCCCCTATTGCTCCAGGGTTGACCTCCTAGCCAGCCCSTGCAGGGACAGCCCTTCCTCATGGGGACAAGCTCTTTTCTCCAGGGCTCCCGGCCAGACTGGGTACCAGCCTGATGCAAGGTCCCCAGCTTGGGCTCCTTGTCATCGCTGGAACCCCCTTAACAACCAGGGGAGAGTTAAGGTTGGGAGGGGATTCTTGGGGGTAATTAAGAGCCTGCAAGTGAAACAAATACCTGCATTTCTCTGACAGAAGCAAATCAATTTGGTGTCACGGTTTCCTAGGAGCGCTGCAAAGCAAACCCAGACTGATTGTCTAGACATTATATATGCCATGGGGGAAAGAGTTTGCCTAAAGCAATCCCCTCTTTCGACTACCGGAGATCTGCTTTTCACAGCTCCCCTGTCTCGTGTTCATTAGAAACACACGCTACCCACCCCCGCCCGGCTCCGATTTCTCTTTTTTTCACCCCAGAAACTTAATCCAGTCTAGACAGTTCCCCTGGTTCACAACTGCAATCAAAGCCGAAGAGCCGATTCAAGAGAAATCTTTCCAAAGCTCAGCATAAATAATTYCCCGGTGCTGACGTTGACTTTTAAAGGCTTATTTGCAGCTCGATGGGGGATGAATGAACCACGAGCAGACAAGCAGTCCCCTTGCCATCCCACCATRGGATGCTCGTGGCCAGGTCACCAAGGACCTGGGGCTAGCACCCACTCAAGCACCCCCGGTCAGTGCCCACCCACCAGCCTTGTCACCCATCTCTCCTCCTGAGTCACCTCCTTTTCCCCCAGCCTGCCCCACACCACCTCAGCTGGAACTTTTCCCCCTTTTTTAAGCTGTCTGAGCACACACAAAGTTCTGCAAAGAAAAGTGCGGAGATGTCCACCAGAGACAGGAAATGAGAACCAGGGAACCATCCTTGAAATCAGTCCCTTGGAGCTCCTATGGACGCTCATTCCCCAGCCACATATCAGTGCTTAGGTGCCCCAGGTGCCCCGTGGGAAGTAAGGGGCCACCTTGTGGATGCTGAGACATGGTTGGGAGCCAACCCTTGCAGCCCACCAGGGCCAGGAGACTTCCTTCACCCTGGGTCCTGGTGGCTCCATGTTTGATGCCACGATGAGGACCTCCAGGAACATCTTCATCCACCACTCAGGGCATCACACACACTTCTTGATGGACCCGGGGCCAAGGCAAGGACCTGCCCAGATCATCACTCACGGGCAAGGCAGGAGAACATTCCCACCTCCCACCACGTTTCTCGCCAAGCACAGGAGGAGTGCTGGTGTCCCATCAAGAGTCACACGTCATTGCATCGTTATGTGGCCACTGCCAGCTCCATGGGTTGAATAAACAGCGCACAAAGCGGGTTTGTCACCTGCTCTACATCACCTCCAGCCACTGTTTCCCAAGCAAATCATTGAGGAATCATGAATCCACTCATAACAGCAAACGCAGCCAAGGTCTCCAGATGAAGCAGTCACCGAATGAAGCGGTGTCCTAACTCCCAGGAGCGAGCGTCCTTGGGTTTATTCACCGTCATTTCAGTGCCCCTGCATTCTGAGGCTCCAAAATTAAATTTTAAGTGCGTTCTTTTTTTTTTTTTTTTTTTCCAAGGCAATAAAAATAAGCTTAGGCATATATAAGTGAATAAAGATCCATTTGTAATCATTTCCTGTAATAAAGCCCATATGTTTTGCTTTTGTAAAAAGAGTGCCAGATGCTCATTCTTTGCCTGAATTGGCAAAAATAGATTGGATTTAAAAAAAAAAAAAAAGGAGGAATGTTAATTTAAAAGGAGGAGAAAAAAAGTACTAAGGGGCAGCTTGCTGCTACCAGTTACTCCTAAAAAAAAACATATTAAGAATTTATATAAATTGTCTTTTTGTTCTCAAGACAAAAAATGTGGGGAGGAGGGGCCTTTAAGTACAACCCAAATTCTAGAAGAATGAGTTTAGTGCATTGGGGAGTTATAAAAAATATTTTTCTAAAAACAGAAGGCAACTATGACAATATATGCTAAATAATTTATTTCTTTGGCTTTGGAATAACCAACAGTGGAAAATTACCTAATTATCAAAACAATCTTGTTTCRGTGCTTATTAAAACCAAGGCAGTTGCCAACTATCTTATCTCACTTCATCAGCAAGCAACGCAATAACAAAACGTGCATAAATCCTCCATGTAATTTCTTCCTAGCCATGCAAGGCAAACCYTTAGCAAAGAGAAGAACACCAAAGGAAAAAAGCAGAGAAGGAGTTGAGAGTTCTCCTGCGATGAAAGAGTTGAGTTTCCACCATGCTGCAGATCCCCAGTGCTCACTCACGCACCAGAGCCACCCTGAGGGAAGTCCCCTATGAACCCAACTGCCACATCAAGCCAAGACTAGAGACCAGACTCATCCATGTTTCCCATGCTGGCTGCCCTTGCTGCTCCACGTCCCCAGATGCAGGATGTGATCATCCTCGAAGGCGTGAAGTCTTTACTTACTGCTACAGGCTTGAGGCAACTTTCCTACCTTCCTCACCCAGAGCAGCTTTTGAGTTTTCTAAGACAACTTTGGAGGATCAACATTGCTCCTCTACAATATTTGGCATCTTGCTGACCGGTCTCCCTCCTACAGTACTCATAGAAGAAGGGAAAGAGGTCAAAGCAACTAAAACTATCTTTCTAGAGCCCAGCATTTGCCCGTGATCCATTTCCAACTTGCAGCGGTGTTAATCCTTTAAGCAAATATGAATGATCATGGAAAGGTCAGACACTGAATAAGTAGATGAGAAATGGGCCATGGGTCTCCCATTCCAGGACTGCCATCGTCACAGACCCTGCTTTCTAGGAACATGCTTGTCCACGAAGCCACCAGCTACAGATGGGATAGAGCTCCCCCGTGCTCTCCTGTTCTCAAAACTTCTCATTGAGCAGCTCAGCTCTACAAAAAGGAACAATTTCAAAGTACACGTTCTGCAGCATTCGCTGAGCTCGTGTCCTCTCCCAGGAGCTGAGAGGCTCCATGACATTCATTTTTTTAAGCCTCCGACTGTCAGAGCTTAACACACTGTGCCCTTTGCAGGCCACAAGACTCCTGATTGCTTCCATACGCCAGGAGGACCACATCCAGTAGGAACCCTCAACAGCAAGCTTTTGTAATCAGAGCTATCCCAGAGACTGGTGGAAAAATCGGAGTCCAGGCACATGTCTCTGGTTGTGCACAGGCACCGCTACGGGTCAAAGTAAGGCCTGGCTCAAAAATAGCTAGGAGGAGAGCAAGACAGTAAAACCCATTGTCTGGAGGATGCAAAGTGAAGGCTGCTTGGAGAATCTTGGTATAATGGGGCCATTATCTCCTAGGTTCATGCAGGTTAATGCTGTGTCTGCTTTGTGGATTGCTAGATTAGACATTTGGGTGCAAGCACAGAAAAATGAGGCTAGAGGCGCTCACTGCATCTCCTCAAATAAAACCCTGAAATGCTGCTAGGTGCCAGCTGCTCTACCTCTTCCTGGAGACACCCAGCAGAATTTGTCTCTGCCAGATACAGCTGTGCACTTGGGTTACTTGAGGCTCAGTTTCTCATTTATTACAGGGCTAAAGAAAATTGCAGCTGGACTTCCTTGTCTTTAAGTGATTTTAACAGCAGAGCTGTCCCATATCCAAAGCCAAGTGAGGTTTTGTTTGGAGACCCACGACACTACTCAGTTATCATAAGGATCTTCTACAGAACAAGCAATGATGATACCATATGGCCATGCCACGACCCGAGCTGTTCTACATCAAGGACGTTTTGAAAAGGCCAACATYCAGCCAAGGTGAGAATCTCAACTCTACACTTCTAAATTGAGTCTTCCCAGATATTGTCATTTTGTAGATTTGTGKGGGGGGGAGAGTTTATCTTTTTAGAAATATTGCCTGTTCTTTTCTTTTCTGTGAGGACAATTGGACATAAAAGAAAACACAACACATGGTCAATATTGATATACGCTGCAATAGCCCTTCCTAAAAGTTTTCCTATTTTCARTTAATCCACGTGACAAAAGGTCTAAAACTGCTCACAGTGGCAACTGGTGCAACCCCCTCATAGTACCAGCAATGGACACTAAAAACTAAATCTGATAGCCAGGAAACTCAACCGAGCCAATCCAAGCAACTATAATAAATCAAAAAGATATAGCTTAGCACAGTGAAAGATCTCCAAGTATGCTGTTTAGTACAGAGGCAGCATTCACTTAATCTGCAGAACATAATGATACGTTGCATTAGATCAAATTACAGCTTGCATAGGACCACACCAGGAACACACTGGCCCACTTGGCTTGGGCCAATGAATTCATCTGAAAGCCTCATTTAGCCCACACCAAGGAGAAGGGATTTCCCCACTCCTGATCTAGCCAAATATGCCCATCCTTAATTATCTGCCGACTACTTTTTTCAGAAGGATGTCCTGACACTGGTTACTGTGCAACAGCACTTGCATACTGTTATTTGCAATTTTATATTTATGAATTGGCCTACAGGACTAATTGACTTTCTTAGTGAAGCTGAATGGCATTAGCTAAAGCTGACACCTCTCTTTCTTCATTTCCGTTTTCCCTGCCAAAGAAAATATATGTGGATGAACTTTATGTTCTTTCCAATATCCATCACCTCTGTGTTGCCCTGTTTTTTCCCTCATACCCGGCTCTTTTTTTTTTTTTTTTTAAGGCTATACCGCATTGGGTCTAGGATTTACAGAGACACAGCTAAGAACCAGAAAACATCTCGTACACTCTTCATTACAGCTCTGGGAGTTATACAAGTATACATAGAAATGCAATTAGGCTAACTTATCAGGATTTGAGTTTATGGAGTATTTCCCATTCTAAGTGCTTCAAGATCACGCTTTGGTGTTTGAGAAGAAACAAGGACCGTCTGCGCCGCCCTGGGGACTACTCACGTGGATTTGCCGCAGATTTTGCGCTGGTACCACTGCTTGCAGTTGGTGAAATATTTCCTGTTGGTCCCAATGAGCTTCTGCACGGCGCACACGTTGGGGCTAGAGTGGGCGACAAAGCAGAATGGGAGCCTGTGAAAATCCTCTTTCTCTATCTTGTCCCAGAGCCTGGGCTAGYCCCACCTGAAAATGCCCCCAGAGCCCCCATGTGTTTCACTTATCCCCTAAATAAAAAGAAATCAAGCTGAAAACATCATTTTCTCCAGGATTTCTGTGGTGAGCAGCTACTTATAATCTGGCATTAACTGGGATCCCAGGTAATGCCGGCCAAAGCTATGCAATGCTGCAAACACTTCCCAACAAAAACATCATTTTATTCTTCAGGACATTTATCAGGCTTTGGACCAACTTATGCTGCAAACAAATGAGTGACATAGTCCGAGTAACAGATTCAATTTCTTCTGSACCTGAATACTGAGTTATTGATGGTTAAAAATGAGCAGCTCAGTACATTGGACTCAATGTACACTTTATGACAGCATTTATTAACAGTAGCTATACAGTGTCAGCCCATGAGGTCCCAGGAGCTCTGCTCAACCAGAAGAATTACACACTTGAAGCTGCACATGTGACTAATCCCAGTGAAATCCGACTGCAGCCTCCAGGCTTTCTAAGAAGCCCAGTCATCRAGAGCAAAGATGTGGTCAAACGGGAGCTCGCTCGCTCCCAGCCTGTTTCCAACAGTGTTTCCCACTTACCCTGGCTCGCTGCGCCCTTTGCCCATGGATATGGACAAGGCAAAGTCATTGCAYGGGATGCAATTCATACATGGGGGCWGCAAGGCCACCGACTGCCCCTGGGTTTTGAGCCAGGGGTGCAGCACCCAGCCAGGCTGGGGATGCTCAGCCCAGCTGCACTTGGGGTGCAGAATTCGGCCTTAAATCACTCAGGAACCGCCAATCCCACAGCCAGTGTGAGCTGAGCCACACTCAGGGATCTCCACCTGGGCTGCACCAGCCCCGCAGCACCKACATGTGGCTCCAATCACATCCCCAGCCCACAACTCGCCTCGATTTCAGTGCCTGGTGCGGGACCCCTCCATATATTCATCTTGACAGGCCTGGCTTCCAAAGGCCCAGGAGCTGAGCACTTTGGGGCTSTTCCTTGTTTATCAGTCAAATGTTTCCCGTTTTTTCCCAGTACGGAAAGGTGTCTCGAATGGCAGACGGGGTCTCACACCCTTCCTGTGCTCCCTGCAGAAAGGCAGCACTGCACCGACCCTCCCRCAGGGGTTTGGCTGGTCCTCTGTTGCAGCGTCCATTGGACACACCGTTAATCAATGGTCATAACTCAGCTGATGTTTAAAAACTAGTTTGTTAAGCAGCACTCCTGCTATCAGGAAAGGGCCCCGGAGCCAAATCCTGCTATTAACGACGCTGGCTCAGTACAACGGATCAAATGTCTGCCTGAGGCTCCGGGCAGAGCTGGGTCTTTGCGCAGCTCCAGGTTAGGCAGAGACAAAGGAGAAAGTCACATTTGTGCGTAAATCACCATCGTTCTTTTATCACTGGCAGTTTCCGAGTCGGCATCAGCTCCGCTTCTGTCAAACGAACTTTGCACCCAGTCAAAGAAGCATTTGGTGCCCCCCAAATGATGCCCTGCCGGGCACTCCATCAGACAGCAATATTTCAGTCACTTTTTTTTCTTTTTCTTAATAAATGAGTTCATGCCCCTGCCTTCAGCAGCCCTCTTAAAAGGAAGCTGCAGTTCAATYAATGTCACTGTCACGAAAGACGAAAACCATCTGAAACGTCCGCCCATCCCTTTCACCTCACCCAATTCCCAATAAACCGTTTAAAAACAGTGGCAACACTAACACCTGGTTAGATTTTTTTTTAAAGATCAGCCCCCCAGGATCCACAATAGCTTGCCAGCCTGGCAGGAGATGTCGACACGCATTTGGGGGATATTCCTTATCTCAGAAGGCTTGAGATTAGCCAAGCCATTCCTCTGAGCACGAACATTTCCAAGATGTCCTGGGGCTCCAGTCAAAGGGCAAATCAGTGCTTACTCCCTAGACATACCCATCCACCATTAAAACTGTTTTCYTCCCTTTTTCTCCCCGTACTCCTTGAAAACGGATTTCCTTCCACACTGAGCTTAGTAATTTAAAGTCCTTCTTTAAAAACTTCCCAACAAATTCACCCTTTTTTTTTTTTACCCTTAAATGAGGATAGACTAATTTTTAAAAAATCATCACCAAGCTCTCTGAGGAAGGAGAGAAGTTAGTTGCCAGGGGATGAAACTTAGTTGCTTGCAGGGACATGCRGGACCCCCAGCCCTTTCCCAGCCCGAGTGAAAGGCTCGACCAGGGCGAGGAGATGGAGAAGCACCACGAAAGCAAAAAGGATGAAAATTTCCCTCTGACTTCCTCAATTTTGATTTTTTTGATTTTTTTTTTTTTGTTTTTGCCTGCCTTACCCGTGCTGCCGGCCGCGGAGCCGGCTGTGCTGCAGGACCTGCTGGTAGGGAGACTTGGCGGCGGCGGCCAGGCCGAGCGCCAGCGCCAGGAGCAGCGGCAGCGGCGACATGGCCGGGGCGGCGCGAGCGGGGCCGGGACGGGCCGCGGCCGCGCGCGCCCCGTTAAATGCGGCGGCGGCGGCCGGGGGCGGGGAGCGGGGAGGGGAGAGGGGCGGCGAGGGCAGCCCTCCCTCCATCCCCCTCCTTCATCCCCCCTCCGCATCCCTCCGTCCTCCCCCGCGCCCGGGGCCCCGCTGCGGCGGCAGCAAGCTCAGCATCTCCTTCCCGCTCGCATTGCTCTCCTCCTCTGCACGCCTGCTTTTCCCTTTTCCAATTCTTTCTTTTTTTCAGCTTTTCCTCTTTCCTTTTTCCATTTCCACTTCTTTTACTTTTCCTCGTTCCCTTTTTTTCCTTTTCCTTTCTTTCCTCCCTGGGCTTTCCTGGTGTGATGCCATCCCATTACCCTCTCAGCCATCCTTAGTGCCTGCTCCCATCACRTCTCCCTTTCCCCACTGGCTGCCTGTGCTATCAGGGTGCACATTGTGCTTTAAGTTTCTTATCTTTTCTACACCGCAATGTGCCAGCAAGGCYACTGAACCCAGGGTGAACCTGGGTTTTCCTGCACAGTTTTGTCTATGAAGGAGTCCAAGGCGCCTGGCTCCCGTTTTAGGCATCTTGACTAATTGCAGCATCCCAGTCATGTTTCCAGGGAACCCATTCTGCTTTGGGCTGATTCCAATGTTGGAATCAACTCAACTCTCCCTAAAAATTCCCGGGAAGCAGAAGTGGCTCCTTCATGGCCACTTCCCTTAGGAACGGGTCCTTCGAAATGTCCCCRCACATTTGCAGCCTGGGTGGTGGCCAACAAGGGCAGCTGCTCTGTACAAGAGAGGAACCAAAATACATCCTGTGAGAAACCACCAAGCCAAACAGAAGAAGTCTTTAGCAATAATAAACCCTTTATATTTACAGTGATATATTTTCCACTGTAAATAAGTCAGATCAGCATAAACAGCATTAATACTTCTTGGACAGAAGACATCAAATCCTTCCTCAGTGGAAGATGAATCCTTCCTCGGGGAAGACTCGCCGCTCCCTCCATCTAGGTAAGTGGGTCACAACATTTGACTCATGCAAGGGCTAGTGATCCAGCCTGAAAGGCAAGAATTGGAAGTGTCACAGAATCGTAGAAGGTGTCCTGCATCCCTGAGCAGAAGCTGAAGTTTGGACATGGGTGAGGCGGGTGTTCAGCGAGATGCAGGAAGGTGTAGGCACCTTCCTAATGGAAGATACATCTTTCCAAAGAGGTTCTCCTTGTCCTGGCAGCACAGAGCCCCAGGACAAGCTGCCTGCAGCCTTTGCCCCAGACTGGGCTCGCAGGGTCCTTCAGTCCCCATTGCAATGGTCCAAAATTCAGATCAAGCCTTCAATTCATTTCTATGAAACTCGAGTGTGGCTCAGCTCTAGCCAGGAAATGCCCAAATGTTCAAACCCCTGGCRTTCTGGTAAACTTATCTGCCGCTCGTCACCCTTTCCTCTTGCACTTGTTTTAACCTCCGCTCGCGGGCGGATGTTTGGTTTGAAGTRCAGTCCGTGTCCAGTGCACTCTGGGTGCACTCGGACAAATACTCTAAAATCAATCATGTAGAAAACAGCCCTTGCACAAATCGAYGCTCCTGTCCACATTTCAGACTAAGCAAGAAGCAGAAATAGCAGCTGCTCCAGCCACAGAGAGGGATCGCAGGACTCAGCCCTGAGCCAAACAGAAGAAGCCTTCAGCAATAATAAACATTTATTATTGGAAAAGATTTTGCTATATAAACAGATCTGAAGACTGGAATTACTGAATCATGTAAGGCCTTAAATAATTTTTTCATTTTGTTCAGTGAGATGCATAGAAAAAACAGAGAGAGCGCTCCCAAAACCAACCATCTTTCCATCTYCCTATGAATGGTTGAAAGAGAAATGTAGACATGTCTCTTACATGAATTAAAAGCATAAAATTAAAAGCTCTTTTGTATATGTTGCCACACTGTATTTCTATTGCYCTCATAATAGTGTAATCCTCATAAAAAGTTTTAGTTACATCTGATAAAACCACATGCCCGGAACAGATTTATGCTCTCCATTTAATCCCAAATTCCAGGTAATGCTCATTTCAGACTCACTTTTTTTTTCCAGGGCTGGCCTCAACTCCCATTTTTACAAGCCCTCCGAGGACAAGCCCTGGAAAACTGTACATGATTTGCCCTGCTCATGTCCTCGGATGTCACCGGTGGGAGGACGAAGGAGCCACCAGCCCGTGCTCAACTCCCCAAGAGCATCTGCAAAGACCTGGCTGGGCTCCTCTTGTGCTGGATGAGAAATCGGCCCAGAAAAAAGGGAATATTTGCAAGAAACACTGCCCTAGGGCCCAAATTGCATCAGGGAACCCACACGATTCAGGTCCCAGCTCTTTTCYAAGCTCTGGTCATAGGGCATCCTGCACATACACCCAGCCCAGCATCACGAGCAGCAACAAGCCTGGGGAAGCCCATACACCACGGGGCTGAAATGAATAAATGAATAAAGCATAAAAAAGGGGTCGTGCCCACAGAAGGAGCACGAGCAGAAGAGATTGCAAGCATGAAGCTCACTTGGCCTATCTGGCTCGTCCAGGGAGGCTGCAGCGTTTGGACCGGCGTCCCGCTGCCAGATCAGCAATTACAGGCCCTTTTCAGCTTCCTTTTAATAGATCCTTCTGAGGGAAGAAATATGTGTTTTATCTGCTCTGGCATAAACAAAACAAATCCCTGACCTCATCGCATAGCCTCGCGATTAGCTCCCCACTTGAGATATGGCAGATAAACTTTTCTACACCCGTCATCCCTGCGCTCGCCRCTTCCCTGCCCTTCTCCCACCAAACAAACCCGCTGGGTTGCGGGGTCAAGCCGAGACCTGCGTCTGGTTCCTCCTTCCCTGCTCCCTGTAGATCCCTGATCCATGCGACTGCAGCCCTGGGAGTCCCAAGAGGCAGCACAGCAACCATGGGGGGAATAATTCAATGCCACTTGGTTCTATCAGCCATACATGGGGAAAAAAAGGGGAAGGAGATGACAAGCAGCTCCYCCCAGGCATTTCTAGCTCTCACAAGTTCTTATTTTGCTCCTTATCCTGCAATTTTTTTTTCTTGCTTTCTGCACACCAGCAAAGAAATAGAAAACCCCCCATAAATCTGAGGCCGACTCGTCTTTCTGGGGAATTTTGTTTCCCCACGGCGCCGCACAAGCCAGGGAAAGCACCGTGCCCCCACTGCCAGCAAAGCGATGCCAAGCGGAGTCTTCAGGCTCCTCGGAGGGATAAAAGGGAGTTTTTCCTGGCCTGCTCCAGCTGATGGAGAGGCCTGATAGGCGCCCGGTGCGGGAATCTGCTGGCGTTGGCTGCGGGCCACCCTGTAATGCAGGGAGGGAGCGAAGGCTGGAGCCTCCGGAGCCAAATTGCAACAGGCTGTTATTTGGGGGATGCTAAGCTTTGAAATCTGAATTCACTTAGTTTGTTATTATACATTGGAACTTGCTAAAAAATAAAATATATAAAAAAAGGCACTCCCTAGATCGGTTAAATACAAGGCAGACGAAAGTGTTCCCTGCCAAAAAGATACATGAGCTACGTTATGTCAATAGAAGAACTGGCAATGGGAGATGGAGCAGCCCGAAGGCTGCTCCTGCTTCCCCATRAGCTTTGGCTGGAGTTCAGGCTCCCTGAAACCCACGATCAAATCTGGACTCTGTGTCCGCTTCCCTGCGGATCACCACAGGGATCTCTTTGGTAGAGCCAAGGGAGGCCTCTTCTCCTACATGTCTCCAGCAGAAGGAGATGCTCCAAGACCATAGCGAGGTGCTTGGCATGACCTAGTGCCTCCTTGCAAATCATCTCTCCAAAGGTTTCACCCATTGCCACGGGCATGGAGAAAAGGGTGAGTTGGAGCCACCAACTCCTTCTACCAATGCAAGAGCAGTCCCTGACATCTGTAACATTATCCAAATCCTGGGCCATTTCTCTGGTTGTTCCTCTCTTCACACTGCAGTCTCCTCTTGCCAAGTGGGTAGGTAAGAAAGGACAAGGCAAAAGACAAAGCAAGAARTAACACAAGGAAAATGAGGTCGCTAAGCCTGGTATTGTCCAGGAAACAGCRTTCCTGCACTTTTGGCAACGTCTCAGACGGATAGGGAGCCCCATGACGGGAGATGGGCTAGATGACCTGAGCTATCAGTGTGCATGCAATGGACCCACGTGCTGCTGGATCTGCTTCCGCAGGGTCAGACATTACATCTCACTTGATCAAAAACAGATGTTTTCACCAAATRTTCTCCCCCTCACCAGCCTGCCTGCCTTAACACCTCAGAGCTGGTCCCCAGCCAAGCTGCATTAGAGCAGAATAGTCCTTCTAACGGTGCTCTCCTGCCCATCACCACCTCGTGCACGACAAGGGACCTTCCRCAACTCTGCTGAAGATGATTATTGACCTCACCACGGCTTTTACCTTTTCCCTCCCCTTCCCGACTCCCCACAGACACCTGCAGACCTGTTGTGGCATCAGGAGCAGAGAAGCCGGACGGAGACATCCCCTTCTTCTCATCTGCTCTCTGAGGCTGCCCTCCAAGCCAAGCTTCTCTGGAGATACTGCTTCAGGGATACTGCTGTTTGTAGACATGCATACACTAAGAAAAGATACGTACACGTATTTATGAATTAGCTGAGTTGGTCGTTATCACATAGCCCTGGGGGGACATATGGCTTAATTTAATTGTAGTGGTTTTGCAGGTTCCAGCTGAGAAGATAACACGACAAGGAGAATAATCGCCTCTAAGAGGGAGTGATTTAGTAATAGAGTCTGCAGAGCTCGTAAAGCCTCCTTGATGAAGGGCCAGGGAGAGCTGGAACGGTTCGGATCCGTCTCCCCGCTGCTGCCGAGACTGAATGTCGCAATGTGTATTAKGAAGGTTTAATGGAAAATAATTGCCTTCATTATGCGAGCCCGACACGCAGACATATGTTCCCGGGTAAGCCGCTTTTACCGCCAGCCAGGTCCACGGAGCTCGTTCTCTGCAAGCCTAGGGAGCTGCGTTTTGAGCAGGCACAGCGAGGAGGCGAGCAGCAGGACACGGGATTCACTGGGGGCTCGTTTATCGAGAGGAGCATTCGGCATTCCTGTGGCACGTCAGGTATCCAGACACGGCTGGGCAGGGACTCCACGGACCACGTCTGAACATGCAGCGGGACTCTGGGGTAGCCAAAGAGGAGAGAAACCGGAGACGGAGCTTTTTACAGGAGATACGGCACGTTGTAAAACAAGATGTCTGGGGCCAAATCCAGCTCCTTTTATGAGCACTGACCTTCTCATTGCAGCAGTGCTTCTCACTCGGATGAGGTAAACAGCACCCGAGCTCCTGGCATTTACGAGAAGCCACGGAGAAGTCACGGTGTCAGTGCAATACAATAGGACCTTGTGTTAAAATTAATCCAAAGGGCCTGGAAATCTGGAATTCACCTCAAGCAAAACCTCGCTACAGATAAAGAGTTTCCTAAAACCCAAATTGTTTCCACTACTGCTTTTAAAAGCAGACTGGCCAGCTGCWAAGTAAGTGATGCTCTAATCCCGCCAGATTCCTGGCGGATTAGCCCATCATTCGCAGCGCGATTGAGACAGGCTAATTTCTCTGCTATTAGTTTTTAATTCTTCTCGGTCTACTTTTCACAATGGCTTGGCACCTTCCACGCTCGCCACTCACTGACGTGAATGCTGGCGAGCGGCAGCATCTGCCTCCATCATTTATCACACCGGCGGGACRGGATAATTTCCAGGCAGAGCCCGGTGCGTCTGGGAAAGTGCCCCCGATCCCCGGGAAAGACGGTGCCTCCGTGAGCGGGAGCAAATATTTATCCGGCATCATCTGGTCCTAATCCCCGCAGCCAGGCGAAACTCCCAGGATGAGGTAATGGTTGGTGCTTAATGCTAAAAAATAGAGGTTTTTCGAGAGCGGGTAGGTGTGAGGAGGCAGTGGGCTGCAGGRCTTCTAACCAAAAGTTAGAAATCTGAGGAAAAATTATTTGCTGCTTTAAATTTTCAGGAGCTGGCAAACAATTATCCTAAAACACACCGAGGCCCGTAACACTAGGAAGCTAAGCTAGAATAAAGCACGTTTTTTTTTGCTTGTTTGTTTGCTTTTTAAAAGGAATGTTATCAAAATATCTTCCCACCAGATTAGAACGTCTGGGAATACTTTCGTAGGTGGCTGAGGTATCTTTGCTTTGCTTATTAGTCTCCAAGTAACTTGGGTGATTTACGCTGTCCACATAAGCACCAGGCAATTCCTCAGCCATTTTCTGCCAGTGACTGCTCAAATCTGGAATTGTCCAAATTAGGAATTGTATCCAAAGCATCCTGAAGATTGAGCTAACCSACTGGCTTCTGCCGGATCCATATTATTTTAGCCCGGAGGGTGCTAAAAAAAGATCCATCTCCAAAACATGAGATGTCTGATATCATATTTTAGGATTGCAAATTAAACACACAAAACAACTATATTCCTTCAGGTTCGCTCTTACGTGAAGGGTGGCATGTATATGATAATATTTCACATSTTTTATGATATTTGGTAAAAAACAATGCGTTCCTCATCGATATACAAGGTGCAGCGCCACTCCATCGAGGACCAGGAATATCTTCTGGCAGAGCAGACACATCTGCACCAGTGAAATGGGGCCCAGCAGAGCACATCAGGTTTTCAGCTGGAGTTTCCTCAAATCTTGGACGAGATGAAGTCTTGGTTGCTCCCAGAATAACTCAATAGCCAAGTAATGAGGGAGGTTGGAAAGTCAGGTTACATCTCCCCTTTTGAACAAATTTTTGGCATGGTTATTTATATAAGATGGAAGGATTCCTGTAAATGAGGTTGTGAGTAACTAAGCCAGAAGAGTCCATCGTCCTGTGGCCAAGTTCATCCCAAGACACAAACTCAGGTTTCCCACAACCCAGGTGAGCCCAAACCACCAAGCACTGAGTTTGACTTGAGGAAATCTCTCTCTCTGCACATTATTTTTCYAGAAATCTTGGTTTTATGTCAAAACAAATGAAAGCGTCAATTAAAAGCTCCGTGTTTGCTTGTGAAGACGTGCTGTCTCCTGGGAATCTCATGCTCCACCGTCATACAGATGTTCCGATGGAGTCCTCCCGTCTGGGCCATACTATTGAATGAGCACACGAAGCCACCAAATTCACTGTCACCAGCTGAATCCCAAGCACACACACAAAATCTGGGTGAAAGACAAAGGTGAACACATTTTGCACCATAGTCTCCATCAACATATAACAGAGAAGGAACAGCAAAAAAAAAAAGTAGCTCACACATCAGAGCAGGGACGTTTACTGTGTATCTCAAGCAAATCCTTTCTTTATGCCACACATGACAAGAACCAGCCCTAGGATCCTCAGTTTTCTCCTCCTACATCTCTCCCATCAGCCAGAGATCGGTGGTGTGGCAAGAGCCAGAGCCTCCTGCAAAACCCCTTCCAGATGTCTCGYGCCACAGACACATCCGTCACTGTCGAGAGCTCAGCGATGAGCTGCTCCCTGTTCATTATCAATGGCTACTGTTCTCTGGCAGAAATATATTTTCCTCCCCCAAGAAAGCTTGACGGCAGCTTTGTAGGAAGCGTTTCTCCTTCCTTCACCCTTGAACAGACTCCCAWGAAGTTCCACCGTAGTCTGAAACAAGCAAGTGGCTCCCTGGTCACCAGCGGCTACAAGGAACAGGCACAACTCATTGCACCATGGAGGCATTTGAAGGGGTTAAAGAGAGGAAATCAGCCCTGGATGTGGTCATGGCTCTCAGGATCAAACAGCCCCATCTCCATGGCTTCCCAGGAGCTTGGTGGCTTTAGATGATCCTTTTTTTTTTGTAAGAAACCAAGCATGGCCTAGAGCATAGACCTCACAACAGAACAAGCCTAGAAAATGCAGGTAAATAGTGTMCTGGAGCAGTTTCTCAAGTCAAGGATTCGTTGGGACTTCAACTCCAAGCCTAGAAGCAAATTCTCTTCCATTCTGTTTGCCTGCAGCATGTTGTGATTTCCTTGACCATTTTCAGGTAAATTCTGCACAATTCTCTGAATGAATTTTAATCAGTCTTTGATTGCTGCATAGGATGTATCTTACCCCAGCAGCTCTGTACAAGCTCATGAGGAATTTTTCTAAGCTAAAAATAACCGCTGAAAAACCCAATACTGTCCATTATGAAGATTCCCGACATCTGCATTTCCTCCSTCCTTTCATCTTAGTTAACGGACAGGATTTAAGAAGTGCAAGTGGCCAGGAAAGGCTGTTTCTTCCAYGGAAAGTGCCAGCCTTGCTCCTGGGATGGGCCAGCAGGCTGGACTGATGCAACATCCTCTGCCTTGCTCCCAACCGCACCACCGCAAGGAATCGTTATTCCACAGCTCGTCCCGCCTTGGCACAGATGCCCCAGGGAAACGCCAAGCCAAAGCCTGGGCTTAAGTCTTCCAAAACCTGCTCTTTTAATGTAGCTGCTTA
Source organism: Nothoprocta perdicaria (assembly GCF_003342845.1). Taxonomy (NCBI): domain Eukaryota; kingdom Metazoa; phylum Chordata; class Aves; order Tinamiformes; family Tinamidae; genus Nothoprocta; species Nothoprocta perdicaria. The sequence continues at coordinate 10,439,318 of NW_020455754.1, forward strand.
TTAACACGGCCTTCTTCTGGGAGGTTTCTTCCCTTATCCTTTGAATTAGGAAAACCATTTCAAAATCTTGGGAAGCAAAATCTTGGGTTGAAGAAGCTGAAAATAGTGGTGGGTCCTTTGCAGAAAGACGGAGAAGAGAAGGGGAAGAAAAAAAAAATAAAAATAAAAAATAAAAAACCCAGTCTCTCATTTGGATTTATGAATGTAAAGTCTGCTCTTCTGACATAATCTCCCTGATTTAAGCTTGCGGTTTCTACACASAATTTCCATGAACATTAATGCAAGTCATCTGTGCAAATCTCCCCCAGGTTGACAGGATGAAAGCTTTAAATTTTAGGTTCAATTCCTAGAGCCATAATACTGGTTTCTGGATTTATCATTCACCTGCCTAGGACCCGGGCTAGAGTCTGAGCTAGACCCATTGGTCTCACTCAGGTTCTCAGTGCTGGACACCAGATGCCTGAACTGGGTACCCCAAAGATGGAGGAAAAGTGAGCAAATGCTCTAGAAATCACATTTTTGTCTCAGAACAAGCACCAGATGGTTTTTCATTRGACAGGGATATTTGATCATCTTTTTATGCTGCAGAATGGAGCTCATGAACATTGTAACGYGATATGTGTCATGCCAAAACTGTCAGGGAGCATTGCCTTTGAGCAGGATCTGAGCAAGGGAAGGGTACATCTATGAGGACTTTAGCCAGGGCCACACAAATGCCCAGGCTTGCTTTTGCTCAAGAGCCCTCCATTGAGGTGGATATTAAAGGGAAAAAACTCGGGATTGAGAGAGCTAGCTCCTTCCAAACCCCACGGGCTCAACCTCCCAGCACAGGCAGCGCTTGCTGAGCATGCACTTCCCCTCTCCCCCAACATGGGCAAAAAAACAAGCATCCCRAAGCCTGTAAACTAATATAAATTGCATTTCTTCACCTTTGCGTTACCCAGGCCCTGCTCTGCTGAATCTGCATCTGCAGAGACCCGCTGCCAGCCCTCTCCTTCCTCCTCTTCTTCCTCCTGCAGCTCTTCCTGCATGCAAACAGGGGTGTTTTAGGCAATGAGGTCATGATGAGCTCAKCAATGAATTCAGCTCCGTTCTCCAGAGCCTGTCAGCTCCCTGCCAGGGCCTGTGATTAATGCAGCTCAGCTGGGCCAGGTAAGGCAGACCAGGGCCCGCATTTTAAGGGGATTTAAGCCACGATTGAGAGCAAAAATCTTACAGCTGGACCCTGACTCAGTTCTCCACCAAGGCTCAGTCAAGAATGGCAAAACTCACTATTTCAAGGTCAAAATCCTTATTCCTTCCCCCCAAAAAGACAAAATCATGCAAATCTTCTCAAGCAACTGATATATCTGGTCTAGACAACCCAAMATCCCCCAGAATAAGCTCCAGTTTGAGGGGCAGGGTTGGACAGAAGGACAGAAAACCTCAATGCAAAACCATGAGAGATGAAGCCCGAGAGCAGAACAGAGCTCTCCACAAATGTTTTGCTTTGACACTTATAACAGGGATTACTCATTTCCTGGTATCCTTATCCTACTGTTGACTGGAATGGTCAATGCAACATGTAATATTGCAAGGACTCGAGGATTTGCATGAAGTGTTTACATGTGAGTGCTGCTGTGTCCCTAAAACCCTGCAGTGCCTGGGATGTCTCCAGCGCAGGAGCCCAACCCGGGCAGCTCTTTGTGATTTTCCTGCAAGATTYTGTGATGATTTTCTGAGAGCTGGGGAAAACAAGCCCACTTGGAGAAGAGCCTGAACAGCTTGGCTGGCTCTCAGAGGGATGCACGGCAGGGTCCAAATCACGGCCGACCTTGGTCCCAAGCCGGAGCACACGCTGGGAAATTAATTCAGGAAAAGGACTAATAACCAATTCTGAGCAAACATTTTGGGTTGCTTGCTCCTAGCCGCGAGGTCCTCATGTGCCCACAGATGCTGATTAGCAGATTACTGAACAACTCCATCATATATTTGCCCATTATTCCTTTTTATGAATAGCTAATTAAATAACAAGGAGGCTCTTCGCCCTCATGGAGAGGGGAGCTTACCAGRAGCTACCATAATGGTGCAGGAGGATATGTTTTGCTGGCACCTGGGGAAAAAATCCGTCTTACAAACCTTGGTCCCTGATGCTGTTGCCTCGCATTCTGCTTAGCCTGTAAAAAGCAGCAAAGAAGGAAAAAAAATAGGCACTTTTAAAGGAAAAAGAAAAACAGAAGGTGAAGTGGAGGGGGAAAGTGCGTGAGCGTGGAGGGACAGAGCCAAAAACGGAGCATGGGGTGGGTGGAACCACCTCAAGTAGATGAAACCTCATCCTTAGGGCACTCGTCAGGAAAACTCCCTGCTAAGTCAGGGAAAAGCTCAGGCTTTTCTTTATCCAGCAAAACATTTTCCTTTCTGTCAAGCGCAATCACCTTTTTTAGGAAAAAGAATAAAATGGAGAGACTTGTGCAAGGAATTTGAGTGAGTGCTGTGAACCCTCTAAGCTCTTAAATAATTAGCAGACTTCTTGGGTATTATGTTAAGAGACGTCATCCCAAAGCTAACGCTACTCCTGCTAAGGAGCTCAGGACTGCAGAAACTGTAGGAGTGAAGGAGGATTGCACATAAATCTGCCCACAATCTTTTTAAACTAGAAAAACAGCGAGGAGCTGCTCTTGAAAAGGTTCAGTGAAAATTATCATTGTTTTCTTATTTCTTACATAGGCATACCGGGGAGGAATTTGGACAATAAATGGCTTGTTAAACATAGGGACTAAATTTATTGGCCTTATAGACAGGATTTCTTTTCCGATTTGATCCCTGTTAACGTATTATTCAAATACATACGAGTCCACACGCATGCATTATATATAGCTTGCAACACGCTACCATAAATCAAGTGCAAATACGGAGCAGATGTGATATAGTAGCCGGGATTAACGTGCCTCGGTGGTGCTTTCATGGAAAAGGAGCCGGCGTGGGCTCAGCAGAGCATGCCTCACGGATACGGTCATGGGGCTGCTTGAAAAGGGCTTTTACACACGGCGCTGGCCGCGCGCTTTCGCATGAGAGGTGACTCGTCCCCCTCGCCTGCTTTTAGATGACTCAGACTGTACACAGAGAGCTTCATTAGGAAAATATGTTGCAGTAATTGGTCGTTTGTAATTGTCTGCGCATCCCGGGCAGGAGGTTTCGCGGCCCTTTGGCTGCTTCCAATGGGGGATGCGGCCGATCCCGGCTCCGCATGGAAACGTGTTGGCAGCCCTGGAGCTTCGCCCGCCGCTTGGGAACCCACCTTGCTCCTCTTCAGAAATGATAAGAAGTTGTCTTAATAAATATACACAAATGCACAGGCTTTCATAAAAGAAGACTTCAGCCCATCCGTACCATTACATAAGATATGGAAGCAGATATGCCTTGGCACAAAAGAGTTTTGGATATTGGTTAACCCATGGGTTCCTTAGATTCTTGGCCTGTGCATTTGGAAGAATGACCCAAGCAACGTAATGGGCACTGAGAGGTTCGGGCACAGAGGTGGGAGGCAGAGGTTGCCATGAGGAAGACGAGCTACAACCCAGTGCAGCTGCTAAATCCTTGGGAAGACAGGGATGGAGCAGCAGAGAAAGGCAGCGGGGATGGGGAATGYAGAGGAACCCGGGTTCCCCTCCACCAGCTTCAGCCCCAGACGTCAGCACGTTGGGAACAAGCAGGGAACGGAGCTGTCTCTGCAGGACATTAGCTGGGCAAAACAGTCGCTTCCTCTGGAACAGGAGTGTCTAGGAAAGATTTGCTCTAAATAAATATATGAGAAAGCAGCAGACTCAGGGTCTGTGCTCTCCTTCCCGACATGCTGGTGATCCAGGGGGATCCAGGCTCGGCAGAGATCTGCAGGTCCCACCAGAGGAGAAAACCTGCCAGATGCTCTGATGATTTCAGACAATCCCAAGTAGACTATTATGGGTCTTGGGACCATTACGARGGTTCTCCTGGCTTCTCTTGCTCTGGAGAAGAGACATCAGGTACTCTACAGATTTTTGAACATTTGTACATGTACCAGGGCTTCTGTGCAGGAAAACAGCATTCACTTCTGTGGCCAACTCCCAAGATCCACATCCSTCTGGACTCACTCTTGGCACACGCACAACCTCATCGGCATACGCTGCTCCGATGGTGGGTTCATCGGTGGGATGGGCAGCGAATCCCCATGCTAAAAAAAGGCTGCCTGTTTTAAAATCTAATGTAATAACTAATTTCAACCAAGAGATCATGTTTTCCTACTTTTGATGTTTAAGAAGCTAATTTCAAGTGAGAGGTTGGCTTGCTTTTGAAGTTTGATGAGTAAATTGCATGGAAACCTCCATAAAACACAGACCTCATTAATAAATATATAGCCCTTTTGTCCAGGACTTCCAACTTTAAATCAAATGCACAACAACCAGATGTTTTTCACATTATTGCATTTCAGGATTTTACTGGAAGTGATCTCATCATCCATAGTTAATGTAGGTGTCCAACTGTGCGTGTTATTCATATCACGCATCAGACCTTGCAGCTTTAGGACACTGTGTGGCAAACACAACTATTGTTTCAAGTGGATAAAATTTATGCTAAGCTTGCCAYTGGGATATGAGGGAGACCAAACTGGAGGCAATATGCTGATTTTGATGAGTGTCAGAAGCGAGGAAATTATATCATTCAAGTGTTTGAACTTATTGTTTGGAAACACTAAGCCACTGTTCCTGGGAAAGACATTGAATTTAGCCAATCTAGTAAATCAAAGGCTTCTCTGTTTGTCTTTGAAGAAGGCAATTAACTGCAAATGTAAATGATTGAGACCAGGATGGAGACAAAAGTGAAAAGAGATATATATTTTTCAAAGAGAGTGAAAATAAGGGCTCACTCACAGGGAAGCGTGGAGTAACATTTTAGTAGGAAAACACTTCACTCTTTCTGAAGGAAATATAAATACACTTAAGATTYGGGTTGAGCTTTTCATTAGAAAGCATGGCAGGGTGGTAGGGCTGGAGTTTCTTTCCCCCAGAGATGGAGAGGGCAGGACACTGTTCGGTCAGCACATCACACTGCAGCTTTGCTGCTGGAGTAGGAAATACCATGAGGGAACTACCAACCAGGAGCTCTGACCCTCAAGCGCTAATGAGCCATTTGCTAATTACCAGCAACAGCTGGTGGAGGGGAATTCAGGAGCATTTACCATCAAAGTTGAACAGTAGGAAATGGGAAACCTGTAAAGACTCCATCTCATTAGAGAAGAGCCTATCTTCTAATTTACCTTTGCAATTCCTCTCCTTCTTTCCCCCAACGTCTGGAGGAATTTGCTCCGGCTTGTGAGGTGGCAATCTCACAAGCCTCCTTGGTCCACCGGGTACCTTTTCCACTTGAAATATCATGAAAGTTGCATAAGATAGAAGAGGAATGGRGGTTGCCCAACACAGGACACAAGGTGGGTCTCTTTCAATGGGAGACAGGTGTCTCCTTGGAGGAACAGTGAAATTATTTTTCTTATAATTATATAAATAATGTCTTTTATTTTTTCTCTACACCAATTCATTCTAGCCAACACTGAAGCCATCCTATTCAGAACACTTTCTTCCATCGTGTTAAGCTACAGCTTTCTGGGACATCCTCAGAGGGGAAGACTGGTGGCCTTTCCATAAAAGAATGACAATTGGAACGGGAAGTACTGAAATATCCTTTCACACCAGATCAGTTTTGACTCGCACTGCAGGAGTGACCAGCATCAGCTGCTTGCCCACGGCACAGATGTCGGAAATTCATCCCTTTTTCCCAGGCCTGCTCTTTGGGAAAGGAAGGAAGAAGCAAGAGTGACTCAGTTGCTCTTTCTACCAGGAGACCAGAGGCAAGGAAGTGCGCACTCAATGCAGCCAGGTCACCTGAGCCCAACACAGGTTCAACGCACACAGGTTCAATGGAACCGCTCAAGTCTCAGTGTAAGAACATGGATCTTGCAGACACAGATAGACACAAAACACCATTGCATTTAAAGCAGACTGTGGTTTTTGGCTATTTTTAGGTTAGGACACACTGTTGCCGTKGTGGCTGGCAGCAGGGAGGGATGCTCTGCCTGGATGAGGGCAGCTCACGGCATCGAGATGCTCCTGGTGCCCTCTGTGCCTGCAAGGACCATAGCTCCTATCCTTCCCTAATCTCCGGAAGCAGCATGCAAACAAGGAGAGTTGGCAAATATTTTCTTCATGGGAATCACAATTTAATTTAGATCTGCCCCTCATTATGAAGAAAATGTAGCCTCGAATGAGGAGACTGAATCTAATTAGGCTGCACCAAGCTGCAATATTTGGGCACTTGAAAGGAGGCCAGGCGGGTCCGTCCCCCTTTGAGATGCACTGCAGCTTTTGCAAACCCTCAGATATGTTTTTTGCGGGCCTCATTATTCCCATGCCAATTACTGTCAATCATAAGCAGCACTATAAAATAAATAAATAGCCATACAACTGCAAGGGGATGGGAGCTTCCCGGAGACTTGGCATTCGCAGCGTCCTGCTCACCAGCGGGTAAACCTGGCACAAAGCCCCGCTTTGAGAACAGAGCCCTGATCTGCTCAGCCTGCAGCATCAGCCTYGGTCCCCGATGTAGGAAATGATGCTCAGGTTCTTTCGGGGTGCAAAGGCATCCCCAAGACTCCCAGGGCTGGTGGCCCTGCAGCTGGACTTAGGAAAGAGGTGCCAAAACGGGCTGCCCTCGCCAGAGTTCCTGCTTGCTCCCACACTGCCCCATGTCAGCAGGAAATTGCCGTTTGGCCGGGGATTTATGGGGATTATAACCAAGCGACTGGAGAAGCGAGTCCTACAGAGAAGGGCTACACAACTGCTGTCCCCAGTCCCTCCTGCCTGGGCAAATATTGCTTGAAATTGTTTTCGATGCAGGCATTAAATAGCCCTAGTTTTGCAGCTGCAAAGCCCCCTGCAATCTCCTCTTCTCTTCTAAAGAGGGAAGAGGCTGCAGCGAGGGCCAGGGCGCTGCTTTCCGCAAAACTCCTCCGTGCAGAACCGAGAAGCGGCTGCACCCTCTGCCGGGCAAAGGGGCGGCCGAGAGCAGCACGAAACCAACACCGGAACAGATATTTTCACTCAAATGTCCCATGCTTTCTAAGGGACGTCCCAACAGTGGTGCCACCTCAGCAAGCCTCCAACCACCTCCATCCCAGCGAGGGCGGCCAAGCCCCGGGCGCTGCATCCCAACCCTCTGGGTGCCACCAATAACTTTCCCTCTATTTTTCCTCTAACAAGCTGGGCTCTCTCCGTGGTTGTTTTACAGACCCAGTCTCCTCTGCAGAGACACTTCCCGCGCTAGGGCTCGGATCCGGGGAAGCAGCAGGCTCTGCTGCGGGATCCATCATCCTGAATCGGGACCTTTCAAGGCATCCTTTGCTCCAGCGTCAGCAACTGTTGCACCAGCACCAAAACATCCTCGAAGGAGCCCTAGAAATGCAAGAGCTTAAATGCCTAGCAGCACCCACCGAGCCTTTCCCTGGGCTGCAGCCCTGCAAAAATCAGTGATGGGAAGGAAAACCAGCTGAATATGGAGAAAAAGGAAAAAAAAAAAAAAAAAAAAAAAAAAAAAGAGAGAGAGAGAGAGAGGGAGAATAACTATCACTAAAAGGGCACTAGCACTATTTTTTTATTTTTTTAATCAAAGACCAGCAGCGATAACGCAAAGTGCTTGAGACAGACACTTTGAGGTATTGGATGATGCATACGAGACAGAGGAGAAAAGAAAAACAGAAAAAAAAATTAAAGAAGAGGGAAAATTATATGCATTTACATCCGCAAATTTACAGATATGAAATTTGTGGGTATCTACACAGATTAAAATATATATGTATATTTACACAGGACGTCAAGGAAGGAACGTAGTTGCCACCAGCATGGGAGCAACGAGCTTGTTTTCGCAATTGCACTGGGCTCCTTCGGTTGCATGAACTAATAAAAAACCGCCGTGTGTTTCCGCAACTTGCAGCAAGGCTTTTGGGGAAGCACAAACCCCTGCTTTCCTGCAGGTGAAGCATTTCTAAACTCTCTCCCGCCTGACTTTGCAGCAAGCCTCTCAACGCAACTTCCTAACCGAGCAGGGCTTCGTTAGCAGCCTTTCCCTCAGAGCCCCTTGCACGAGCCAGATGTTGCATTGCAGGAGTCCCTTAAACATTAAAACAAGCATTAAAAAAAATCCTCTTAAAAAAAAAAAAAAAAAAATTGGCACTAAGCGAGTTCCTATTTCTTTCAAGGTTTGAGATGTTATCAGTGAAGAGGAGGCAGATCAAACAGCTGCTTCTGGACACCCGGGTCCTCTGGAACATCCTGTCCTTTCTATTTATTTTTTTCCTCAGAAACAGAAGGTGGGGGGGACAGGAGCTCGGAGCATTTGTAGCATCCGCTCGTTGGGCTGAGCATTCGCACCCCTTGAGCATTGCCAGCAAACTGGGTAATTTATGTGCACGACAGAGCCACAGCTCTTGGAGCTATTTGTGTGTCTGACACACAGAGCGAAAACACCGTGTCTTACCAAGCCAGGCTTTGAGGCAGATGTTTCCAGTTGGACAGGAGCTTTATTAGATGGCTACAGTTTGGGAAATTGCTTTTAATAACGTTGGTGAGTTCTAGGGGTAGGATTTAATCTCGTTGCCTTTTAAATCTGATCTTATTTGTATTGCGCTTAACTGTTGGGCTGATCACTGGGCAAGCCGCTTGCTGCTTTGCTACCTCCTTGCTTCATAGGGACTAACTAGGCTTAAAATGGGTTGTCCAAGAGAGATAACTGGGGGTGAGGAACAAATCCCCTGCCATCGCTTTCCATAGAGCAATGGGCCAGCAGAAAGGAGACTTCCTTCTCCATAAGCCCTCTTAAATTCTCTCAGACCCTGCTCGGTAAGTCTCTAGAAGATTGAACCCTTAACAAAATGAATTTAAGGTGATGCTGTTTTATCTGAGCAGGGTTAACTGAGACCTGGGCAAGAGAAGCACGGTGCAGAGAACCAGGTATCCTTTTTCCTGGTTCTAAACGTACTGCTTCAAAACATTTACTAAGTAAACTCMAGGGGAAAGGGAGAAGGTGGCATGCTCGTCTTGAAGGTGTGCTGCCAGCACCACCTCTTCTCGTGTAAATCATGATTAATGCTCAGCTGCTGCCAGCACTGCTGGTGCGGGAGATGCTTCGAATCTCTCACATCTGCGCTCTGCTTCTGGTCCATTTTGGGGCTRTATGGCCCAACTCAACCCATCGACGCGATACCAGCATTAGAAACACGGTGGAAAAGAGCCATTGAGGGCACAACATCCCATCTGAAAACAATGTCACTCRCATCCCTGGCTTTCCTTTTCCATTGCACAGAGAAACAAAATGGTCAGCAGCTCCCCATGGCCCAGACCAGGCCCTCAACAAGCCAAGGAGACAAACAGCTCCCAGCTCCTGGCCATAAACCAATGGATCACATTCCCTCCCTTCCCAGAAATAACTCCCGTGATGGCCTTGTTCATGCTCCAGCATTCTCTATTTCTTGAATTTCCTGTAATTTTGCTCAGCCACAATATTATAGGGTTTCTTACTACTACTTTTTCTTTTTTTGCCCCGTTCAGGCACAGCAAAGATTGTAAACATGTGTCTGTTCCCCCTGGTCACGCTGCAGGAATCACATTGGAAACACGGGATATCTGGGCAATAAAATTGGCAAATAAATATGGGGGAGAAGAGCCTCGTTTTGTGTGCTGTTTGATCAAACCACGTAGCTTTCCCAGCACAAGGTTGAGTGCTTCAGGGATGGGGCCACCTGGCTCCATTTCTTCCGAGACATGGTGGGAGTACAAGGTATTTATCCGCCCAGATATTTTTAAAGTTCATCGGAATTCTTTTCCCTTTCTCCACCCAAATCGTCCTACTGAACTCCAAGTTTGCGCAAGAGGCAGGAATGAAGAGAAAGAGCTACAAACCCCYCTTAAAGTCTGGCTTTAAAATTCAGTGTGTGGTTGCAAACAAGATAGTATTTAGCTGGTATTGCTAAATAAATGAAGATCCTCAGTTGGAGCCTCTTCAGCCCCAATTAGCTAGGTTATTGTCCGTCCTTGCTCTTTGGCTTGAATCTGAGAGCAAAGCAACTAGTGTCCCATAAATTTTCCGATTGGCTGGAAAAAATTGGCTAGAGCTTCTGCTGGGATGTATAAATAGAAAGCAGGGTATTTTAGACCTTTCAGTGTGAAAACAAAGCTCCCAAGGCACCCGAAAACGCACCGAGCCACAGCAGTCATTTTCGCGACTGCAGTCTCCAGCGGTAAGTTAGTAGATTTTTTTGTAAACATTGCTCTTTATAAACTGCCTTCTCTCTCTCTTTTTTTTTTTTTCCTTTTTTTTTTTTTTTTTTTTTTTTCCCCTGAAGTTCATCTGTAAGGATATAGGAGCCGATTCATTTTTGACTTCTATTTTCTTGCTTTTCAAAAATAAACCCCCCCTCACATTGCAGAGCAACCACGGGAAAGCCTCTTGAGCTGGGCTAAAGACCTGTGCTCAAATGATTTGAGCAGCAATATCTATGGTGGCTGGGTAAGTCAGGGCAGATTAAAGCCTACCACTTGCTAACAGAATGTATTTTTCCTTAAAAAAAGCATTTTACTTAAAGATCAGCCAGCTAAACATGAAGTGTCCCTATAGACGCTTCTGTATTTAGTGTTCTCTCTAGATCCAGTTACAGCAAAGTCCAGACCAGCCTTACTGTTGATTCCAGCAGGTCTCCTATCATGCCTTCAAGTTCTCAGGTTGCCCTGCATGGAAGTTGAAAGAAGCTCTGAAACAACCAGGACTGGGAAATCCTGTTTCTAGGTTTTTCTCATCTTTTCTCTTCTCCTCCTTTTTCTTCTAGCTGCTGCAGCCCAATGGGCCAACATCTGCTCGAGTCAACCAGCAACCAAATCAGAGGCTGTGACACCAAGGGCTGCGGCGGATACAACCAGCCCAGGTGAAGACGGGAGCCCCATCTTCAGTTCAGTAACAAAACAAAACCTTAAAAAGGTGGAACAGGGTAGGGATAGGAAGGCTGGTGTGGAAGTGCCATGGATGGACCCACGGACACGTTGCTCTCCTCTTGCAGGGGCGCGAGGCGGCACGGAGGGGTGGACGTGGTGTGTGAGGACGGCTCCACCGTCCATGCGCTGTTCACGGGGAGGATCGACGGGCGAACCCGGCCCTACGGCAATGCCATCGATGACGGCGTGCAGCTCTCCAGGGAAGGTACCCAAGCTAAAGCTGTGCGTTTTGCAAACCTCAGTGGCAGAGCACTCCAGTCCCTTTGCGAGACTTTAAAATGAGCCCAAAAATCATGAATGCTGCCACAAGTGTATTTTTATAGCATGAGAATTTAAGCAAAAAGATTACCTAGAAATCCAGGATTTGGCTCCTGTGAGTCCCACTAAATCCAGCCACCACCAGAGGTTACAGGACACCTGAAGCCAGTTAATGTTACAGCTCGTAGCAGATCCTGAGTCCCAGSAAGAGCAAATGGAGCTACATCCAGATGTAGCTCTGTCAACAGGTTTCTACATCAAGATGTTCTACATCAAACCAGTCAAGTCAAGCGGCCCCATCAGGACGGGTGAGAAAATCAGCATCCTGCTGCCCATGCAAAGCGCGTACCGAGGCATCACCTCCCACGTCCACGTCCAGAACTGTGACTTCACCGACCCCACACCCTACTTTAACAGGCCCCAAGGCTTCAGAAGCGAAGGTTTGGCCCGTCACAAGGTACCCACTAACTCACCTGCGCATCAATAGTCCCTTAAATAAAGCAGAAACCACTGAACCTGGAACGGGGGCTCTGCAAAGAAAAACAAGACACTCCAACAAAATGCGTCATGCAGGGGGTGCTTTGAGTGAGGAAGAATAAATGCATTAAAGGTGTTGATGCACCCTGCACATTGTCACATCAGCAGCCAAGTGAGTGTTGGAGCTATTGGGAAGGGAAGAGCATCTGTCCGAGAGAAGGAGGCCCTCCTGATGTTCACCAGCAACTTGGGCTTGGGCTGTAACACACCAAGCTAGCACGTCCCTGCTCGCTTTGCAGCTGTTTCTTTAATAAGCCCAAATCTTCATTTCACTTACGTGTGGAAAATTACCKTATTAAAACAGTGATTCCTAACAAAATGTTTTGAATTTCTTTGGTGATTTCACAAAGTTTGCCTTAAGGACAGATAAYCTCATCACATCATTGTAAATCCCCATAGGTATATTGGTAGCACCAGTGACCTTGGTGCTGGAAATGCAGAATATAAATGCAAAATAGAGGCTGTTGCAGAAGTCCTTGAGGGGCYGGGGAGGGAATGGGGCAACCAATTGCCCAAGAGTGGGCAAACTTGGACCTCCCCATATATTTAAGTGTTCTACATCACACTATCTAGTTAACATGTCTCTCGGCTGATCAAGTAGCACAACCTGCTGCTTTTTCAGTGATACTACAACCCAAGCCAGACACCTAAAGCTCCTTTAGTCTTTGTGACAAACCTCATGTCATTGCGGTCTCCCCAAGCAATGAAAAGCCTGATTAAACCCCAGGTGCCATTTGTTTTAGGTTGGGTCAGCTTGATTTTCACCATGGAAACCACAGGCTGATTGTGCGAGTTCTTCCACAGCTAACTTCTGAAGCATAATTTGATTTTTATGATTAACACTAGTGCTCTTTTTCCAGACAAACAGCTTTTGATACCAAAATGCACACAGATCACCTGGAAAGCCTGACGTGCTTAGCTTGCCACCTCACCTGAGACAGAGGAGGGGTCTTTGTGGGACTTCTCCTTTATATATCTTAAAAGGCAGAGAGTTTGGGGCTCCATGTTAGTGACTAATCCCAGCTGTCCCTCACACCACCAGGCAACTCTGCCAATGTCAAATCACGCAAAGCTCCTCATGTCCTCAGCAACCTGCTTCATCATTTTAACACTATCACAACAACGGGGGCTTAAAAAGCCTTTCTTGTTTCTATTTGTTGGTAAAATAGTTCATTTACCAAAAGCTCAACTTACTGAAAAACTCATTTACTGAAAGCAAGTCTGCAAAAAGCTTTGGGACAAGTAAATCTGGGAGAAGAAAGATCTACCAGTTCTATTTAGAAATTCAGAGGTAGTAGCCAGGCTCAGACACTATCATTGCCACATTAAATTTGGAAACAAAAGAACTGCCTCCAGCTGCGTAAACTTGCCTGAAATGGGGAAAGTCGATCTGAAAGAAGCACCTCTTCAAACACACGTTATCATTTTATTGCCTTCTCTAGTAAATCATGAAACATCTACTGTTGTTTTGCAGAGTAGGACCACGGGGAGTTATTAAGGAGTCCAGGGAGCACTTCTGATAACTCCATACCCTTCCCATCAAAGTCGTGGCTCTCCGGGTGCGTTAGGATTTGTCTAGGGACGATTCTCCTCCCAGGAGGCCCTAGAGGCCGGGGTTATTCGGGAAGGGCCCTGGCTCCGTTTGCTGCCCGCGCGCAGGGAAGCGGCCCGACCGCAGCCCTCGGTGCCGGTTGTCCCATATCCTTCTGCTACCGGCGCAAGGACGTGGGCTGCTTGCACAAGGGCCCCCACGGCACGGAGCCTCCGTTGCCCAACACGGGACGGCACCGGGAGTTTCGTCTCTTCCCGGCGCCCAACTGCCCGAGGTGACGAATCYGCACTGCCACGTCGCACGGCAGAGACAGGGGACGCCGAAACTACCATAGCATGAATTATAAAACTCCTTTTTTTGAGGTAGATACTTCACTACAAATGCATTAGTTACTGTGAAATATATATATATATATATATCTTGAGCTATTTATTTAAGAAAGAATTGAGCAAGATATCTTAGGAAGGAGATACAAAAAGCACATGCTCCCAGCTACCAGCAAGCTGCAGTAAGCCCAGTAACACAAATGGAGATGTAAAAAAATTACAAACAGGCCACTCTGTAAAACTTGAGATACCRAATATCTCAAGTTGTGGTATCAAAAATACCACATTGCAATGCAGCAACCTAATAAAAGCTACTCCCAATCTCTCTGACCCCAAAGTCATACTCCAAATCTCTCACCTAGCAGAGTCTGGCTTGTTTCACACTCAACTTTTCTGTCTCCAAGGACTTTGCAGAGAGGATGGAGCAGCTGCAGTTCCTCCCTTGGCAACACAACCATCTCATTAGCTCAGCAAACACTATTGAAGAAACCTGTTTTTTTAGGCAGGTGTCCCTGGGTAAAACTTCAATGAGGTATTTAAACGCCTACAACTGCAAACTGGCAATCTGGAGTAAAMCAAGGCCTAAAGACATGGCAGATAGAGAGCATTATTATAGAAACCATGTTTGGAGGCCCCACAACTGAGAAACACCAGACAAGACTCCAAAGTTATTTATTTTTAAATTACTTTTKTTCCTCATAGAAAGAAAAGTGTACTAGCTAGCTAGCTAAGCTCAGCAACGCTTTGACACCTACATCCTATGAAATTATTGACGYTCATGCTGGTTGCACAGCATGCAGGTACTACAGCATGAGTGTCACAGTCACACTGGGGTGCAGGTAGATCATTAAAGCCCCTCAAGGAAGGACCAAAACATTGAATTGAGGTTAAATATTGGCTGTAAAAAATTTCCCTCCAACTGAAGTCTCTAGACTGTGTTCTCCGGTCCTAAATCTTTGGCCAAGGTGCACCCAGCTTCAGGAGGAGGAAGAGAGTTGAGAAATGGTTCAACTGGAGCTTCCTGACCGGTGGGATTGCTCTGTTTCCATCTGTTAGTGTGTGCTAAGAGGCCARACATTTATCTTTCCCAACCAACTCTAACAACAGTTGAGCTGGTTGACATCTTTACAGCCTAATATGGCAATATCATCTACTTGGAGGTGCAATAGTTTGCTCAAGATTGATTGGCCAAAAATAAAATGGACTTGCACTTTCCAAAGTACATAAATACCAAGGAGAGCTACTAGGAGGTGTCTTTGATTTGATCAAAGAACAGCGGTGGAGCGGCTACAAGATGTCAGCTCTCGGCCTGATCACTGTGGTCAGCTTGRTGTCCACTGGTGAGTTGCAATTACTCTTCTGCATTTGTCTTTACTTCTTCTTCAGGCAGGCAGTAAGAAAGCAGTGAAATTCACTCCAATAAACATAATAGTAAAGCTGTATATTTCAATTTAGTTTTACGTAGAATTATTGTAATGTATAATATTGTAATGATTTAAAAACCTAATCATGGGTGTGCATGGGAGTTAGTGCCATATCATATTGGAGTATTTTGAGAATTTTCCTTTCCAGTATTAACAAACATGAAGTGTAAATCTTTGGTGGAGYTGAAATACCTTCGCTCATTTGTTATAAATTTAACTACTACATCATTGCTGTTTAGCATTAGCTGTTAGCCCATTTCTCATCTTTTTCCTCACACCTATTCTGATGCAGAGGTTGCTGTTACATTTTTTCCTGTCCTTTCCCCATCTACCTAGCACTGGAAAACTCTAATCACACCCATTCTTGCTGGGGTTCTTCCTGCTGGGGTTCTCGTTGGAGCTCTTCCTGCTGGGGTTTTACCTTGAAGAAAAATAAATATTTATAGTGAAACAACTTGATGCAGGACTTGATGCAAAGTATATTCCAAGGAATGAYGCAGGTGGGGTACTAGAGTTGGGAACCCAGTACTTGGGTACTAAGTTGGGAACAAGGGGTACTAGATTTCAGTCATGGAATTTAAGGAGAGAAGGATAAAAATCCCAGAAACCAAATTTACAGGTAATGAGAGAGAAGCTGCATTCAATGGCACCTAGACAGAAGTGACACACAGCRGAGTTATGACACTCGTCTTCTGCTTTAAGCACACTCTGTATTTTGCAGCTTAACAACTCCTAATAGTACAATGCTAAGAACCTGTTCAATTTCCCTTTTTTTGCCCCTCTTTTGCTCATAAAGCTTTTGGCAATCAGTGGGACATACAYCCCCCCCAACACCACCGCCACTGGGCCCAGATCTGCAGAGGGAATCCTACCAACAAGATCCGAGGCTGTGACAAATACGGCTGCGGCGCCTACGGTGCTGACAGGTAACACAGGCTGCGAGCRGGAGCTCATTATGTGACTTTTGCCTTTCTAAATGAAAAAATCCCCACATAAAATTCTGTTTTCCCCAGGAACAGATGTATTTGTGTGTAGAAAAAGATCCTTTCCAATAGTTACGTTTCCAATAGTTAAAGATGGATTGAAGCCACTGTTTTTCCAATTCTTTTGCAACTGTAAAAGCTTAAAGGGTTGCACAAGCTTCAGATCTTGCAGGGTGCTGATACCTCTCCCTAACGCCGGGCCTGACAGGCTTCCCTAAACACCCTTCTGCTTCCAGGCACAGCGGCAAAGGGAAGCACGTGGGTGTGGATGTCATCTGTGCTGATGGAGCTACCGTCTACGCTCCCTTTTCTGGCCAGCTCTCAGGTCCCATCAAGTTCTTTCATAATGGAAATGCCATTGACGATGGAGTCCAAATCAAAGGATCAGGCAAGTAACAGCAGCTGCTGTTTTATTCACTCGAGGAAGTTATTTCTGTGGCTTTCCAAGTCCTGCAAGCTGTTGTTTGCTCTCTGGTTCCTGTATCTAAACACAACTACAATCCTGTTCACAAACATCACAAGCCATCACTAGCAGGAAGCACGGCCCTCTTCCTATGCTCTTTTTGAAGAGAAATTTGAGAAAACRGGTAATAAAGCAAACCAACTATTAAAAAATCAAAAAATCAAAAAACTGTAAAAACATCAGGAATGTGTCCAAATTCTGCTGGGAAAATTGACCCTATTCCTGTYGGGAATACTGTCTATTTTCTCTTTTTTTCCCCCTTTTCCATAAACAAGATAGAGAATTTTGATTTTAGGGCTGCTGGTATCTTTACTGCACCTTGGCTTCATCATTGCAATATCCACTAAGAGTGTCCTCACATGGAGGACCTTTTGAACAGCACAAGATTCACTTCATGTTTCCTGACTTCCCTTCTTSTCCTCTCTCTCAAGGTTTCTGTGTGAAACTCGTCTGTATTCACCCTATCAGATACCATGGCACCATCCAGCGAGGGCAAGAGCTTGGSAGGATGTTGCCAATGCAGAGAGTATTTCCTGGCATTGTCTCTCACATCCATGTTGAGAACTGTGACCGCTCTGATCCTACCCCTCTACTCAAACCTGGTAAAAAAAAGTGTTGTGTTCATGTATATATGTATAAATATCTATTYAGATAAAACACAGCAAAGATTTCCTCACTTTTTAGGATGATCCTTTACAAATACAAATTTAATGATTTTGGTAGTAATGTAGAATAGGGCTTGAAGAATGAAATGTTATTAGGTTCATCCAAATAAAAAAAAAACCACAGAGTATTTACTGAAGAGGTAACACTCTAGGAAACATGATAATCCTTTGGCATTTCTCTAAAGAGTGTTCCTTAAATCTGATAGCTCTACATGAAGAAAAAGTGAAATYAGTCTTGATGTGCTCATACTTCCACATGGGTGACAAGTTCTGTGACATCAACAACTCCAGCATATTCCTACTTAATTAAAATGAAAACAAAGTATTCACAGCTGTGCAGCAGAACCCAGAAACTAAAATGTCATGATGGAGTCCACCAGATTATTCAGMATCATTCTAATTTCTCGTGTTTCTACATTCCAAGTTGTTCCACCATTTCCACAACAAGATCAACACTGGGCAGCAGTATGTGCTGGGAATCCTACAAACGAGATAAGAGGCTGTGACAGATACGGCTGTGGATACTACGGAGCTCCAAGGTACTGTAATTAGCATGAGTTTGTTACTGCTTCATTAAAAGAGTTTAAGTGGGGTTGAGCCCCTTTTAAAACTCAGCTACCTGAAGGCTGAGGTCGCAAATTTGGTAATATTTTCACTACAGAGGTAACGGCAGCAACACAACAGGTTGTCATGAGTCATGACATCCGTTCTGGGAAACTTTAAGACTCACCTGGACAAAACCAAGACCAAACTGACCCAGTGTTGGGAACAGCATTGACTCAGTGGAGGGCTGGACTAGATGAGCTCCCAAAATACCTTCTRACCAACACTTCTACTGCACATTTCTAATCAAAGGGTTGTAAGAAACATTGTCAGCGCACAAAACTGCAAATCTAACAGTACAGATCATAAAACCAGGGCATTGCCTAATCTACACTTCAATAAAAACACAATTTAGATTCTTCAACCACAACCTAAGCCAGCATCGTCACAACTAACGCAACCCTTTTCAGACGCAGCGGCAAAGGGAAGCACGCGGGTGTGGATGTCATCTGCGCTGATGGAGCTACTGTGTACGCCCCCTTTGCTGGCCAGCTCTCCGGACCCATTAAGTTCTTTCATAATGGAAATGCCATTGATGATGGGATCCAAATCAAGGGACCAGGTAAATAGCCATTTTTCATTTAGTTCTTCTATTTTAATTTCATGTAGGATGTGATCCATTGCACCCAAGCAGTGAAGCAAAGYRCATCTGGYTTGAGCCACAGCACCTGCTACCCAYTTACATTCAGAAATTTTTGTTCCTTTGTCGAAACCCAAACGCAGGGCACTCACTCTGAAACATAAAAGGCTAGTTCTCAATTTTCAGGACTCTTCTCTATAGTCCTGAAGTTGGGAGACAAATTGCAAAGAAAAGTTTTAAAAAGCTAAGATGTTTTAGTGGAATTCTGTTTAAATCTGTAGTCTTCAAGCTCTTCTCTTTCCTAAACCAAGAATCCCCATCCTCAYTCCTCCCCCTCCCCATTTTACCTCTTCCACCAATTTAGTAGCTCTATTATCTTTATATTCCAAGACTATAGTGTTTGGCTACTTTTATTTATTCACTCTTTTTTTGGACCAGGTTTCTGTGTAAAATTGCTCTGTATCCATCCCATTAAATACAACGGTTTCATTGGGAAGGGACAAGTCCTTGGGAAAATGCTCCCAATGCAGAGAGTATTTCCCGGCATCACATCCCACATTCACGTTGAGAACTGCGATCATTCAGACCCTACCAGCTATCTTCAAAGGGGGAAGGGACAAAGAAGATGAAATGGAAGTGAAGTAAATTCAAAATAAATTCATCTCAGCATCCAAAAGTTTGTTTCTCTTCTCACGCGGACAGCCTGCTTTAACAAGTGAAGGAAAAACAAATTGTTTACCCAGAATAAATAAAAAACACAACATTCTGCATTACTATTGATTCAGTACTTTGGATTTTACATAATATTGCAAGGCCCTAACATTAGTATATTTTGGGAGCACTAACAGATGTAGGATAACCTTTGAGCTGGAGCAAACCATCATTCACAGCTTCACAGAGTGGCTCCTTTAGTAATGGAGAGGCAGAGAAAAGGACAATATTTCACACAAGCATTTGAAGTTCTCTCCTGTTCTACATTCCGCATATAGCCCCCGGTGCCTCATTAATGGTATCAGGTGGGAGAGAGAGATGAAGGACTCTGGAATTTGTAAACATCTCCTGCAGGATTTCTCCAAGTTTTCACAGTCGCCGCACATCAAAACATCCTAGAGTTTGCACCAGGAATGTGGAAGGACAACAATTAAGCTCTTAGGTAACGAGACTGTCCTTCCCCAGGTTGCTCACGTACACGATCACTGTAGGACAAAACTCTGCCTAGAAGGAGTGAAGTTGAACAGACAGGTACCTGCTAGCAGTGCATGGATTAAATCAGTTTATTAAGTTTTCAGTTATAGCAAAGCACGTATCAAACCAAATACTGTCTGGAAATACTTCAATTTTCTGTCCAAAGGTAAATTATAACCCTCTTGACTAATGAAGCACTTGCTTCCATAAGAAGTGCTAGCAAACAGTCAGCTGCCCTTCTTCTGCCTCCCTATCCCACCCTCCTACCCCACTGTGCAAAAAGCAAAAATGCATTACTGATTCAGACCTGCATCTTCTTACTTAATTCCCTTAGCTTAGAGTTGTGAACAAGTCATAAAACAAGTTTGTCCAAGATAATGGTAGTTTCAGACAACCCACGGCAGTTATTTTTGCAGAAAAGCTCAACTGCGGAAGAAACCATCTGACATTGGCTATAACGTCACAAATCCCACCATTCATCAAATGGACACATCATTACAAACAGGAAGATGGACCTACTACAGCAAGAAAATAATTACTGTAATATTGGTATGCAGTATATTTTAGTTTACAAAGTGTGCAAAATATCACAAATATASATACTCTACATCAACTCCCCCTTCCCTTCCACTGCCCGCAAGCAAGGAATAGAACTTTTCTCCTCAAAAAACCCCAAACAATTAAGAGTAACATGTAATGAACAGTCATATACTTTTTTCCCCCCCTAGATCAAAAATTTCAGGAACCAGCAACACAAGCTCTGGGAACCAGGGCTCACAGAGAACACTGCGGCAAGTTACTATAGCAAACAGGCAAAGTTACCACAGATTGTGGCCTCTGAATGGCAAATAAGTTTTGAAAGTGCTCTTAAACCCTGGATCCCAGGCAGCAAGTGACTGAAGATCACCATTTTCCTCTCAAATCTTCTTTCTGACTGGTCCTTTTCCTGAAATCCTTCTAATCAGGAGCATGGAACAGCATTCAGACATCAGTTTTCACAATCGAGAGCCTGGCCTCTCTCCAATACGAAAGCTATTCCCTTTATTCTGTAGTTCCCAAAGTCTTTTATCATTGATGTAAGTAATCGACCTAGATTCAAACTTTGAAATCCAGCAATTTTAACAAGGTCTCTGTCCCCATCCACTGAAGTACATAAAATAGAAAAACAACATACTCTACAAAACTGTCTCTACAATTTGGCTAATCTTAAACTGACTTAAAGTGCAATTTAAAATCAGAAGGGTTTGGGGGGCATAAACTTAATGCTTACCACACCACTTCAATGTACTCACATCAAGTGAGCTTAAACTAAATAAAAATACTTACATCAGTCCAGGTTACTCAAATATAAAGTATGAGCCTGTGCACTTATAGCAAGAACTTGGAAAAAATCTGCTGCATGAAACATCATGGCAAACAATACGGATTTCCTGAACTCCCAAGTTTTATCCAGCTCTCCACAAGCTGGATTTGTTCAAGGAGGAAAGCTTCTCTACTTATCTCCTGACTACCTCAGAAAGACTAAGCACAAAAAGTCTAACTTTAATAGAATTAAACTGAAACTAAATCAGAGCAGCCTTATTTAACCGAAGTAAAAAAGTACCTGTAAACCATGGACATACTTTCAAGAGTGTCTACAGTTAAGTACACTTAATTACTATTTCACTATACCGTGAACATTCTTGAGTGATTTACTGTTACCCCTCTATCCAGGGTTTCAAGGAAGAGAAACTGAAATCTGGAAATATGTTTCATACATCATTTTTAAGTTCCTTATTTGCATAGAGAGCAACACCCTGATCCTAGCAGTTTATCCACAGATGTCGGTAGTTCACCACGTTGGCATCATATCAGGAAACCACATTCTTCCAAGGTGTTTGGAGACTTCAGAATGAAGCTGATCCAAGTTGTAATCGTTATCTGGAATCAACACCTCCTCCATTATGGAAAGCTGGGTGAGCCTGCCACCACACATCTTCACAAACTCAACAAACCCCCTGCAAGTCACTTCACATTCACCAAGCCCCATCGCCGTTAAGTTCTTACAGCGCTCAGCAATCTGCATAAGTTCCTCATCCAAAGGCTGAAGTCCATTAGCACAAACAACCAGCTCAATTAACCTTGGGCAATTCATGCCAATGCGACCTAGCATTGCTTTGCTTACTGCACGACCAAAGTAAAGGTGTGTAACAGGGGTTTCCTCTCTGAAGA
This sequence comes from Nothoprocta perdicaria, assembly GCF_003342845.1. Classification (NCBI taxonomy): domain Eukaryota; kingdom Metazoa; phylum Chordata; class Aves; order Tinamiformes; family Tinamidae; genus Nothoprocta; species Nothoprocta perdicaria. Next base: position 10,461,153 of record NW_020455754.1, read on the forward strand.
AAGCATCAAATTCTTCTTCGTATAAGAAGAAATACATCACAATGTTGACTTTGGGGGAGTGTTTAACAAGAGCATCCCAGCTTTGCTTTTTAATGGTGTGGAATTCAACTTGTCCAGGATTTTCACTCACAACATCTATCCGAAGGTGTTCAAGATCCACGTGTTTTTCACTCGAAAGAGCCAGCAGCAGTTCATCACTTAAAATGTAGTAGTTCAATGCCAGCTCCTTAAGTCCATGACACTGGTCAGCAACGCAGAGAATTCCTGGGAAATAAAATTACTTGGTTAAATAAGAAGTGAATATAACTAGCAATTATTTATTGTAGAACTTGAGCAAGCACCAAGTTTACTGGCTTGAGTGTTCATGCCCACAATCGAGAACCAGAAGTGCAATAAAATTCTAAATATCCACATCTGTTCACATGTGGACCCAAAGGCTCTCTGAGCTGTCAGGAAATCCTGCACTGTTACCTTGAAAGGAGCAGGCCCTTCAGCAACCAAAATAAAACACTTGTACTACCAGATGTGGACACCGGAGGGCACTGCAGAAACGAAAAAGTCCTTTGGTCGTAATACTACCAAATTTTTAAAGTTTGTACATTCTCACCTTTCTATAACACAACTTCAAAGCACTAATACTTTTTTGAATACATTTAACTCGCATCATCTTAAAAATACATTTATCCCACCAAGGAGTACTTGATTTACACTTGGTTTTGTACTTTTATTCCTACAAAACATGCGTTGACTTAAGTTCTACAGATGAGCCCATTAAGTCATTGACACAGTTACTTATAGGCAAAATTTGCAATGACTGCTAAGGCCCTGGAACCTGCATTAAAAGTGTGCACTAATTTTGAAGGCTTTTTTCTCCTCAAAACCTATTATCAGAAGTAATGGAACAGCCGAGAAAAACATAAAGAGCATCTCCAAGACTTCTAGAAGATGTAGTCAAGTGAGAAGTTCAAAGGGCTTTTCTTTTTTCCTTCAAATTTAGAAACATCCAAGATTAGGTCAATAAAAGGCCTAAGCTAGAAGACTCAAAGGCACAGAAAATATGGATAACATTTCAAACCTAAACCCTAACTACTGTTTCCTACTGTTTTAATACAACATTTCTCAAATTCACTACTCACCAGCAGGTGACACATACGGACAACTACTCATTTTTAGTAGTTTCAGAGTGTCACTATTGTTGGCGACAAGAACCTTCAAAGAAGGATCATCAACTGGTGTGTCATCAATCTTGATTGATGACAATGACTTGGAGTTTACAAAAACTACTGTCAGTGCTGAAGCAAAATGAGCCTGTTTGGGGGCAGAAAAAAAGAAGAAAAGCATGAGAACATAAGCCTTACATATAAGCCAAACTTCTGCATTCAAAGAGAATGAAGTGTGAATCAATCAAAAGTGTAATTTTCTTTTATCTTCTATAAAATAATTCTGCTGTGACCTCGCCAAGGAGAGAGAAAAAAACAATAAATACAATTATCTCAACTTTTCTTCAATACACTGGAACTAGCGATTGCTGTATCTTTTAATTTGGAAATTAGAAGGAYCAGCTCTTCTGAATTCAGAACAGTTCACTCCTCTATGCTGTGAAGTTATCAACATTACTACGTTTAATGAAAGGAACCTAAATTTATTTCCTCATTTTAATAGATACCACAAGATAACACATCAATAACAAGAGAAGAGTTTATTTAAAAAGTGTCAACTGAATAACTGTTCTCTGAATAACAAGTCTATATCAACATTATATATTTTCCTACATAAGCATAACTATTATCYAGTCTTCTCTTAAAGAAAGTTGTTTTAAGAGTGAATAAATATTTTGCTGAAAAAATAATTTCTCAATATATTTACAAAAATCGAGTTTATAGGACATTACCTTAGAGACATTCATGAAGCTTGGTTTTGCTGTAGAAATCAAACCCAGTGTCTTGATAGAACAGTTCACTAACTGAGAAAGGATGTTACAGGCTGCTTCTGCTGACTCTGTGCTACTATCAACCTAGCAAAGACATTTAAGAATCATGTAGTTATTCACTATTACTGTTTAGAAAACTTTAATAGTGTCATGAATACCAAGGAATACAAGCAACACAGCCTGTACTGCACAAGATTTCATTTGCCACCAGGTCAAAGTAAGAGTAATTAGCAATTTCATGATAAGACGAGTTAAATAGAAATATTCAACTACTGCACTATCAAAATGTAGGACAGAGTATAACTGAAAGGTATTTCTGATACGAGTAACTTAAGCCTAGCCCTTCTCCTTGAAGAGCCTCATGCCCATATTTCCTYCTACATAACAGGAGTAATTAATGTTGGCATTATGATACACAGTGCATGCCACGTATGTGTGCATGCACACGAACGCCCAACACATTTAAGGCAGAAATAAAAAGCCTCAGGAAAGCCTAGATACAGCTGAGCAAACTAATTCAGGTTACTTCAGGGACAATAGCTTAACATGTTTAACAACGAGCTGAAGGTCCCCATGCATCCGTAAGCCTCACGGGTAGCTCTAGACCAATCTCTACTCCATCTCAGCTCCCTTAATAACTGATTAGCTCCCTCCYGCTACGCAACCAAATCGCAAGGTCTCCAGGTGTAAAAAAGCTCAGCAACAGCACTAACACACACTTTTTTTCTTAAATTCTTCTATTTCTGTAAGAAATACTTTATCTGCAGATTCATCTGTTGAGCACTGCAGCTGCCAGTATCAKTGCATTCACACTATAAAACCCCCACAGTCTCTATTTTAAAAAAAAGTCAGGCAGCCTTCAGGCACAGCATCACAAAATGTTTCTTTTTTCTTTATTGCGCAGGAACTAAGCTGTAGATGCAGGAAGGAAACAACATGGAAAGAGCCTGGAGCATAGATGCAGGATGTAGATGCAGGAAGGAAACAGCATGGAAAGAGCCTGGAGCAGCTGCGCTTTTAGAAAGAAGTTCAAGCCTTTACCTTGAAGCTGACGTACTGCAGATGATCAGCATGCCTCTTGATAATCTGCTGAATGAGATCAGGATGAGTGGACTTTAAATAAGAAGTAGCTGGCTGGCTAAGTTCGAATTCAAACCTCCTCCAGAGTTCCGGGACGTGGAAAGTTTCATTCCACCTTCGACAAACAGAGGACGCCCTGGCTCGATCTACTAAAGGTAGAAACTGGAATATCCGCAGAATGACGTGGTGAGGAAGGCTCCCCCAGCCCGAGTGCAAGCTGGCTTCTCCAAACGGTGCTCCCTGGAAACAAGTTCTCTTTTTTCTTTTCTGTGATGTTTCAGGAGCTTCATTTTCTACCCCAACCTTCTGCCTGGCCCTCTTCATTATGAATGTAATCAGCTTCAGGCACTGGAATGAGCCGGTATATTCAGCCTGCACAGATGCTTCTCGGTTTCAAGTACAGAGGGTCTCTAACAGAAAACAAAAACAAGCACACAGAAGATGGTGGAATCGGCGAAAAAAACAGTTTAAGAACTAAGAATTTTATTGAAATTTAAAATATTTTACTATGCAAAAATGCTTGGTAGCCCAACTTGAGCTGAGAATCTAGATGTGAACATAATGTTAACAGGTATAATTGGGAGCCTAACATGTGCTTCTTGCATCAGTTTTTATATCATCTAGTGAAGGCAGTAAAATTATGATCTGCATGTGAATCAACAGAACACATTGTATATTTTTTTTTCCTGAAAGCCTTCCAGAACAGCCCTCACAGGATGCCTGGATTTCTTTTTAATATTATGCTTTTCAATCGTTAAACATTAAATTAGCTAAAAATAAGTTTTACTTTAGAAAGTCACACTGGTTTTAAATGTTATTCCAGCTTACTTAGCTACCTGGAGCTATTTCCCAAGCTGCGCAACAGAAACAAACCTTGCAGTAAGCAGATGCACGACACAACAGGTTAAGATCCAAATATTCACAAATTAATTCAAACTCACGTTCAGACCACGTGCTTTATTCCAGCACACTTCTGTGCTCCACTTTGAGCAGTAGGATTCAACTGACATACCCTAGTCTTAAGGGCTGAAAATTTGCCAGATATGCAAGTGGGAATATCTCGTTTTTATGAAAAAAAGCACACATATCCAAGCAGAATGATAAACTAGTGACACTCTTCAAATTATTTCCTGAACAGACCTGTGTGTGCTTTACATAACAAGTGAGAAAGTGATTACATCAGAGCGAATTAATAGTGCTAGGCACATTCCGACACATTCCATTCAAAAGCAAGGTAGTATTTGTAATCAATTACTAAGTGCCATTGTACTAATTATACTACCACTAATTGTACTAGTATTACTAACATAGTAAGATGCAAACTCCTTATGAGCTCAATATGAAAACACATTTCGGACCATTTCATTGAGTTACCTACATGATCACATTTTATGACTTCTCAAATCTTTACTTATTTCTTACTTTTGCACAACAAACTGGCATAATGGGTGGATGCATTAGTTAACCATAGAGAACTCTGTTCAAATTTCTCATAGCCTTGCTAAATTTAGCTTGGTGCAAATAACCTGCTTATTTTTTCCTCCTGTCTCCTTAGGCTGCATTAAAAATTTTGCTGTTTCCTAAACTTTAGTGTTCATCATTAAAAAAAAAAAATGCTGCTGTCTAAAAGCATGATTTCAGTAAAATTTAAGTATCTGAAAAAAAGGGTAATTCTCCCTTTGCCATTTGAAACTTATCTGAGCTTCACAAAGGCTGCTTTGGCTCTCAAAGATCTGTCATTCTAAAGCTACTAGAAAGGGCACAAAGGCCCATCCTGCAGACAAGATGCAGTACATCTATTTCAGAAACACCAAGAAATAAAACAAGATATGCCCAGCATACATAGCAACCCGGGCTGTTCTTCATGAAAGCAGCCATGTCTTCCATTAACAGACATATTCTGAAGCTGTCTTTTTTTTTTTTTTTTAGTATTCTGTATTGCTGAATTTTAAAACTAGCAAATTTTTTCATGTCTTTCTAAACACGAGACCCTGATAATTACTGTGCAAGTGTGAATGCTTAAAATTTAGACTAAGAAATAGACTGATTGTATATGTATTTTAAAATACAATTGAAGATAACTCAATTACATATAATCAAGGTAGTATTAAATGATAGGTGGACATGCACACATACCTCCAAAGAATGTGGAAGTTCCTGTCAAGTTACCAGCACCTTTCTGGTGTCTGAACATCCATCCCACTGATGAGTCATCTCATGTGTGTGCATGGATTCCTTAACCAGAAGGCAGAGAGGGGTCCCAGAAGATGAACTGACCTGTGAAGTCATGGACCAYAGAAAAGCTCTTCTGCAAATTCTGGGAGGCCCCCAAGAGGGATTCAGGTGAGTTGTGGAAACAAGACTGAGATGACTAATACCCTCTATGCTGTGAGATGTGCAAGTAGAACAGAACGTGACAAATACATCAGCTTTACCAAATGCTGCTGTCTCAGAACTATCAACTAGCTAATAAAAAGCTGCAGGCGTTCCCACAAACCTTGTTTTGGCATTACCCGTAATTTGAGTCACACCAGTGTTGCTCTTACACAACACAGGTACAGCGTGCATAGTATTTCAGGAGGTTATGTACCTACATAAGTGTTGTTTTTTTCAGCTAACCACATACTAGCGTGCTGAGAAAGTGACATTGCTCAGAAGATTTGTATCTGAAGAGATGACATCTAATATCTTAAACTGAAGAACTCTCAGATTTAAACATTGCTCAGGTTTACCAAAAGGAGCTATGCTACTGCATCACTCTCATCCTTGACAAATTGCCTTCACTAAACTGTCTCACAACTGGAAAAATATTGATAATGCATCAAGATGCTCCCATATATCAATATGATAGGAGCTACTCTGTATTTTAGTATCAAAGAGCATCATCTTCTACTACTATTAATTTATGAAAATAGGACCCAAATCTCCAAATTCAGTTACCTACTTTACATTAACTTACCAATAAAACTGCATCAAATAATAGGGACAGCAACATGCCAAGATCTAAGAGCTGCATCATCATGCTCGCCCAGGATTACAAAGCTGACATGTTCTTGTAACTGTGTTTGCAGATGGAATCTGGAGAAATTTAAATTACTGTGCTCCTGCACTACTTGCACATTTTACCTGTTCTTCAGTGAAATGAGCTGATCATTCCTTTGCTAACTCTGCATGGCAGGGCGCACACAGAGCCAAAACTCATCAGCGAAAATGCTGTCAGTTTCTACAACATGAAAGGATGTAGGTTGATAATGACATGTGAACAGAAAGATACATAAATAAGATTTTTAACTGAAAAAGAGCAAAACACAGGTGTAATTTAAAGAGTCAGCAGTGAGGTGTAGTAAGTGTAATTTAATAAACCGCACGGCATATTTTGAAGCAATTTCCTTACCTAAAGAACGCTTCCAAGTGAGAATAGGCAAGAAAAGAATGACTAGGGGCTGCTGTCGCCATGGGGCATTCACAAGCATCTGTCCTCCTGTCCAGATAAAAGGTCAGAAAAACCTTTATTAACTTAAAAATAATCTCAATAGGCCATTCCAGATAACAGAAAAAAAAAGTTGGCAGTAATCAAGAGGTCAAGTACTTTTACCCTCCCACTTAAAAAAAAATGCCAAGTAACCTGTTATTTCTTCATTTTGTCTACCTTCCTCAGCCGCCTGCTTTAGTGAATGAGTTTGCATCATCTTAACACAAGGCGACTTACCCTGTATTAAAAGCCTTGCTATTCACAGGATTATGCAGACAGGTTACCTTTAAAACTAAAGCAGGACGTTGGAACTGCATTTACACTGTTCCAGCCAAGAATACAATGTAAACAGCTTGAATTATTCAGCATTTGCTTCATTAAGAGCGAAGTCCGGCAAAGATCACTGCCCATAAATACCTCTGTAACCAGCAAGTTACAGAACCCTGCATGGACATTGCAATAAGCAAAGATTTTTCCTGCATTTTACCCTCCACTGGCAATTCTACTGTCCAAAAGAACTATACGACTTATCATCAAAACACAGGTGCTCTCCTCCACCATACGGCCCAGTATCCGAGTGACCAAGATGTCCCCAGTCCCATGCAAGTCCCCCACTCGGTCACACCACAAGACGCAGGGAATTCCTAACAGGTCACTCTGCCTGCAGCCTCTCCCTATCCCAGGGACCCCAGGACAACAGCCTGCCCAATCTGCGARGCGTATTCCAAATTAATTGACTTAATACTATCACACTGTGCTGCAGCCTTCTGCATTTCACAATGGTTTGAAGTGGTTACCTATAATGGCTAAATACTTCTAACTATAAACTATAACTTTTCCTGGAGTGAACTTCTCTTCCAGAGAGTCCCACGGTGCAGAATTAAATAACCAGGTTACATTCACTAGCACTTTATGCTTTTATGCCAGAGATCAAAGTGCCCAAGTCTTTTCCTGCATTAAAAAAAAATCAGCTTACTGAGAGGTTTCTGAAAGCTCTGATAAGAGACACAAACCAGGTGTACGGTCTCACAATATTCCCTTTAAGGCTCAAGGCCACACAGGCCATCAAAGCAATTCAGTACCAGCTAACCCAAGCAGGAAGATGAATAATATGGAAATACCTAACAAATAGCAACAGAAATGCAGTCAGACACGAGGCTAGGCTAAAGAACTGCTTCTGTTGACAGCAGAGCGCGGTCTAGGTGCAAGGCTGAAGGATCAACAGCGGCGGCCGAGGCTGGTGGGTGTTTGGAAGGCCTGGCGAGGCTCAGCTAATCTGCTCACACCCTCGCGTGTCCCTGTTAGCAAACACTGCCCGCGCGCAGCTGCTGCCGCCTCTCCCCACAGCTCCGCACACGGGGAAAACGCACATTTTGAGCGCCTTTCCCCTCCCTGAAAAGCTATTTTATCTAATTTATTTATTTATCCTACAAAACAGCTCTTTAGATGTGCCCTGGCTTGTTACAGAGCTTATTTTAAGGGGCCTACGCAACTGGTTGCATGTGTCAGCAACCCTGATGTTTTCCAGACTTTTCCAGCATTTTTCCCCCCTCCCGAGAGCGTTTCACCCTGACTTAAAAACGCAACGCGAGCTCTTTAGACGTTAAAAATAGCAATAACAACAAATAAACCTCTCTGGTTTCGTCCTAACGCTCGCAGCAAAGGGCTCCCCGGCAGCGCCTGCCAGGAGAAGGCGACACCGTCTCCCGGGCACAACTACAGCCAGCGCGGCTGTGCGCACCACCGCGGCCGGCTGTTCCCCCGGGGACACCTCGGGAATTCACGGCGGGGACGCTACACCCCGGATTACACCCGCCGCTGTCGGCGCCTCGCCCCAACCCTCGCACGAAGCCGCCCCGCCGCCCTTCTCGGGGGGTATCAGCCCAAATTTCGTAGGGAGGGGGACACCGCCTCCCCCCCGCCGGCGTCGCCGCTCCCCGGGCCGGCTCGTCGGCGCCGAGCGCGGCGCGCACGGAGGCGGCCGGGAAGGAAGAAGGGAGCCCGGTGCCCTCCCGCCGTATCCCCGCGCACCCCCTCGCTCACCGCCGCGAGGCTCCCCCGCTCCGGCAGGCTCGAGGCGCCGCGAAGAGCCCGGCCGAGCCCTGGCCAAGCCGCAGCCCCGCCGGGGAGGAGCCCCCGGCGCCGCCGCGCAGGCGCCATGAGGCCCGCCCGCCCCGCGCCGCCGGCGGGAAGCGGCACGTGACGCGGGCGCCATTTCGCGGCGAGGCGAGAGGCGCCGCGCGGCTAAAATGGGGGGGCGGCGGCCGCCTCAGCGCCCCACGGTTGTGCGGTCCTGTCCCCCTCCCGCCTTAGGAGCGTTAGCCACCCCCCCCCCTTTTTTTTTTTTTTTTTTTTTTTTTTTTTTTTTTTTTTCAGCCATCTCCCGACTAGAGGCCATCTCTGGTCGAGGGAGGAGCAGCTCTCCTCACGAACAGCCCAGGGAACCACYTTTTTGTTAAGGAGGCAAGAGTTGTTGCCTCAGTCTCACCCAGCTGAGACCAAAAATCCACTTTTCTGGGCAACTGTCAGCAAGGGACRGGTGGGGTGTACAGGGACAGCTGCTCCTCACATGAGTTTAAAAAGTCCTCCAACACCTCAAAAGCTGTTTGTTTAAAAAAAAAAAAAGATTTTGAACCCCAAAAGGAATTAAACTCTTTAGCACCAGTAGTTTCACATCCTTGTTTATAACCACAGCCATAAACTTCAGAAGCTGCTGCTGGAGTCCTATTAGGGACTGTTTTATACAGACACGGGTTTTTTTCCTCCCATTCTAGCTGGGAATCGGGAGGTGTCAACACCACAGAAAAGCAGTATGTGGGACAAATACTTAATCAGACCCAAAGCAGAAAAGCAATAGCCACCCTTGGGGTGCCACAGGGTGTCTGCCTACCCCAAAATCAGGCTATCCTAACTTGAGCAGAGATGATGGTTTTACTGCTGCTGTTCAGCTAAGTGTTGGCCAAAAAGGTGCCCTCTCTGAAGGGCTGAACTTTGGCCACAWATCATGCAAGCCTTCACTGCCCACTGCGTCTTTAGGTCACTCTGCTGTGCTCTGATATTTAGGTTAAAAGGTATCTAATTTGGAGCTGCCAAAAACACACCTCTATTTTGCTACACAGAAGCAAAATAGACACATCTATGCAGACATACCGCATAACCTTAACATTAATATAAATACAATTGCAAAGGAACCAAGTAATGCATTCTCATTGACTGCTGCCCAGTGCACAAGCAACCACACATTTCCTGGCTCTTGCATATATATTTAACCAATAACAGTTTATGGCATCTTGTTGTAAAGATACAATACTAAATATCTAAGTAAAACACGTAAGTCCTATGCTATATTTTCCTTTATGTGAATATTCAATTGCATTTTTGCCAGCTTTGTGTGATGGTAAAGTAAGATCTCAAACAGAAGTGGGAAACTTAGAAAGCATATTAAAGGGTTAGTAAAATTGAAACTGAAAAGACTAGTCACCATAAAATGACTGTGGCATCTTTAAAGAGTACAATACTTTCYTGAAATAGAATGACCTAACAAAAGCCATTGCATATAAAAAACAAATTATCAAAAACCTCACCAAAATGCTGTTAACTGTGAAGTTCAGACATATAATTCATATTCACTAGAATGTAGAAGATAAGTTACAGAGAATTCTTTATACTCACTTTGTTCGAAGTGTGTATATATAATGTATACATACACATATATATGTGTATTTACAAACTTTTTTCTCTATAAATTATTCCCAGAAGCACCTTAGTATTATTGTCACTCCCTGCAGACAGCAATAGGTGGTAGATTGTAAACAGATTAATGGGGATTTGTAGCTAATATCTAAATCAGCCCGTCATGGGTTTATCTTTGATGCGTTGCCAGTAACCTTTGGGCTGCTGTAAAGGAACAGCCTTACCTTTAGTAGGAAATTGCTCCTTCTTAAGAGCAATTCAGACTAATCATTCTGAGGCTTTCTTTATAAAAAATTCCCCAGTTGATCCTGCAGAGACATGTGTCTAACCTAAAATGAAAAGATTATCAAGACAACTATCAAGATAGTTTATTTTTGCAGTATGATTGCCATATAAAATGCTTGCAGGTGTATATGAACAAAAAAAATCAGAGGCTATTCTATCAGTGATAAATAACAGAAAATAGCCATGTACACACCAGTAGTTTGCTGTCTTCTCATCTTCGAGACATCAAGTTGGTGCCCAGCACAGAGTTGCTGCCCGTGTCTGCAGGTTCTTCATCTTCCACACATGATGCAGGGAGCTGAGGACCAACTGCMCCCCTGGATATGCCCCTTGCTCAGCTCAAACCCGCTTCTGCAGGCTGCCCACCTCCTTTATTGATGCCACGTCAAGCTTAGCCCTTCTGCTGCTTGCACTCTGGTTGTGCCTGCTGGAACCAAGTTTATAGGAAAGTTTTATTTCCTTGCCTCTCATGTTTATCTTAACAGCAATATCACTCATATCATATTAGCTTTATAGGGTACTCATCGTGTACTTTGGTCAATAGCAACATTCACATTTTATTGCTGGGCTTTAAAATAGAAAAAAAAAAAAAAGCATGTCATATACTAATAAACTTGCTGGCTTGCTCCTAAGAGAGCTTTCAGGAAATTTTCAGACTGAGCAAAGATGCCTCCCACAGCTTAGAACCAGTYAGTGCATCATGTGTTTCAAATAGACTAAGAACTTGGGTGCAGAGTTAAGGGAGGAGAATCTTCCTTACTCAGATTACGGTCCCTTACCGAGTTTTAATGCAGACTTCAGAGAGAGGATACGGCTGTAAGAAGTGGAAGGGCAGAAGTCATGGATAYTCATAAGATCAGCTGAGGATCCATTCAGTATATTGTGCTCTACAAAAGCCATACCAATAGATTTCAGAAACTATACATGCAAATAAATAAAAATCCCACACACCTCAGCATAAATACATTTCATAGCAGGACTTCTACATTTCATACCGACATTGCTTCATTCTCATGGGACCACACAGCACCCTGAGAGATGCCCACAGTTGCACACTGCTGAATTCCTCAAATACAGTGTTGGAAGCAGGCCTGTGGTGCTGGGCATTGCCCCAGAGCTTCAGGACACCAGTATTGGTGCCACGCTGAATGAAACCCCGGCTGCCTTCCAAAGGTAGCTGCATCCATACGCGTTTGTGCTGGGCATGTTAAGTACTCCAGCCTAACTCTTGCCTTTTAAAAGCAGATTGTACAAGAATTTATGCATTTCCCCAAAACACTGTTGCAAACACACTAAATTCCCGCCACTTTTAATTTAAAGCCTGAATACTCAAACTCTGCATGATCAAAGACCGCAGCCCTAGCGATCTAAAATGCGCAGAGGAGACTAAAGGAACGAGTGACGAGCAGAGTCACAAAGTAGGTCAGTGTGTCAGGCTCGCTGGAGACTTGCTGCTGCTGCAAGCATGTGAGCAGCAACCCACCTGCAGAACAGAAACCAGCAGAGTGCTTCAACAAGAAAGAAGTTTCTATAATCCACATTTAAAAAAAGAAAATCTGATTTACACATCTGTGTACAAGTACCCTCCTTTATGAGGAAGGGGTAAGACTTGTTCTCTTATGAAGAGGCCCTTAGAGAGGCTGTAACAAAGAGCCTCTAAAAGCAACTCCAACTATGTTTTTTCCTCTCATTTGATGGTTTGAATGGGTAAGGTGGTACATTATAATTATATATGTATATTATAATTATATATGTATATAAAAGCCAGGCATATGCCTTTCAGGCTAACTTGAAAGCAGGTAGATTTAATACTCTGTTTGAAAAACAAGTAGGAAGAAACCGTTGGTACAGATGCTGTTTGTGCCTCCTTTGTGGAGGGCCTCACAAAGCAGCTTTTAGCTTGCCTGAAGATAAATTAAGCACAGCACAGATTGTCCCTTTGGCATGCTACAGGCAAGTCATTAAAACCTTATAGCAGCAGTTATTTTATCTTCTAAGATAAACGTGGCACCAATTCTCCCAACTAGCAGAGGTCAGTTGTTCTATCACTAGCATGAGCTGGCTGCTCCCCGAGGCATGGGGAGGCAGGGAACAGGATCTCACTGTCCCAGGGCTCCCAAACAGGCAGCTGGAGCAGCCCCAGAGAGGCAGGTTCATCCAGGAGCCCAGATGATCACGCAAGCTCCTAATACTGAGGCAGTTCTGAGGTCAAGCAGAGAAAGCAGTCAGTAGGTTGAGGTCCAKATCAACAGGGCCCAGCCAAAGTCAACTGCAGCTGAGCTGGAGACCATCTCTCCTTCAGCACAGCAGGAGAAAGAAATGAAGGCCCCAGGCTGAGCTTAAATGGGCTCCTGGGCACCTGAGAAGGGTGTGGGAGAGGCCCCAGGTGGCCCCAGTCAGGGCCATTTAGGCCCTTTCCTGCACTCAGAAGTGACAGTTTCCATGTACRTTGTGATAAATGTATTTTAGTTATTCACACAGTAGTCTATAGCAAAGATAAAGCTTACAAAGGGATTTCACCAATTTCCTCCATCCTCTGTTGACTTTATGATTCTTGCAACAATACTTTTGCATTAGTAGTTTTATCATCCTTTTTGGTTGATACCTATGACAGTCTTCCAGAAACATGGTCCTAAGAATTCATTTTCTGTACTGTGCACAGTTGTTGCAAAAGTTTTAAAACAGAGAGTTGTCTAGTAAACACAAGTTGTATACCTGTCTTGTTCTGCACAATTTGATTAGTTTCCTTGCTCATCAAAGCTGTGATGTTTTTCTGTATGTATTTTGTGTTTTTTTGCGTTACTTGAAGGAGTTGCTATAGCATCGCTTGGACACAAGAGGGAACTCACATATCTGTTGCTGTGAATTAGTTTTTGAAACCAGAGGTCTGCACAGCCTGGTAGAGGCTATACTGCAATATGCCTGTTTGAGAGGGACATATATATGTGTATGTATAAATATATCTACATTTAAATATACGYGCCATCTCACTACCAAAGAAGGAAAATCATTCATAGACATAGAAGGTATTAAAGCATAAAACAAGAACTGCCACAGCTATTGTCCTCATACCCCTGGGTCTGCACACTTGCACCTTGTCCCTGYTGCCACGCTGCCATGCTGTAAATCTCAAAGCTGATCTTAGTTTGCAGCGGCAGGACCAGAGCGAGCAGAGCATCAATCCCTGACCAGCAGGGGATACTCTAAYCAGTGATTTTGAGCAGCCTTTCTGGTTCGAGCCTAAGATTGCCTTTCRCCTTTGCAGAGAATCCAGCCAAATAAATTTGAATTCAGCCAGCCAAAACTTGATTCCAGTTGGAATCTGTCCCAGAACTTACAAGAATGAATATGCATGCATTTTCTTTGATCATCATTAACTGTGTTTATTAAAGGAGAAGACTTAAATTTACATTATTTTCTGTTTTCTACTGAATATCAGTGCCAGCAACGTGGATCGTATCCAGTATGCTCATCGTTCCTTGTTCTAAGATAAACCTCTGAATCCAGAGGTTTTTAATGTTAAAATTCTCATTGTGCTCAGGACCAGGCGTCATACATTTTACCCGGATGTCCTCCTTCCCAAACGTTTCCCATTTGTGAATCCTGTGGAAAGGCTGCTAGTGGATGTGCAGGTTCCTTTGGGAGAAACAGCAATATGTCATGAAGGAATTAAATTCACCGTGGGAACTTGTCTTGGAAAGCTGTGTCTGGCCCATGGCCAGTGCGGACATGGACAACTTGTGGGATGACCACTCAGTAGCTGGATTTGGATCTATGCTTGYTGTTTGAGTTGTAGGAGTGCAGTGTAACGGGTTTCCTGGGAATTAATAGGAATCTCCCTATGTGAAGGTGAGCTTCCTTGGCTCACCCCAGGTGATTCACCTTCCTCATAGAGCTGCATTAAGCTCTGTTGACTCAAGAGCAGCTTCTGGGGGTCCTTTGGTACTCCCTGTATCCATGAACTGTAAGAAACCACTGTGCTGGGCGAGTCTGTGTTAGATGATGGGGTCACAGTCATAGCGTGCAGTGCTGGTAGGTTGGTCTTTCACATGCATTGTGTCTGTTTTTCACTCTCTCCTGGTTGCCCACTGACCTTGTGAGTTCCTGAGTTCCTTGGAACTTTCTTCTTTCTGTACAACTTCAAAGAGAGATGGGTTGTATCAGGAACAGCATCCCCAACCTATGGGGCTGGCACTGTTGGTGGTTGATGGATGTATTAGCAGTCAGCAACTTATTACTGATACATTGCAATGAGTCTGGGGCCCTTGAGGAAAGAGACGATATCCTGGCTCGCAGGGCTGATTCCTAGAAGAACTCTGGTGTGGATTTTCCTTGGGAAATGGGGCTAGATGTCTGGAGAAATACACCATCTCCAAGGAGGACACTGTGGATTCTGCTGAGTTGATAGTAAAACTGTTGTGACAGGAGAGGGCAGCTCTCCTAATCTGGGTTTGCATGCTGAACCACAAATCACACAGCTTTGATATATTCTTGAAACTTGTAAGAGAAGGTTGCATATAGCTAATCGTTAGATGTAATCTTTACATCTCATGTATTAAACAATCTAATAATTAATGTCAGTGCACCACACCTGCATACCATTGGTTTGTATAACTTGTGGGAATAAATAGGTTTACACAATCGAATTTTGAAGATCTCCAGAGTGTGGGATCAATCCAAGAAAACAGCAAATGATAAACTTAGACCTCAAGGCAGGTGTACAGTCATGAACATGCCTGATGCTGTTAGGACTCATCACATGGTCCAGCAATGTGGATGTCAGAACAAACACATTATAGGAGGCGAAGACTCTCTCAAGGCTGTATCTCTGATCTGATATAATTCTGTGTGCTCTTGCTCATTTTTACTTGGTTTGTCTCTTGATACACTTTTAGATGGCCTTTACTGGTGCTATGTCCCTTTTTTTTTGTRATAAGAGTAGCATAGTATTTTTTTTTCCAGGACCATTTGTATCAGACTGAATGGTCCTTCTTGGGAAGGAATCTGTGAGAGGGCGCAGTTGTCATTCTCACAGAATGCCTTCTTGTTTCCCCTCTTTCACCCACACTGCTTCACATCACTGGTAGTTTCCCCTCGTGCGAGGGGATTTCTCGGTTTACTCCCTGGGAAACTCTGTTTTACACCGTCACATTGTTCCAAAGCCCAAGTGTTTCCCAGCTGTTGGTTACCTCCTGGAGACTCATTCTGTACCTGCTTTGTGTCTTGATGCACCTTTTTGTGTATCATTTTTTTCTTTACACATATCCAATTAAAAAAAAAAAAAAAAAAGAGCATGTATACACTTTTTTGTTTTCACATTTTGCGTGTGGCAAAATTTTCACTGGTTGTCAGGGTCTTCTGGTCTTCTAGTTTGTACCAAGGGTTGACCTGAAGCGAAGTGGTTGCAGGGTGCTGAGAACAGCTACAAACAGCAACAGTGTTTTCAGCTGTGGCCCCCTTTTAACCCAAGAAGTCTGATAGGTTCTTCCTTTATTCCCCTCATCTTTGATCCTCAAGGACCATATAAATCACAGAAKCACAGAATGGTTGTGGTTGGAAGGAACCCCTAGAGATCGTCCAGTCCAACCCCCATACTCCAGCAGGGACGCCCAGAGCACGGGGCACCAAGTTGCATCCAGGTGGGTTTGGAAGATCTCCAGAGAAGGAGACTCCACAACCCCTCTGGGCAGCCCCTTCCAGGGCTCTGTCACCCTCACAGTGAAGTTCCTCCTCACATGGAGAAGGAACTGCCTGTGTTTCAGCTTGTACCCATTGCCCCTTGTCCTGTCACTGGCCACCACTGAGAAGAGTTTGGCCCCATCCTCACCCTCTCCTCGGCTATTTGTACATATCCCTCTCAATCTTCTCTTTTGACCCAAACTCACCCAACAGACCCAACTCACATAGTGTTTGCTCATTAGAAGCTCGATCTTCATTGCTCCATGCTAGACCCTCTCTAGAAGCTCTACATGGGTACTATGTTGAAATATGTAGAATTTCAGTAGAAGAAAAATACTGTATCTTACRCACACATATATATTTCTTAATTGCATATGGATTCATGAAGGATTATTGTGGAAGCAGCAGAAAAATTACCTTTTTTTGCCTGCCCATCTTTAGTGATACCCCAGTATCACTAAATCTACAAGAAGGGGGAAGACCAAGAAGGGGGAAGACCATGTTTTAAAATGCCCAAATATCCCTCCCATGTTCCCCAAAACACTCCTCAGGCAATCTAAGGTAAAAGGAAGGATTTCATCCTAAATACCCATTTCGTTAAAACGTTGTGAGATGTCTCAAAGAACCTAATGCTCTAGGATGCTTGCCTCTAAATAGGCCATAAAAATGAAATGCACTTTGGCACTTTCCCTTCCCTGTGAACACCATCGCGTTTCTTCCTAGTTGCAGTTGCCAAAAATACCTTGTGGTTTCCAGGAATATTCAAATCTTCRTGCTTTCTTTTATTTTTACGGTGTTTTTCCTCCAAAACGTGAAGGCAAAAAGTATGGGAGTGCAGGGARAATCACAAAGTGAGAAACTTCTCCTGCCACCGTGGAACGTTCTTAAAATTAAGTGGGCAGATTTATATCCTGCCTGAAGTCAGACAGAACAGCTCTCCTCTCCCACAGGCTGCTTGCAAACTCAGAAGTAGACCGATCATTATCTGCATCTCTTAAGTCATGATTTCCCTGTTATTTTGCTGTTTTACAATTCCAATTTTGCGGGGTGAGAAGGGGAACCCCCCCTCACTCCTGGACTTTCTATTGACCTATTACCCCTGGAAACTATTTATTACGTATGAGCGTTATTTGATTAAGAAACAGCAAATACGAACACAATAAAGCAATCTGTGATGCCTCTTTTCTTGTGAAACCTCTTGCTTGTGCTGTTTGTGACATGAGTAAAAAGAACTAGCACCAATATTTTGCATGGCAAAAATGTTTTTAATATCATTTATTACTTACTATCACTTTTCTAGATTATAGCTGATATAAGCTTAGTATTATTTAGCGCATTACTACAATATCAGATTTAAGATAGGAGAAAGAGTGCAGATATATTGGTCATTTGTGGCATGGATGCAGGCTATGCTGCTGATGACCCAACAGGAAGACGACAACGGTTATCCTTCAAAAAACTGCTGTATAAGAGTAGTGGGGACATTCGGGAATATTGGCGGTAGCTCTGGGGCGATGGCAGAAGATYGCTGTAGGAACTGGTGCAGTCTGCGAGGTGGCTTCCAGGAAAAAGTGGCWTTGCTGCAGTTCTTAGAGCCTCGTTGCAGTTGACTCCACAAGCACAAGCCCATAGAAGGAGCAGAAAAAAACCTAACTTCTGGAGACTTTTTATTTGAGTAGCTCAAAAGTGGGAGAACAAGAGAGAAGTTGGGCTCACCTGGCAGGAGACAGAGGGTAGAGCATCGTTACCTTGGCTTTAGTCTTCCCAGCAGCACAACCTGATATCGTGGGTGCCATCATTTACGTCAAGCAAATCTTAGTSTTCCAACAAGCGTCGAATGCAGGGACATTTGAGAAATGTTAGGGAGAAATGAGTTCTCCCTGTCACCAAACTCTTCTTGTTCACATGCCTTGGGAGGGTGTCGTGAGAATGGGTCAGATAAGATCATCTTTCTTATACAAATATGTAAATCTGCTTTTAAATAATGAGTTATGATTTATGTCAGAGAATAGCACTTGAATGTCACTTATCGCTTGAATAGCAGCCCAGGGCCACTCCTTCCCATAAAACAGCATATGCCAGACTTGTTCCTACAGTGGTGCAAGACTCTCAGAAAAAATATATGTATATTTACATATGTATATATACATATATATAATATATACACACCAGATGCACTAGGGCAGTCATAGCCTGTCCAAAAATGCCTTCTGAACGCAGTGATCTCTGAACCTGTGACCAGAGCACAACAGCTTTGGTGCTGCAATCACATGGGTGTCCCAGCAGAGATCCAGGTGTATAAAACTGCCCTGCCCAGAACGGTTTCTGGAGAAGACACTAGGGCTTTTCCAGGAGCTTTGGTCCTAACTGGATACCTGGCCTAAGACCGCGGAACAGCAGGTCTTGCGATTGGGTTTCCAGCTGGCTGTGGTCTCCAGCCAAACCTTTCAAAGAAAGCAGCTCTGGTGTAACAGGATTGGGAAAACTCATCCTTTTTGAAGACTCAAGGAGTTTTTCAAGTGCTTTTGGTGCCTTCGTAGCACACAATTTAGCGTTACTTGATACTACTATGAAAAACAAAAATCATATTGTTGCGCTGATGAGTGCATTGGAATTGGCCAAAGATCTTGTGTTCCAGAAGAAAGCAGGTAGTCTTTACCCTTAGGTTTTACAGAGGTAATGGTCTTTCTTTCCAGTCAGAACTATGCGTATTTGGAAGCAGGCACCACAGACACCCATCGAGGTGTATGGTTGGAGGAAGGGCTTCCAAAATCATGGCCCAYTGCCCGTTCCCCGTGGCAAATCCAGCTATTCCTCAGTGCAAGGCACATGTGCGAGCAGAGCCACCTCGTGTCACCGCTACCTTCTTCACCTCCGCTGTCCCCTCCACCGCGTGCCACTTCCTCCCCTTCAGACATTGCATGACACATTGTGCTAGAGAGCGATAAGCGAGATAACAGAAAATGCTACTCGTTACAGTAATTATGCAGCTCAATGGATTACCGTTTCCTTTCCTTTCCTTCTGGCGGTTTCACAACACCAGCATGAGCCAAACTGAGAGAGAAGGTGGCGTTACGGGGGCCCAGCACTGCATGGGAGGGGGTTCAGCCCCAGCGGGAGAAATCCAGCCCTTGCCATGCATCTGCCCAAGAGCTCGGGGAGGATTTGGGTCCCCATGGGGAGGCAGGAGCAAAATGGGAAGGGGTTCCTGAAGTCTAGATTGCTGGGGCTTCAGCAACAAGTGAATCTCTCATCCCTTTCTTTAATTTGCAGCAGTCTTTAAGAATTACTGGAGCAATTGCTGTTATCCCAGCAAGSCCGTAGTGCTTCCCCAATGGTCGTCGCATCCCCATGGCCTTTTCCTGGCAGCTCCCGGGATGCAGCGCCCGGGCCCGCGGACAGGGAAKGCCCCGTTGCAGCCTGTGCCACTCTGAATGCTTCATCCTGCAAACTGAGACACCAGATGAGCAGGTGGTTTGCAGCCCTCTCCCCTGCAGTTCAGCAGTGCTTGGTCTCTGGCCTCGCCTGCAGGAGTTTCACACCACTGTGCTGCAGAAGCGGCAGGAGCATCGCTGTGGTGCCAGGCGTGGTGGTCGGAACCAGATTCATCGCATCGCCTTTCACAACTACTGCATCTTTTACTTCATTTTCGTGAAAATCTTTTGAGAGTCGAAGTATCAGATACTGAATTTTCTTTCCCTTTGCAACTTGCCGCAGGCAGGCTCAAGAACAGGCATCTGCAGCCTGAGGACCTTGGAGCGCTTTTATAAAAATCAATCATCATTCTTTGGATTTTGCGCTTTCTACACCTTGTGACTAGACACAGTGCTGGTAAACTACATGCACAAAGATAAGTTTAACTGCCTTTATACATCAGTCAAAGACACCATCAGTAAGGCTGGAATAGGTGGCGGGTACAATCATCTCCCCGACATATTTCTCTTCCCAGCAAGGTTCCCATTTTGCCTGTTTTCTTTCTGCTGAGGTGAGTGGAGAGGCAACACCGAAGCGTCCCCGAGCTCTCTGCAGTATCGAACATCTCCGTGAAAAGCAAGATGAAATATATCCTGAGAAAGAAATGGGCCACWGGACATTCCAAACAAACAAGCCCATAGAGAACTTCTAATGAACCTTGGGCATGTTCTTCCTATCGTATATTAAGATAATCATGAGCTCTCCAATAATGAACATTTAGAAGGTGAAGAATAAAAAAAGAGAACATCAAGCAGCTTAGGGCAGGAAAGGCTGCAGCCTGGCAGGAAAGCAGCAAGCAAATCAGTACCAGTGCACAGATTATCAAACAATAAAGCTGGTGCAGAAAGGAAACACAGAGTCAATATTTGGGGCATCAGTGCACGCGCTTCCTGCTACTGCAAGTGGTCAGGGTGAAACCAGAAGGGGTTGTGCAAACACTAACAGGCAGAGAGAGGCCTTTTCCACCCTTACGGACACCGCGCTCGGGATGGGGACGGGCTCTGCCAGCTCTGCGAGAGCCCCTGCATTTTGCTGTAGCCTCTTCCAAGAGGGAATGGCTTTGCCTGGAGCTTTGCAGAAACAGCATCATGTTCACACGTGAGTARAGGAYGTGCAGACACTTCAGGGCCCTCTGATGGATGCTATGGTAGGAGAAGCCTCAGGAGTTGGAAATAYGGTTTCAGAGCTCCTTTTTTTTCAYCTTTTCCATGCCTTTACCTTTCCTTTTCCTTCCTCCCAAAKCTTAGCTAAAAAAAAAAAAAGCTTTGGCTTGGTCCAGTTTTGATTTTTTTTTATAACTATGAAATAAGAATATATATAATATAAAGCATATAAAACAAACTCTTGAGTACTGTCAGTGTTCATGTAAATTAATTTTATTGTTTTTTTTTATCAATTTCCATGGACAATAAATATAATAAATAATTTTCCCCTTCCCCATTCCCATCTCTGAGTTTTGGGTTAGTGAAGCTTTCAGCTCGTCAAGCTTTGCTTTTCTTGATGGCTTGGTAGGTTTTCAGGATCTCAGTCAGAAATTCCTTCACATTCCCTTTGTCTCTGGACTGGCAACGATTACTGCGTGAGAGGTGCTGCRATAGGAGAAGGAAGAAAAAAGCCTTTAAATATCCCTGGAGCTAAATAAGGATTTCAAGCGCGATTCCTGAAGAGCTGCGTCCTGAGCAGTGAGTGTGAGCGGGGCCGTCCGGGTTGTCCTGGAGGATGTGAAACCAGACAGCAGTGCAGTAATAGCTCACGTCACTGAAAGGAGCTGCAAGGATCTCCTCCTGCTTCAGAAGGACTTCCTTCAAGCCAAGCACCCTTGAGGAAAACAGAGCTCATAGGGGTCTAGAGGACCACGAAAGGACATGACCGGCCTGTGCTGGGCCCAATCTGGAAAGGGGCAATAGCCAAGGAATGCAGGCAAAGCTCCCCGGTGTGCGGTGCCTCATGCCTGGAAATGGGGAGCTTGGAGAAGGCACCGGGTGGGAAAAGCCATCTCCAAGTGTCCTCTGGCGAGTTCAGTCACTTCCCGCTTCCCCACGTATCTTCCAGCATCACGTCTGGCTTCCGCGTAGAAGAGGTGTTAAAACACATTTGAATTTAACCAGACAGCTACAAGTATTTAAGCTATCTATAAAAACAAAACCCAGAAAACTGCTCTGATTTGCAAAAGCTGGATAACCACAGAAAAACAGGGGCTCTCTTACTCCGCAGAACTTTCTCTCCAGCTGAGTCTGGAAGGACTGGTTAAGGAGCCGAAGGATCTGCTTCGGATTCCCGTTGCTTTCCATCAGGCGCTCGGTTCCTTCCACAAAGCACGACAGCTCGTGGCCGGCCTGTCAAACGGAGACGGGGTCAGAGAGACCCGCCGAGAGGCCGGGATGCAGTTCGTGCTCCTCTGCCAGCGCAAAGGAAACACGGATTCCCTAATCCATGAGAATTAAGGAGAGCACAGCAGAAATGCCCGCGAAGGCAGTGGTGTTTGGAGGGCCCAGCATGCCCAGCCTGGCATTGTAAAGGTTTGGGGCACCTTCCTATCCAGCAAATTCCCAGCTTGCTCCTCAAAGCCTGCAGAGCTGCAGATGTGCAAGTCAAGCCTATGGGGAGCCTGTGCCTAACTCTAGGCTCGACTAATTGCACTGCAAGGACTCCTGCCCCTCAGGAAGAAAAATATCAAGCTCTGTTGTCACTTGTTGCTTACATATTAAAAATCTTCCTCATAAACGAAAGCAAAACTTATGCAAGGTGCAAAACAAACAAGGTTCAGCACAAGTAATACCCAACTTCTTTAAGACTTACAGTAACTTAGAAAAACAGCATCTTTACTTACCTCAGGAATAGGAAGGCATAAACATGACTGAAAATGAAAAGAGTGGGCATTAAAGTTCAGTCCTGCCAACATTTGGTACACAGATAAGTTGTGATTKAGTCTCGTAATACTCTCAAGGTGGATTTACTCACGCTGGTGGTGGGCTCCCTACATGGGCAATTTACAGAAATTTCATCCTGCACATTCTCATTCYGCATATTCTGAAAGAATAAAGAGGGAGAAAACCAGCATTTACCGTCACACACTTACAAGCAAGCGTTTTCACCGCATTCCGGTGCTCAGGAGCCACTTACAAGCAGACGGTTTGTAAAGCGGATAATTTCGCTGACTTGGCAATAGTGGCCTTGCACAGAGAGCAGCAAGGAGGACAGGAGCACGTAGGTCAGCATGCTGGCACCCGCGTGCATCGCAGTCTGACGGGTGAGGGATAGGAGGACACTCCTTTTAATCGAGTCTGCACAAAATTCCCATTCTCACATGGAAAAACCCAATTATAAAACTGATACCAGGTGCCCACTATTTCTTCCCACTAGCTTGGAGAGCATTTTAGAAAAATCAAACGTGGAATTGAGTCACCTACTGCAGTGACTTTTCTTTAGTACCGTGGAAATTCACACTGGCTCCTCAGAAGAGATTAGTTTGAGCATTGTAATATCACTCCCCAACAGGAAACAATGGTCAAAAGTCTTCTACGAAGGCATTTTTTTTTTTCAGATGTGGGTTTTGTCTCTCGCGTTTGTGCAAATCGTGGCTCCATGAAGGCAAAGAGACAATAGTGTTTGACATCGCCAGAGGTCCTTGGAAGATGCAGAGATGCCCAGCAAGCTCGTGCTCTCCTGGATGCAAAGCAAGACCTGGTGCAAGGGAAGCTGCTAATGCTGCAGGACCCCGATGTCCAGCCCAAGGAAAACTGCCTGTGTCTGGAGAAGTTGCCTGGAATTACAGCTCCTGCACTTGGCGTGCAGTCCTGTAGTCCTTGATGCCGGTCCTGCCAAGGCAGGATGCGCTGACATGAAGATACAGTTCAGGTCCTTCGAGGGTCAGACCGAACACGAGAGGCCTTGCCACGCTCGCCCTATAAAGGAGAAAGGACTAGCTGCAAAAACACTCTTAACTGACCAAAACAATATTAGCTTGGAAATTCCGCCAGGCAAAGTCTCCAAAGCAGGTTGAATGCTACAGGCTTCCGTGGCCCCAGAAGTTTCCTTCAGCTTCTCAAGCAGCCGTTGTTGGCGACGCCAGAGCCAACGTTCACCCTTCGGTTTCTCTCGGACCACCAGCCTTGGCTGGGGGCCGTCCCTTCCTCCCCGGGTGCCTCACTGCTCTTCTCTGCAGGCTGCGGGCTCCAGCGGCTCGGCCTGGCCCCAGGCGGAGCGGGCTCTTCCTGCAAAGAGAGAACACGAGCCAGTGCCCCTAGCCGGGCGCTCCTGCTCCGCCGGCTGCGGCGAGGAGGCAGCTCCCTGCCAGCGCCCAGCGCCTTGCCCGGGCTGCAGGCTCCAGGCCTCTCCTTTGAAGCTCGTGCTGGGCTGATGCAGTGTGGGAGGTGCACATCCTGCTGGGCACCCGCGCCTCTCCAGAAGGCCCTGGGTGAGGGCAGAGCCTTGGCAAGCCGGGGCTGGCAGCGGCGCACGCGGCTCGACGGGCACGAGCGCCCGGCTGGCACCGGCCACGCGTTGCCTTCTGCCTTGGCCAAGTCATTGGTTTGGGATGCGGACTATGCCATGGCCCTTGGTGGGCAGGTGCCTCCCGGGGGGAACGAGCTTCTGGCTCATGCAAAGSGGCATTTTCCTCAGCCTAGGTCAGCATGAGCTCACGGCATGGGCTACAGCTATCGGTCTGAAGCCCAGAACAAACCAAGGGGCGTGGGACACTCCTTGGACACTTCTCCGATGGCTGCACAAGCTGTTTCTCATCATGTGAAAGGACACAACTAACAGGCATCCTGGATCCCCACGCGGGAGTCTCCGTGCCAGCCAGCAGCCTCTCCTCGCTTCTCCTTTTCAAGGAAAGGGTGTTTCAAGGAGCTGACGGGCTCTGCTGTTGCAAGATGTGTTGCTGTTGTTCCTCCAGGCTAAATAGGCGACCAGAGAAGCTGCCTTAAACTTGCAGTAAATCAGAAACCAGCAGCTGTCACGCTGGCACAGAAAGTACTTTCCATTTAATTGCTTATAGCAGTAGTGGATTAGGCACGTGGGCAAGTGGCCCTGGTTGGATGGCCACTCGTGGGAGCGTAGGCTCCTCTCCAGCATGAAGGGGCTGATCAAAGTCCAGGGAAATCAGCAGAAATCTTTTTAATGGTTACAACTGATTCTGAGTTGCACCTTGAACAGTTAGGACCTAATTTAGTTTTATTATTATTAATAATTAATTTTATTAATTTTATTCTGAAAGTCTTCAAGTTTCTCACGTGTGGTATAAACCCTGGCCAAATGAACGGTTTAGACCTTGGGGGCCAGCAGTTTATGCTGCTAGGGACTTTTTGCTTGGTTGTAGAGAAGAGTTAAATTGTGGGGTTTTATTAAGGACATTGGGCTGGGTTCTCATCCATATTTTATCCTCTTGCATTAAGGGAATCTCAGCTTAGATGAATCAACAAGGATCAGCATTAAATGCAATGATTTCAAATGAAGTTGTAATACATTTCTTTTTAACCTGCCACTCCAGCAAAAGACAAGCTTTCTTTTTAATATAATTTTTAGGCAGCTTTGTTATTTTAAAAGTCTTCATTTTAATGATCAGCTCTGACAACATGTTTTCAGAAACATGTTGCAGTTTCTGTGCTAAATAGAAAGCAGCAGATGGGTTTTAGCCCTCATTTCTATGCATTTGATCTTCCCGTGCTTCCTCTCTCTTAATCTCTCCATAAGCAGGAGAGAGCAAAGTGTAGAGATGAAATAGACGTTTTCTGGCTTGCCACTCAAAAAAAGTTAAATTAATTGTAGCTAAAATTATTGCTTTAGGGAGGAAGGCGACAGTTTCAGTCCACATCCTCCCAGGCCATAAAACCAGAGCCACAAAAGGCCTCTTGCCAAAGCGGGCAGCCACCAAGGCTAAGCCTGGAGCTTTTCTGAAGCTTTTTGTTCCCTTTCAAGCTTTGTGGCTAGGAAAATCAGAAGGGAAATGAARCGCTAGACCCAAGGGTCTGCAATGCTGAGCCCAAAGGCAATGGGTGCGTTAAACCCCAATAAACAGCCCCTTCCTTGTCAAGGAAGGTGCTTGCCAAGGTCCCACTGGATTGGGCACTTGGATTTACAGCTTGTGGATCTCCATACCTCTTGTGGCTTCCTCATGTATGCCAGGATGTTGTCAATAAGCAGCCAAAGGCGAGGATTTAGGGATTGATCCCTAAGCCAGACAGCTGCCAGGGCCAAGCCATCCACAACCCAGTGGACTGGCTCAATGCTCAACTCAACACCCAACAAAAGTGCAAGATTTCAGCCCAGAAGAGCTATTTGGAAAAGCCAAACACACAAAATCGCCACCTACGTCGCTGTGGTCTTCTACAGGCAGATCCTTTGGCTCCTTGGGAAACCCACATCCAATTCCCCATACATTTCTGGTTTATATACAAATACTCCTGACTATAATTCCCTTTTAATGACTATTGACCAAAAATGCCACACAAATCCCATAGCAAAGCAAAATTTCCAAATCAGTATTTCTGCCTGCAGTGAGGATAGTTGGTATCGATGTTCTCAAGAGAGAATCTGCAGCTCAGTGTAGTATTTGCAGGAAATTCTCTATAATTTGCTTTTCTGTATAAAGAAAGATCCCTGCAGATGAAAACCAAAGATGATACACCAGCTTGGTTTAAACTTGCTGTGTGCACTTACTGAGAYGCAACAGCTTGCAAAAACCACAATGAAAAGATGCTCTTGATAGTCTGAATTTCCAGAGATAAGCTGCCCTGGAGTATTTCTTTTTGCTTTCCTTTAAAGGAAAGATGACATGTGCTGATGCAGAAATGACGGAAAAACAGTCGTGCGAATTCCTCCACAAAACTCCGAGCCACCGCGTAGTAACGCTGAGTTTGCCCATGACACAGGGATGTAAAACCCAGATGAGCTCAGGGAAAACTTCTGGCTCAGGCTCCGTTCCCAGCTCCACACAGCTAGGGGACCCACGCAGGGCTCCTATCAGGATCTGGAGGTGACACAACCCCTGTCATTTTGTAGGGAGCCTTAGGCAATATGAAGCCCTTTATATCAACTAACCAGAACAACTAGTGGTGCTCAGGAAACAAAAGAAGTAAAAGAAATGGGTTTTTCTGGAGGAATAGTAAAATTTAAATAAATGCTTGCCTTTCCAAGACCAGGAACCCTGGGAAGGCATCTGAGCTGGCCAGTTCTGCTGACCTGTCCCAAAATGTCCCCAGGCAAAATCTTCTGGTGCTCCTGGGCTGCTGCAGGACACAGGGACAGGACTGGGACCATCAGCCCAGCCCCTCAGCATCCCACCTGCAGCAAGGGCAATGGCAAACACGGGTTGGCCGACCAGCTCCGCGGGAAGCCACCAAACGCCTTCACCAACATGAACTCTCACACTGGACACTCTCACTGTGCAAAAATACCTGTGAGAAGAAGCCTCAGCAGCACCAGTCCTTTGGAGAACCGTATTTTGAATTCAGCCTCCTATGTGGAAATAGCAGGSAAGAGGGACAGACAGTATTTCTTCTGACAGCAGCCCAGGAACAAGCACGTTTCCCATTCAGATAAAAGGCTTGCAGCCTCTCAGCGTGCCCCCAAGCTYGGAAGCCTGCAGGACTTGAAAGGCTGAAGCACTTGCTGCAGCTCCATGTGACACAGATAGCAGKTTGCTGCAAGCACAGCCAGCAGAGACTGCAATTTGCTACGGCTGGCAGAGGTGGGTAACATTGCACAGTGAACTAGGAGAACATGCTGGGGGGCAAAATGTCAGGCTGGGGAGCAAACACCTTGGAGAACGTCTGAGAGGGGCCTTCAGAGGTACGAGTTTTCCCTACTTCATGCAATATTGCAGTCATGGGTGCTTTCCAGGATTTTCTCGCAGGGGAAGCATATGAA
The DNA here is from genome assembly GCF_003342845.1 of Nothoprocta perdicaria. Classification (NCBI taxonomy): domain Eukaryota; kingdom Metazoa; phylum Chordata; class Aves; order Tinamiformes; family Tinamidae; genus Nothoprocta; species Nothoprocta perdicaria. Next base: position 10,488,638 of record NW_020455754.1, read on the forward strand.
AGCACACGGTCCTGATAACAACACAACAGCCATACATCTCACACAAGCTGAGAGTCGAGGGAGCTGCAAGTGCATCATCACAAACGGTTTCTAAAAGTAAGCAGAGGAAAACAGGAACCACCAGCAGAGCCCCTCAATTCCCTTTTTTTTTTTTTCCAGGCTTTTCCTGATGCCAGTTTGAGCACCACCAACATACTCYGTCCTCACTTCAGCATTCCCTTTTGTGGGTCTGACTGTTCATACCACAAAAGAAAAGCATAACAGATGAGCTCCATGGCATAAGTCCACTCACCCTTCCTTGCTTGTCCTGCTGAGGGATGACCAGGAGGCTGGATTCTGCCCTGAGAGTGGCATTCAGCAGAAGGACGAATGCACAGGACAGACGGACAGCACAAAGCACTTACTCCTTGGCTGCACCACAGCCCTGCACTGTCCGAAGCCTCCTTGCAGCTTGATTCCAGTCTGGAAACCGTCACAAACCTGTTTGATGGAAGGCGTTTGATGGAAACACTGCAATCAYAGTTTAATAGAGTGATCATAGCTATTACTTCACACATAGCTGCATGAGTAAAGCTGTCTCTCTTCCATAAGGGTTGGCGGGATTTGCTAGACTACGTCATAAGCAGGCTAGGTAATTGATAAAAGCTTTGAAATCTGGGGATGTAGAATATGACCCAGTTCACGGAGAGGATTTATGCAAGTCCCGGGGTGCTTGTGCCCAGGAGGAACCAGCCTTGAAGCACTGGGTGGTCATGACTGGGCAACCATCTTCCTGTGCTCTCTCAACTGCAAATTCTATGTTTTCTCAAAACCTTTACACTTAGGTGAGCTGGGGTGCCCATTGCCATCTCCATAATTAAAGACTTTCACATTCCTTTCAGAGATTTGTTGATCTACAGTCTAGTGGTCTTGTTGTTCCACCTATACTAACAAGAAATTCATTGATTTAGTCAACGCTTTTTATCTTGCAGTGTAAACCTCAGCTGGGAACACTGAGACCTCCTTAAAAAGATATTCTTCTGTTGCACATACAGCACTTAACAGGTTGTTCTGCCTGCAGAGCTGTAGTGGGACATGTAGTTTAAGAAAACTGCTTTGGGAATCACTGTAATTGCTTAAATTTTCCCTCATTGTATGGCTTAATTACCTCTGGTGCCTACCTGTGGCAGCATACGTCACACATTATTTATCCACGTTGGTAATTATCAGCATGTGTTGCTATAGCAGTGGATATAGGAAAAAAATGTCTTAAAAGAAACTATTCCTCTTAYATTAAATGTAGCTCCTTGAACTTGTTCCTATTTCTGTCCTTGGGTGTCACCATTTTTTTCAGACTGCACTTTGCTTTTCTCTGCATGGACACAAGGCCTGCAGTGGCCTTCTTGGCTTACATTAATGCAACAGCTTAGGAGAGAACTTGTCACTATAAGATCCTGTTGCTACCCATACTACAAAATAAAAAACTTCACACTAACCAGAGCTTCAGGAGATACCTTATGCTTTAGTGGTTGAAAAGAAGATGCCTGCTGCTACGTCACAGATTACAAAAGAAAAAGAGAAATTCAGATGGGGACTGTGATCTCCCCTGCCACCGCAGTGTGAACCCACTACGTAGGGACTAGAAGGGACTCCCTAGATGTGAGAAAAAGCCTATCTGGCTCAGAGCCATCCCCGCCAAGAGTTTAGACATGCTAAAAACCACACGGGCCAAGTTCCTGCCTGAGCTTGTAGCTGTAGGCCAGGCTTAGCCTTAGGCCAGGCTTAACTTTAATTCAGGCTTTGGATTCTTTGAGGCTTCTTGTGTGGTGCCAGGGCACATGGCCCTGGCAGCGGGTCATTCTGGAACACCCTGGTTTAAGTTTGCCTGTTGGCCTGCCAGGCAAGTTTTAAAATCCCGTCAGCAATCACCCAAAAATGATTTGTTGGACACAATGACTTCTATCAATGGACAATAATGTTATCTCTGAAAAATAATGAATTTGATAATTTTTTTTAAGGCACCATATGACCCAGACCTGTTAAGTCTCTCCAGGCACACGTTTCAATTGCCATCCTTCACGTTCTTTCAGATGTGGGACTACCCCACCTGTAAGGTTCATCTTACCCTCTCTTCTGAGCTCTCGTCCCAGGCCCCGGACACAGCTGATCGGCATCCCAGGGTGTGGGTATGAGGTCCCTGGTAAAGGACATGCTCATGAGCTGAATTGTAGCTAGAACCACCTCTTCTTCTAGCACCCAACTCTCACACCTTGGCCACAAGCACTCACCTCCCATTGAATGTCTCTCTCACCATCACTTACTACTCTACTCACTTATTAGCTTGAATTGGGATCCATTGTGTTCACCCATGCCACAAAGAACCACAAGGCAAATTCTGCTCCGTGCTTCCCTCAACACTGCTGCCTTTGGGTAAGAGTCAAACCTTCCCGCTCCAGCTTTTCCTTACCAGGACCTACCCTATGGATCTTGGCCTCGTGAGCCGCGGCATAGCCGGCCAGTTGTGCTTGGGGTCTTGCCAGCCACAGCTTGTCTCCAGGACTGGACCAGGACCACACTGCAATCACCCCAGGTCACAAACTGTGGCCTCAAAGCCCACGATCCGGTCCAGCCCACGATGAGGGCTCTTCCATTAGCAGGGCAACGTGGGCTCATCCTGAAGCAACCAGGGACTTGGGCATTGAGTGTAGAAAGAGGGAACGTTGTTTTCCTGACAGCTTGAGTAATGCAAGCCAGTGAGCTCCTCATGGACTGTGTCCCCTCCCTGTCCTTGCTGTGGATGCCACCATGTGGCCAAACCCTTTTACTCACTTCCCATTTTATTTTGATCTCTTTGTATTAAAAGCTTCCTTCCCGCTCTCCTTCCACACCAGCTGACACACAGCTCTGTCCAACAGCTGCTTCCAGCAGGCACCCACTATCCCAGCCTGCCCTGAGGATCCATCTCAAAATTGGTTTCATTGTAGGGAGAAAATCAGGAAAAAAATATCAAACAGCTCTGTACACAAAGGTGAGCATTAAAAGCACAGAACTTAGGGACAGGATTACTCAGATAGGCAGCTCATTGCAAACCTCATCATTTTAATCCATTCATACTCCATTTTACATAAAGTCATTAGCTTAAGCAGTTTATTTGCACTGAAGAAACCATTTTCTCCAAGTATTATCCCTGGAGTCTTCTGTTATTACACACCTAAYACATACACATAAAGTATGTTCTTCAAAATAGGCAACATGGAAAGAATGATTTTTTAAAAAATGTGGCCAAAACCAAATATTTGTGTGAAGGCTCATCAATTTTATACGTAACATTTATCAGAACCAGCTCCTCTTGTTCTTGCCAAGCATAAAGGCACTATGTGAACCTGAGATGCAGCAACATGGGTTTGTTTCTACACCTCTTTAGGACCTTTCTGGGGTAAGTGGGTGCTAATTCAGGCCCCAAAGAAGAGCAATCCCCACTGTTACAGGAGATTAGGGCACCCATTTGTGAACTTTGCTCTAGACCCAACTTTGCACGTGCTGTTTGCTGGGACTTGGGGTCTTCAATTATCTTGCCCTCATTTACTATTCCTCCATTTCTTGAGGGACAAGGATGTTGGGGTTCCTCTTCCTTCTCTTTTTTTTATGGAGTAAAGCAGAATGGCTAATGCAGGTGTCTTCAGAAACCTTTATTGAGGTTGCTAAAATTGCCATCATTGGGTTTCTTGCCCAGAGCTTTCCTTCTCCAGAGGAAGATGGGGGAACTGTACGTTTTCCACAAGACCGTGTTGCCCCAGATAGTTCCTTTGTGATGCACTTGGCTCCACGAGGCTGCCACCTGCCACCTCTCCTGCCAGTGCYACCCGTGTCACCAGTCCCAGCAGAGCTGGTTCTCCTGCTTTTGGCATCAGAAGCCCCATGCTTAGAAAATAAAGCACGGATAAACAAAAGTAGCATAAACACCTTAAACAGAARTGATGAGAATGATGCAAGATCTTGAGAGTAAATGAAAAGCTGAGGTAGACCAAAAAGATACCTGGTTCTGCACCCACATCCTGTGGGTAGGATCGCAACAGGTCTGAAGTTGGCCCCTACGTTTTGCAGCATATAGTGTGGGATAAAATCCATATCCCTTAAAGAGGCTTCATTTGGCAGTGGCCTCTTAAGGCTGCCAAGAGATGCCAGCAGAATTTGGTACTTGCCAGGACAGACTGTCAGATCCAAGAAACCAGACTGTCCAGATTCTAGCAAATCCCTGGAAGTCTACAAAGCAAGTTAAGCAAATTAAGGGGCAGCTATCTATATGAAATACAGACTTGTTCTACTGTTTCCTGAGGAATAAGGAGCAGTTTACACTCCACATTTATCATCTTCTTGTTTTCTCAATTTAACTTACAGCTTGGATGACGAACTGTAGTTGTCAAAGCCCTCCACCTCCTTTAATGTATTAAATTGTGACAAACTGTATGGGGAATTTCAAATTGTTAAACAAAAGTACCCCAGGGTGGAGTCATCCATTTTTTTTGGTCCTGAAAACAAACTAGGATTTGTTAGGAATCCAGGACTTCCTACATGGAAAGCATCCTCACCCCCAGCATGCCTCCTCCTCTTTTTTTCCCCTCGAGTGGAAGTTTCCTGTTTACAAAAACATATATATATATTTTTATATATATATATGTATATCTCCAATATTTTGTAAAAGAAACTTAAGTTGATGACAGACAGCTCATTCTTGGATAGATATCATTCTTCTGTGTAAAGAAAGCCAGTTGTCCTACTGGCTCAATGGAAAGTTCATCATTGCTGAAAAAGCCCAGTGCAGCTAGAGCAATTATTAAGGTGCTTATAGAAAATYGAGTGAAGTGTTCTTTGGATTTGGATTGAGCTGGTGCAGGTTTGGAGCTCTCCCGTGGCCAAGTCCATGGCTGAACACAAAGCGCAGTCCATGAGCCGAAGGGTTCTGTGGTTGCAGGGTGCTGAGGCCGTATCCCATGCTGGGAACGGCACCTCACCTCACTGCTGATTTGGCCCAGGAATGTAGCAGACTGGTCAGGTCTTCTTAGCTACACTTTTGAGATAAGAGAGAAGGAAATTTATAAAGCACCACAGAAAACAKCAAGGACTGCCAAGAATCATTTTGAGTATTTAACTTCTAAAAAAGTTTCTGTAATCAGATATTTTTAATGTTGCTCCTTTACACAATCCTAAGTTTACAAGGGAAAGTCAAGACTCTTTGATAGTGCTTAATTTTGGAACCTTGTGCATGAATCTATGAAGGAAAGTATAAGGTGCACAGATGTTAATGGGAATGATATTTCAAAAATTGTTAAAYGTTAGGGAATGTTCTCCTTTCAAACTTTTATTTCTGGCTCACACCAATCAAGACAATCACAACAATCAAAATGATTGGAATGAAATCCCAGAAGATCTGGATTGAAACCTAGCATCTTGCCAGTTTTGCTATCTCTACCAAATCCCACAGACCAAAATTTGAAACGTGCTCAACACGAGAAGTTTAGGCACCCACTTATCAGTTTTCCCTCTGACTTCTAGAAGATCCATACAATTGCAGAGATTTGCTTTCTAATTTTAATAATGCTAGAGGGTCTTTATGCGCTGACCTGGAGGTTAAGGACTGGCCTCAGTTTGGTCTCTTTTCATTGCTTTGAGAGACAGTTCATAGCCAAGAAACATGGCTGAACTCATTGGAAATCCTCGCACTGCATTGACCGTGATGCCCCTGAAAAAGACCTGTTGGGGATGGAAAAAGGTTAGAGCGTAGGAATATGCTGACTATTTTAAGAAGAAAACATTGAACTAAATCACAGTGGAATTCTGAAGAACAAAATCGTGACTTGCTCAAGAGATCCTCTCACTGCTAGTGTTTGCTGTCATATGCATTGGGGATGAAATTAGTGTGATATTTGCATGAGGAGCCCCTAGACCCCTCAGCACAATCCAGAATGGGCAGAGGTAACCAGCAGTAGCATAGCACTGGTGGAGAAGAGAAAATGGGAAATCTCAAACTTCTTCCTGCAAAACCCCACCTGCAGCCAATCCCTCTGTCTCTTTTCATACATCCATGGGGATCATGCTGACAAATCCCCATGCAGAACAGGAAGGTTTTCACTCAGTAACTGCTCCAACTTCTGGAGCTGAGTCTACAGGAGCAGAAGACACTTTGGGAAGCAGAAGAGGAGCAGAGAAGCTGTTACACTCCGGGATCAGCACCTGATTCAAGCAGAATAAGCCACAGGACACATCTGCAGTGCCATATGCAGCAAGAAGCAGGCTCCCATCAAAAGACATTGAGAGGTGAGATGCTCCAAACTGTCCTTGCAGGGCTCTGTTTCTCCCCGCTGACCACAGAAAAGGGGCAGCARGAATAACACCAGGGTCTGGATTAGCTCCCTGCAGCATCAACCCTCACGTCTAAGCACTGTCTGAGCGCAGTGCGTGCAAGGGTGCACACAGGGCCGCCCCACGCGGGTCCAGGAGAGCCTGCCTACAAAACCATGGTCTCTGCAGGCTCATTTCACCCCAAATCACCCCATTAACCAGCCGCGCTAGTCACTGCGATCACCACTCTAAACCACAATTTCACAATTGATGTGAACACCAACAAAACCAAAGCCCTCAAGAGCTTACAAAGGCACAGATCCCACAACTGCCTTAGGAAGAGATTGAAGATCCTGGCTCCGACATTGGAAGTCTTTAGGTTACAGGGTCTAACCAGCACGTCCCCTGAAATACCGAGCTCACTCACCACCACCGTACCCTGAGGTCAATGCATACGGTGCATGCTGCTGCCACGTGGGACCGAGAATCAAAGCATGGGGCCTATGATGGAGTTGGCAACGGGAAGTTGGGATAATGTTCACTTGATTTACTAGGGGTGTGTTATTATTTTGTTTGAAGAGATAGAATTTTCTTGGAGGAGATTCAAGGTTTCCATAATGTAACACATGTCAAAGCCAACTTAAGCAATAACGAAGATTTACGATGAAGAGGCCACAGGCACATATTTTTCTCATCAAAACAAGAGAGCCACATTTGCATTTTTCTCATGCACATCAGACAATTGCTTTCACTGCTGAGAGTGCTGCTCATATATCTACGAACAAGCAAACAGCCAGACCTGCATTTGCCATTTCTCAGTGACATTCCAGCAGTTCTAGGTCTCCCAACACGCAGAAAGCTTTTTCCTTGCAAAAAAAAGGGCCCACTCACCTTATTCAGCTCTCCCTCAACCCTCCTGCAGCCTTTCCAGGTGCCTCACAGAAAACCCACAAGCAGCTCCGACCTCAAGCAAGAGAACTAAGCGCCTCAATCAACTGTCAATATTCAGGCAGAACAAGGATGGTGGTGAGGATGAGGATGGAGAGAGAAGGGGGAAAACGCATGGAAATGCCCTTTCCAGCCATTCAAAGTCTTATAGTGAGCTGTGATCCCTGCTTTGATGCTGCTTTAAGAGCACAGCCAGCTTCCCTGTTTTGGGGCAATGCTTATGGGCCATGCAAGCTACTCCAAGGAGCAGCCCACAGTGGCCAAGGTGTCCTTGGATGCAACTGTGGCCCCTGAACCAGAGCCTGGATGTGCCCAGGGCTTTTCCCTYGGCAGAGGCAGTCACAGAGGTGACATTTCCCACTGCTAGCTTATGCTGACTCAGGTTATATCCCAGTTCAACACCCCGACATAAAGTGCTGCTTTACGTTAACAGCCCCAGCAGACTATGACCCCGGGGCTGTCGCTTCTGCATTTCTGCAGGCACCTTCTTATGCTCATCGTACTGCTTTAGAAAGAAACTGCCCTGGGATGAGTGCTTACAGGGAACTGCCTTTGGTCCCCCCTCATCTGCCTGCAGCTGGGTTTGTGAAAGCCAGTGTATTGAAAAGTCCAACACCCAGATATCCCTTCAAACCCCACTTACTTTTAAGCCCTCGCTCTGGTAGCTCTGCAGGATACAGTCCAGGATCCCTTTGTACCTGTTGACGTAAACGCCGTCCGCCTGAAGCCGACTCTTCACCACATCCATCGGGGTCGCAGTCCCCCAGGAAATCGCTCCTAGGAAAAGGCAGGCGAGAAAACCCTCCTTATCCTGACMCAGATCCTCGGGCTTTGATCGTGCCTGGAGGTATCTCAATAACTTCCTGTCTGGGCTTTCTTGGCCATGGCCCAGCGAACCAGGGCAATAACCTGGCTCAGGCAGGGAAGGCGCCTGGGAGCARAGCTCCCTATGTCGGGAAGCAGCGTTGAGGTTTCAGAGGTTGCAGCAAAGCAAATTGCACGYGGTGCTCCTGGAGGTGCTCCCCGAGCAGCGGTGCTGCTGTCACAGGGATTCTGGGGACAAGGGGGACACTCGGAGTGATGCTTGGAGCAACTCCCAAGGAAACCTTCATGCAACATTATTGCAAAGCGAATTTTGTGCTGAGAATGCAAAAGGGAAGCTGCTTTGCCTCAAACAAACAGCAGGATCCCTGCACCTGGTGCAYGTTGTGACTCCAAGAGGGAAGCTCTGCACTGGGCAGCCTGCAGCTGCACAGGCCTGCCCGGCGCTCGCCTACCACGGCCTCTTGCTTAAGCTCAGCCTAGCGCATGTGCAGCACAGGCCGCTCCTGCCTGGCACATCAGGGTGTTGGTTGGGAGTTGCCCTTGGGACACGCCAGCGACGCGCCAGGGATTGCAGCGACTGGCAAGCCCTGCCCGAGCCGAGCAACGGCCTCCTGCGGGATCCTGCACTCCGGAGAAGGGAAATAAACGGGATGGGCTTATTGACCAGGCCGAGGGACGTGGCGCTGGGCAAGGGAGAGGCCTGGCACCAAATCCTCTCCCTGGGGCCAGCACTACGGAGCAGTCCCAGAGCAGCCACGCTGTGGATCTGCCCTGTTAAAAACTGATGGTTTGCCCTTGAAATTGCTGTTCTGGAGAAACAGCAATTTTTTGTAGGGGTTAAAAACAAAAACCCAAAATTGGGAGCTTACCTGCCACACCGCCTGCCAGCCACACAGAAGAGGGGCTAGGGGAAATGCATCCATCCGGGGTGATCCATGCACAGAAAAACACGTAAGGGATAAAATACAGGCAATATCCAGGAACGTCCCGCAGCAGCATCGCTCCCGCGCCCCGGTATATCCCCGTTATCCCTTCCTTCTGCAGGACTGTCCTGAAACAGTGAATGGGGCCTCGGTACACGGGAAATCCAGGCACAGGSGGTGTCGATGGAATGTTTGCTAGGAGAGAAGGAAAAAGAGGGATACAAGTGTTGGAATAACACACGGCAAGAGTGAACAGGCTAAGCAGGATGGAGGAGAGGATGCTCATGCAGGAGCAGGACTACTCTTGTAAACCAAGCTCAAAGCAAGTCTAGCTTTGCCGCCTTCCTCAAAGCCGCTTCCACCTGCAGCAAACTCCGTGCAGGAGCTGTGGGGCAGAGCCCGACCTCGTTCCAGACACAAATCCCGACGGTCAGTGGCCTCCGAGCCCGGCTGAGCAAACAGGCCGCAGAGCTGCCCCCGGCACAGCTGTTTCCTCACTGTTGACCCAAACGGGAACGTCAGGAAGCTCCGGGGTGCTGGTGTCACTGCTGACTACCAAGGTTGCCTCATTGCCTGGAGCGTGTTGGATGCTCCCAGACGCCGGGATATTCCCTGGCATTCACCAGCTCCCTGCGCTGCAAAACCCACCCAGAATCACCGCCGGGGCTCACCAAAACGCAACCAGAAAATCCCAAACCCGCCAGAGAAGGGTGGAAAACCCGCCCCGTCTCGCCTGCCTACCTTGGAGCAGCGGCTGCGTTTGCATCTGYAGCCTGATCTTGACGAGGTCCACGGGGGTGCCGATGGCGACGGAGACGGCGCCGGCCAGGGCGCTGGCCAG